>NC_143454.1:7915227-8218257 GCF_987193195.1 Phasianus colchicus | reverse complement strand
AAATGCTAAGTACCCTCAATGGCACGGCTTCTCCCACTCCCACTGAGAGATCATTCCATTATCTTCCATCCTTTTTTAATTTCTTTTTGGAGAGTTCGCTCTTCTGTGAGCCTGCAGGTTCCACTACAGCTCATTCATTGGGTATTTTCCATTTGTAATCCTTTAACAACACAGTAAATACCATCTTCCACCAGAGAGATGTGGATGTACAGAGAGGCATAGTGGATGTAGCAGAAATTCAGATTTTATTTCTAAGTCTGCTACTAAACTGCTGCCTAATCTTAGATTAAAATATCTGAGAGAAGGGGAAAGAGTAGCTAGATCCAACTGAATTATAAATGACACCTCCGTATTTCTGAAAACTTCAGAAGTGAAGCTTTTGGTTTGGTTTCTTTACAGAGCAGAAGTGTGAGGTTTGCCCATTTCAGAGCCCTGGGGAGGGACAGCACTGAACAAGAACCACAGAGGTTTGCAGCTGTAGTGCCCCATTTTCTTTAGCAGCTCGGGACTGAGAAAGGAAGATGAACATGGATCTGTGATGATCAGTTTTAGGTCTGAAGACAGCTCTAGTTGTATGAAATGATAATACTTTTCTCACCACAATCCATGGGAAACGGTAACGAGCATCATCAGCCAGTTTTTTTTAATAAGGATGGGACAGGCAAGAATCACTGCAGCAAGCACACAACTAGCAAGCCACTACAGAGCCAGAACACTTATTTAAAAGCAAAAACTCTACTGAGAGATGGCAGATGTGAGGCCAAGAGGTGAGGAGCAGAAAACAAAAGGAGGACACAAACAGAAGGCTCTTCCCTGGGAGGCCATGGCTGTGGGCTTCTCCTCCCCGAGCTCCTCTGCTCTGACTGTAACTGAAGAAACAAAAAAGATATATGGGCAATCTGACAACATGGCAGAAAATGCTTCAGTTTGAAAACAAAGGGCTTGAGTAGTGCCTCTACACCAGTTTTCAGCTTCAGAGGGGATGCTGACAGGTTTTAAACAAGGTTTCTGCTTTTCAGTGGTAGAGCAAGCCCAAAAAGGCAGCGAGACTATTTCAGCCCCTATTTGGGACATGGACACGTTCTGCTTTCCAGATCAGATTGGCAGCAGTACTTGCTGTGCCTCGTCCCTTCTACTCTTTACCCTTTCTTGGTGTGAAGTGAGGGTGGAATTATTCAGTTTGGCACAGGCAAAAAGGAGGAAGCAGATGACAGAAGTTCAGATATCTCACATTTAAAAATAATATTTACTAGGGGGAATAAAACTGAGAGCAAAAAATGGCCATCTTAAAACACGAGCGTGGAAGCTCAGTAATCACACAACCGGTTAAAACATATTTTTGATCACGTTAAAACAATCTTCAAGCTCTCAGTTCAGCCAAATGCTAACACACAGCATGCAGGGCGGTCTGCCCACACCCTGCCATGGCACACAGAGACACTGAGGCTGGGAAAGCCCTATTACAACCCCAGCCCAACCCACCATGCCCACTGACACATCCCTCAGTGCCACATCCCCATGGGTCTGACACACCTCCAGGGACAGTGACCCCACGGGCAGCTGTGCCAGGCCTAGCACCGAATTATTCCTCCTGACACAGCAGCGAGGGGATGACACAAAGCATCCTCCTTCCTGCAGGTTAATAGAGAGCATAAAGTTCTGAGAACCACCACAGAAAGAAACGTTTCGGATTGCTTGGCCAACACACAGGTTGGTGCACCTACACACTGAGACTGGAGCAACCTCACGGTGTTGTGAGCCTCTTCTGCAGACCCCAATCTCAAAACAACGCCCTCGAGAAGTTCATTTAATAATTCTACAAGCTTGATTTTCTGAGCCCCGTGCTAGCCATCACACACTGTCACGTTGCTTTTTTATGAAGCATAAAAAACAAAAGAAGAGACTGAATTAGGTAACATTCCATCTATCCTCCTGGCTGCAACCAGTTTGCCATATAACCAATGGTCCATTCAACCTCTAAGCAGCTCTCTCTGCAATTTCCTATTCTACTAAAGCAACTCAGCTTTCCTCTCATGCCTACAGCAGCTTCCCACACAACAAAGACAAGAGCAGAGTTAAACCCTCCAGTGATATCACCATAATCTCCATAATCCTTCCAGAAGCTCCAGTGAGACAGGCAGGGAACAGCCTGGCCATGTCACACAGCTCCCAAGGATGCGTCTGGTGGCCTCAGCACAAGCCTATCTGCTCCTGAGGATCTGCCAGATTGCCCTGCAAGCGTTAGTGTGTTTCCACCCAAATGAGCCCCACCTGTAGGAACCTGTTATCTGAAGCATATTGCAGGCAGATGGCTTTCACTTGTGCCCTCACACTGGGCAATGGCACAAGCTCCTACTGCTCTTCTACTCAGCCCTCTCAGCAAGGCTCTCAACCTCACCACAACCTGAATACAATAGCTGTGTGGGGCCCCTTCAGCTGTAGAAAGGAATAACAGAAAGCACTCCTTTGTTTTCCCTTCACCTCTTGCTTTGCTTTCCAAGAAGTCCACCATCAGAGCATCGCAGTGGGTCCTGCTCTATCTGTGCCCTAACAGCTGTCACAGCAGCAGGGAAATTGCATTAAGATCTCAGTTGTGGAGCTTTAACACCCGTGGGTGCTGCCTGCAGTTCTGCCCCACGCTGAGCTGAGAGAAGAGGCCGAGCTGCTTTGACAGAAGTGTGTTTTAAAGTTCTTCCAGTGCTCATTTCCCATCCCTAAATAAAAAATATATACACAGCCATGGTCTCAGAGAAGCTGAAGGTGAAAATACCACAGTATTTACTGTGCCTGATCGTGTTGTTAACTCGATACTGCCTACACGGAGCAACCAAACTGCGTTCTAATCCTATTATGCAACTGCATTGCAAAGTGGGGAGGGGGAGTGGCTGTAGCACATACAAAAGAGAAACGTTGGACAAACAGCCTGGGTAACACCCCATCATATCAGCTCCAGCCCTGAGCCCAGGGGACACCAGGACCAGCACCACAGCACCAAAGTGCCACAAACAGAGGTTTGGTGCACCTAAAAGCTCACTGAACCATTTGGAAAGATCAACGCTGTTCACAAATCCGCCCATCACTATGTTTGTGAAACTTTTCAAAAGGATTGTAAAAGATAAGAGAACCGACCAAAAAAAGCCCCTTGACAACCAAAAGTTATTCAGAGCCACTGCACGCATCCCACGGGCACAGCCTCCTGCTACGAGATGCCTTCGGCTCGGTCTGCCGTGAGCAGCCATTTGTAGTTTTTGAGATTCCTGAACTATGAATTTGAGGAACATTTCTCCGCTGAATATTCGAGAGTTGAGCAAGAGCCGCCGGCGATAGGCTGCGCGCGGTCAGGTGGCTGCATTTCTTCCCTCTGATTTGATGAGTTAGCAAAGTACTCCTGGCACGCAGCTTATTTTTACCAAAGTTCCATCCAGCGACACAAAAGAAGCCGAGGAATGCATGGGCCCAACACAGCACAGCGGGCTGTGGCCTCCTGAGGCCCGGCCAAAGCCCTGGCAGTGCACGGAGCAAGGCCACGGCGGAGGGGACGCAGCTCCGGGGTCGTGCTGTGCCCAATGGGACCAGGCTGGGCTCCCCTGCACATCGCCTCCACCCCAGGCACCCAGCTCCAGCCCAACCCGAGTGTTAATTCATGTTTCAATTCCTATAGTCACAGGGGTGACTCAAATTCACTTTTTCAAAGCAATCACCCAAGTAAATTCAGCTGTATGGCCGCCTGGCAAATGCCAGCAGAGAGGGACAGCCAAAATGAACCAAGAGACCGCGAGTAATGCACATGGAAAGTACTTTGCTGTATTCGGCAAGTTGATTTTCATCTAGATTCTCCTCCTTAGCCCACAGTAACTTTATTCCTTTCACTCCCAAAGGAAGGGAGATCCTTCTCCGGGCACAACCAAAGCCCAGGCCCATGGAGACGGCTTTGTTTGTTGGATCGGCCATGGGATCACTTGACATTTCACAACCATAAATGGTAGAGCCAGGCTCCCTTTGTATGCTGCGCTTAATGAAAATCACCTGGTCCCGAAGTCATGCACACACAACCCCGCGGCTCCTGGGATGGCAGTGGGCTCCCAGCTCCCCAAAAAGCCTCCCTGTATCCCTAGAAAGTGTCCCTGTGCCCCCCGAAGGGCTTCCCCACATCCCCAAAAGGGCCTCCCCACGTCCCCAAAGGGGCCTCCCATCCCGCTCACCTTCCAAGTAGCAGCTGGAGGAAGAAGAGAGCCCCTTCTTCGACTTGCAGCCCACCAATTTCAAGCAAATCTCCAACATTTTCATTTGTTAGAGTTTGGCCTCAGCTGTACGGTCTCCTTTCTTCCTTTCAGCTCCTCTCGCTCAAAGTTACCCGGTAGAAATGCTCCCCGCACTACTTAAAAGGGCAAACCCGAGAGGCGCAGAGCCCACGGGGCCCGGCTGCGCCCCGGCCCGGACAGGACTGCAGCCATCCCCCTGCAGCAGGAGGGCACAGCGCTGGGTGCTGAGTGCTGCCAACAAAGGGCCCCCTTCAGCCTCCGCGCCTCAGCTCCGCGCCGGCCTCCTGACGGCAGGCAGCAAGCTACGCCCTCGCTCCTTAACCCTGCTGCTGCCGGCTGGGGAGGCACGCACGTTCAGCATCTGGATGTTCCGTATCGGCATGTATTCCACGTAGGTAGCTGTTGATAAAGGAGACTGGAGTGGTTGTGCATACAGCTGTGGGGTTTTTTTGTTGCTGTAAGATGCCCGTTCACTTCCCAAAGCTTGTGCTGCTCAGAGCACGAGGTGCCCCCGGAGCAGAAAGGCCAAGAAGGCCCACGCGAGGTTACTGGCTGCCTCCTGCTCTTCTGCCTTCCAGCACCTGAGGACCCTGCCATTGAGATAGCCAACTTCCATCACTCCGCAGATGACACTGATTCAGTCTTCTGATCCACGGGGCATATGCTTGGCAAACAGCTTAGAAAGAAGTGGTCAGTCCTCAGCCCATGCGGAACTGCAGTAACAGCATTTGCTTAAATAACAATAGCCACACCACTTCTAGCAGAGAAGTATTTATGGAAAGGCCAGCACGGTGTTTGAAGTGCTTTCCTCCTTCTTCTCAAAGATAACATGGACATTCCCATCTGACAAAGCAGGGAAGAGAGAATCTCAGCTTCCTGGAATTCACACAACCATGGGAAGAGTCACGGTGCAGCTGGTGCTCCACCTGGCTGCATGTACACTGGGGACCATGATGCCGTCCCCAGGCCTTCTCTTCCTCTCTCCACTTCTAGAGGAGGGTTTCCATCCCATGAAAGCAAAAGAGGCTCACAGGAAACTGACGACCCCCCCATTTGCTCCCTGCCCACACAGCTTCAGAAGGCACTGAGACAAAAAGCCAGTGCAGAACTGGGAGAAATAAAAGAGGAGCTAAAAGCTGAGTTGGCCATCCTGTGCTGAGGCCCATGTCATGCTCAGGGAACCAGGGTGAAGCCACATTTGAAGAGCAGACCCGGTATCATGCACGCAATGTCTGCGTGTGACGAGCATCCTCCTCCTGCCTCCAGTTCAGCCGCAGCTGTAGGAGCGTGGAATTCCCATAAAATTCCCCTGGAAGTATACAGAGGCAGCAGCGCCCAGCCAACACAATTAGGATTCATACATCAGCGCCGGCAGGATGAAGGCGGATCACTCTCCTGGTGAACTCCTGGGGTTGGTATTCCAGAAGAAGAATGCCTCGTTTCAAATTAAATTAACCCACTTGCAAAAGAACCTCGCTATTGGAGCAACGTTTCCACTCAGAGAGCTGAGCACAAAGAGCTATCCTGGGATAATTTCCTCTGTAGATAAACCCTAAAATTAATTCCCTTTATTGTTCCACACAGACAAGCTTGTGTGGTCCCTCTGCTATAAACTTCATCCCTCTGCACTTCCTCATTTGTGTCACAGCAAGCCAGACCATAAATGCTTCAGAGCAAGCGCTCTCTGCACTTACTGCATGCCATGAAATTAGCTGGCGATACAGAAATAAAAGCCACATTGGCAGTGTCACACAAACGCTGCTACTCTTAGGGCTGACATCTATTAATCCTTCTTATGTTTGTTGCATATGCATCTTAGAGTAAAATCTGTCCTGAAAAGCATGCAGACTTTTGGACTATGGAGTGACTGATGCAATCTTCAACTCAGTCCCTCTGCTGCAGCATGGCAGGACAGTTTTGCTTTGCCATACAGAGCGTGATGCCTTCCCTCTCCTTTCCTTTCAATTCTCTTTGGCACAGGCAGCTCAGCCCCAAGCATCACCTGTCCCCAGGCAGCCTGGCAGCCCTGATCTGCACTGCTTTGACATCTCCTGGTACAAGGAGGGAACAGAACACAGCCCTACAGATGCGGCTTTGCCATCTCCAAAGAGGGAAATAATCACTCTTTTTGACCTGCTGGCTATGTTCTTGCTAATGCAACCCAGTACACCATCAGCCCTTATTGTTTATGCTCATACAAGAACGTAAGCCTCTTTAGCCAACTGCTTTAATGTCTGAGCTTCTTCTAAGAGACTATTTTATTCACCCTGTTCTTAAAGCTATGCAACATTTGAGGACAGCTTTCTCCAAGTGAGCGATCACATCCACATGCATGACAGCAGCAGTGAAAGGACTGGGCTCCATGAGCAGAAAGTGAGTTTTGGCGTGGTCCCACCCCACTAACAGCTGGAGCCAATTTTCTTGTGATACCATTAAAAACAGCTTGAGTGCTCGTCACCCGTTTCAAAGCAGAGCTTCATTTTAAAACTCCCTTCTGAAGCGCAGAAAGATGATGGAGTTGGAAGGTCCAAATGCTGGGGATTTTTTCATAGGTGCATTCAACTTGAAGTCACTTGAATTGGAGCCCAAAACAGTGAGCAAAGGAAAGGAGCAAAGGAGACAACCAGGAAAAGAGCAACATTCCTTACCATTATGGATTACCCGTGCCTTATCTAGCTCTTCTGTAACTGCAGCTGAGAATTTCCCCACAGGTGTAAAGGAACTGAACGTAGGCTGTAAAGCACTTTGCTGTCTGTGGATGCTGATCAAATAACAAATAACTGATCCACATTATTTGTAAGATGCATTATTCTTATCCAGTACGAAGGTTATTTGTAATTTTGAGCATTCATGGGTCACTCTCTATTCTGATGAAATCTTTCCCACAGCCACATGACACATTCTAATGCCATTACCTGATTATAAATATATGAGTATATGGAAACGATCAAGGAAACCTATGTTGAAATATATGAATGACACAGCGTGTGCTACAGACACAGCTGTACCAAAGCTTTTATCTGACACCAAATGCAATACTGCCAGTTTTCCCAAGGGTGCTCCATTTTGTCTGACAGATCTTGACTTCCCTTTGGGTTCTCAGATTCCCCCCACCACTACACTTCTCCATCTACCCTTAGATACAGTGGAATCCAAGGGACAACATGACTTCTTCCAAGGCACCCAGACAGCCGCCGCTTCCTCATCAGTGACGGCACTGCACAGACAGGCAGTGACGCCCATGCTTTATTAGCAATACCTGCCACATCACAGGTGAGGGTGAGAACAGCCCCTGTCAGTGGTTGCACGTGGAGTGACTAGATGAGCTCACTAAGACTTCCCGTGTTTGCTCACACACATAAGGAGGAGCGACCAGGATGGTGAAAGATCTCTGGCTGATGCTTTTTTGGGGATCAGGAGGAATCTGTCAGGCCCTGACAGCAGCAGTGGATACACCAGGACAGGCTCAGGCTGCTTTCTGCTCTGTGCCATGAACCTTTGTGCCTTCAGTGGTCTGACTCCCCCCAGCAGTGCTCTGCACGAACGCTGCTGCTGTTCTCCTCCTGCTTTTTGTGCTGACATCTCTGCCTTTCCTTCTTCAGTCCCTGTTTGGAATGCTTATGGAGGCCATTACTCTACCTCCATTTAAAGCTCTTCTCAAAGCTCAGCTGGCATGTTTACAAGAGCATACATCACTGCTAGTTACAATAGCACATTAAGACCAAAACCCTCTCACTATGATCTCTTTAGAGCAGGTATTCCCTCTCCTACCCCCCCAGCAGCCCTCCATCACAAACCTATCAAACAAAGGTCATTCAGGTCAACACCTGAATACAAAGAGTCTTCCCTCCTTCTCACTCACTCAGCCAGCTGAGAACCAAGAGCCCAGAGCTCTCTGCCCATACAGTGAGACATCACTGCCTCTGGCACCTGGGAAGAAACAAACCCAGCAGGTTGCAAGGAGCACAGTGCATGCACCAGTGAGACAACAAAGGTTTTGCAATACAGCATGTGCATTTGTTGGTTTTGCTCCTTGATTTAACAGATGTTTGTTATTTGCAATCTTCAGGACTGAGGACTCGCTGAGAAGTGGTGGGATTATAGAGACGTGCAGCTATTTGAAATTCCTTGCAAGCAGCAGGGCAGAATCCTCCTTTTTAAGGTAGCAACAAGGCAGAGGGTACTGCTGAATTCCTGCAGAGTCTTTGGAGAAACCGTGCAAGAAGAGCCATGAGCTCCCCAAAAAGCTGCCTGTGTCATTGGCATTTGAAGCCTGTGAGATTAAACCAAGTCCAAAGGGGCTCTTTATAAACCACTGAAAGTTTCTGGTCTCTTCCATTAAAACCTTTTTAAAACATCTGCAGGCAATGAAAGAGAAGGAGGTACCTTACAGCTCTCAGAGCTGAAAAAACAGAGGCTTACCTGAAGGACACCAAACCACACAAAGCACCTAATTGTGACTGCTGAACTTTCATCGCCTGGTCGGTTCATTGCAAGGGTGGGAGAGGGAGCAGGCAGGGAGACCTGCTGTGGTGGGCAGAGGACAGCAGCTTAGCAGCATGACCACATTCAGCATCTTCTGCCAGCCCAGAGCAGAGGGCTTAGAGCCAGCACAGAGCCAGAAAAGATGCATACTTGCAAAATATCAGAAAACAAATTTTTTGCAAAGTTTCTTTGCCAAATCCTGACTCAGAATTTGAGTGGGAGCATTTCCTTTTTTATTATTATTTATTTAATTTATTTAATGAAAATACATGGAAATGCAAACAAAAAGATAAAAAGCAGAGGTTAAACCGAGGTGTTCAAAGTTGCTGACTTCACGGGTACCTTGTGCAACCCCAGCACGTTGCCCTGAGTGGCCAGGAGGACCAGCACAGCCTGCTCTGCTCTGCTCTGACAGCACCTAAGCAGTTAATTCCTTCCACTCAAGAGCTGAAAAATCTGCCAAGGCAGAAGACCAGGCCTTGGAGATCAAGTTACACATGAGGAGGGGGTGGAAGGGGAGAGGAAGAAAAGAAAACAAGTTCTCTGAGCGCTGCACTGCGTTAGGCTCGGCAGGCCCAGGAGGGTGGGGAGGAGGCAATATTCCCCCATGCTGTCTTGGGGCAGTGAGAAGCACCGCGGACACGTGTGTTGTTGTGACTCCAAACCTTCCATTCAAACAGCAGGAAGCAGCCTGCACTGAACACATTAGCTCTGGCCAACATCAGGAGCCTTTTCATAGAACCAGAGAAGGTGTGGGTAGGGAGGGACAGGACTGAATGGCCATTTCTGGAGCAGATGAAGCACCTCTCCTCTCACAGCACCTCTGTGCTCATCTACACGTTTTGAGCCAGCCAAAATTACTTTCTGTTCACTCCCTCCTTCCCCTACCTGTCTGCCTCTCACAGAGCTCGGGGCACAGCTCACGTAGGGGGGTTTCCATCAGTCCCAGCATCAATCCAACTCCACTGCCCTGAATGTCGATGCGTAATGAGGTCCCACAGCAGCGAGCGACAAGCTGGCCCTGAGCAGGGCTTGCTTCTCAGCCCCATTTCAGGGCAGGACTGCAGAACCTGCAAGAAGCCCTGGGCTCCCTGCCCTGCTCTGCTGCTGGCAGCATTCAGCAAAAATGAAGAAAATGGAGAAAATCTCATGTAACACACAGAGGAACAAAGCGCCTGTCACTGTATGGAGATAACAGATTCTGAAAAGCATCAGCATCCACTGATAAAAGCCTTCATGGGATCACAACACATGCTTCCTGAGAGTACTTTTAATCGTTTGTATAAGCACTATTAAGTATTGTCAGTGTTATTTTAGTAAGACAGTGCCTTCCAATCAGGCATTCGAGTTTCAGCCAATTCATTCACAGGAGGATATATTTTTGGAGAAAACTGAAGTGCTTAAAAAAAGAAAACAACAGAAAAACCACCTCCATCTACAATGACTTCAGTTAGTGCTTATCCACTTTCAGCTACCCTCGACCTTCCTTAGGTTTATGGGTGAAATGCCCAGTGCTCCACAGCACTTATTATTCCCAGTGTAAGAAATTAAGTATACACTACCGAGGAGGAAAAGCTTCCAGTTAATTAGCAGTGCCCACTGCAGTGATCCCCAACCAGCCCAGCACTGCGCTGTCACGACACAACACAAGGAGTTGGAAGAGCCGTGCTGGGGCCGTGACGTAAAGGCAGGAGTGTTCTGTTCTCTGGTGAATGTGGGGGCCAACAGGCTCAGGCTCCAGCCAGAACTGAGCTATCTCACCATGGAGAAAAGCAAACGCAGACATGTACACACCTCCGGCTCCAAATGCAGGAAGAGAACCATCCATTTTCAGGCACTGCTGTGTGTAATGGGGTGCGGTGCAGCACGAGGCCTGCTGCTGAATCTTCACAGCTGTTTGAAATGCTGTTGTTAATTCCCAGACATTAAAAGACAACATTCAAAGAAGCGTTTCAGTTTGAGGGTTTTTTTGGGTTTTCTTCTTTTGAAGAGAGGTAACAGTCCCTCCAGGCTGCGCCATGAAAACAAAGCAAAAACCCAAAGGAGGCTTCATCAGTGCAGAAGTGTTTAATTGAAATCCTTTCTGAATGAGTTTCTTCCATATGTGTAGGATGAAATGCTTGTCGTATTTACATTCAGAGTTAGAAAATGGCATGAGATTCTAGAATGCCTCCCCATTTTCTGCTTTTTCAGGTACAAGAGTTATGCAAGAAAGCAATGAAAGATGGCATAAAAAATGAGATCTGTGCTCCTGATCAGCCATAACCCCAAATTCTGCCTCATCTGCATGTTTTGAGCCAGCCAAAATTACTTTCTGTTCACTCCTTCCTTCCCCTACCTGTCTGCCTCTCATCAGAACCATTCACAGAACAGATACATCACATGTGGGCTGAGGTTTACGGCTGCTGTCATGAAGAAAGACTGTAGACACTTTCTGCCCAAATACCAGATAGAAGATAAAGAAAAGTGCACAAGTCCAACTGAATAGCAGGTTGCCATCCTGCAACCTTCCAACCTGCTCCATGCCAAGGGAGGTTCAGGTTGGATATTAGGTAAATTTTCATCTCAGAAGGAGTGGTGCTGCACTGGCACAGCTGCCCAGAAATGCTGCCATCCCCAGAGGTGTCCCAGAGCTGTGGGGATGTGGCACTGAGGGATGTAGCAGTGGGCACGGTGGGGTGGGCTGGGGTTGGAGTTGGGGATCTGAGAGGTCTTTTCCATCCTTAATGACTCCATGATTCTGGAAGCAGGGAAGCTATGCCTGAGCCAACCAGAGATGGGAATTAGGGGAACAGGCCAGCTGGGCTCTGGTGGGCCACATGTCCCCAGTTCCTCCCTACTCAGTTCAGCTCAGCCTGTGCGAGTCCTGCTTCTGGAACACAGCCCAGGGATTTGCAGAGGGTGAAAGAGCTGCAGTGTTCTCTAATCCGCTGGCAATGTGCATGTTAGTTAGGGTGTCAGCAGAGCCTCTCTTAAACTTAATCTCAAAGCAGGAGGAGGTTTGGGGAAAGAAACTGATGAGAAATCTGCAGCAGCTCTGAAGTTGAGAGGGGACGAAGGCAACGCATCGCCCATAGCGTGTGTGCGAGACAGCGTACTGCACAGGGGATGCTCAGCTGTGCAGTGCTGCAGTTATCAGATCCAGAAACACAGAGAGGAAAAGCCCTCCAGATTATGTGAGCTCTCATCTTGTAATTACACCTGGAGCTCTGGATAAAGGATGTCACCACGTTGCTGGGAGGATTAGCAGGTTATCATTTTGCAATGAGCTGATAATAGCTTGGTTCGCTTTTGCTCGGTGTCAAACCCTCACACTTGATCTGGCTTTTAAGATGAAAAATGTTTTAGGAAAAAAAATTAAGGGAAAATTATCCATTCAGCTTAAACATACACTCAATGGAGTAGACAGACTACAGCTGTATTCCCACAGATTTCCCTGTAGCTGCAGGCAAAGCTAACACCCTGCTTATGCCTCCACTTTCTCCAAGTGTCAAAGATCCTGGTGCCACTTACCTTCAGGACAAACCACCCAACACACAGCTGGGCCCAGCCCCCAGACAGGCTTCCCCAAACTCACAAAGGAACACTTCATTGGCATCCAGGAGAAAGAGAAAGGTTTCCCATGTCAGAACACCAGGAGCCCTTCCCTGGGGAAACAGGAGGAGCAGGGATCTCACACCCATCTGCTCCACATCAAGGTGCAGGGGCTCCCCCAGGTCTCCAGCAGAGCAGAACAAGTGAAATTCAGCAAGCTCTACAACTCAACGTGTCCCAAACCTCTTCAGTGAGAAACCTGCGAGGAGTCACCACACCTGCAACGTAATAACTGGAATAGACTAAAGCTTCCAGCAGTGCCCATTAGCAGCAACTGTGTGTTCTGGAGGTGCCCCCCTCCAGCCTCTTGCAGCATCACAAGAAAAAGCAAACATGAACGGCACTGAGGAACAGCCCATCCTGAAACCACTTCCAGGAACAGGGATTGTTTGAACAAAATCCATTAAGTGAAACCATCTGTATTAAGGGTCAAACGCCATCTGAGGCTGACTGTATGAAACTAGCCATTTTACAGCATTTGGGCTATTATCCCTTTGCATTTTTTCTTGAATGCAATCAATCAGTGGCAGAGGTGTTACCAATGAATTAACCCTGCAGCTCCAGAGCCCTGGGTGCTAAGGGAAGGCTGCAGTCAGAGCTGTGCTCCAAGGAAGCTCCATGGCACAGGGCTGCAGGCAGCTCCTCCCCAGCTGCGTCACTTGGAGCCAGCCGGGCGGATGCACTGGATCCCAAGGGATGCTTCTTCCACGCGGCTTGCTGGCAGGAAGGAGGTGATAGAAGAGGTTTGAAGAAGGGAGAAGGGTGACTGGGAGTTGTAACAGTGATAAAAGTGTGTTTTAACCTGTTTCAACAGGGGGTTTTAGTGGTGGAATACAGGAGGATTCAAAGATGGTTGGCCATTGCTAGCGATAACAAACAAGAACACGGGGACAACCAGCTCATGGCAAGAGGCTGAAACTGGATGATCTTCCGGGTCCCTTCCAACCAGAGCCATTCTGTGACTCCGTGGTGCAAAGCTCAAACGTTCAACATTTACACGAAGTCTGCAAACAGACACCTGGCGCTGTTTCAAACACATGCTGATCCCCTCCCACCCCAAAGGATTCGCACAGCCCTCATCCAGCTTATCTCAAGTCTGCTGTAATTGGAGCAAAAGGAATGGCAGGAGATCCTGGGTACTGAGCTGCTCCAGCACTTGGTCAGATGGTGACCCACTGTGGGTCTGATAAACTCCAATAAGCTGCAGAAACATTTCCAAATGCATCACTAGTGAAGTCAGACTGTAATCAAATATTGCAGCTGCAAAGGCAAAACAAAACAATAAAACAAAACAAAAAAAAAACAACCGTGAATCTTTTTTTTTTTTTTTTCTAGAAACCAGGCAGATGGTGACGATGGAAGGGAAAACTACAATTCTTTTGTTTTCAACAGAACTGCCAGCAAAAAGGCCCAAAAAAATAGCTTTTTCATTTTAAATATTTTTTTTCAAGCATTTACATGCCAACATGTTTCATGCCTGGCAGCTTTTTAAGCAGACAAATATTTAATGGATTCAACATAAATGCAAATACCAGCTATCAAAAGTCAAATTGCCCAGCTATGATGTAATGAAATAGCTGTGCTTTATGGGAATGAGGTCACAGTTCTGAAATATGCCTTAGGAGTAAAAAAAAAAATCTTTCACAAGTTGCAAAATGGTAATGCAATTACTCGCCTAACTCTAAAATTTTATAGATATTTAAATTCAACACTGAAGATATGAGTCATTAATTTGCATAAGCATTGCTGAGAAGCAGACTGTTCTTCAATCACAATGAACTAATGGAGCTCTCACGGCCTGAATATTAGCTACAGCAAGAGAGCTAAAGCTAAACCACAACACTGAAGCATGTGTACATCACAGTCACAAAACGTTTTTATATTCCTGATGATGAAGTGTCAAAACAGCCCACAGACACAGAGGAATGCACTGATCAATAATAGCACCCAGTAGAAGCAAACTCGAGGAATGGGCATTCCCAGGGAGAGGCAGCAGGTGGAGGGGATGCGACTGCTGGCTGAGGAACCCCCTTACAGACATTGCCAGGGGAAGTACTGAGAGCAGGATGAGTTTTCATTTAGTTATGCAGAGCAGAACGAGGGGCAGCTGCTGTAAGTGGTGTGCCTGGTCCATTGGGGGCATTTCTTCAAGGTTTTCTTTGTATTTCCTACCAACTCTAACCAGGAAAAATGGTCTCTGTTTTGTAAATGAGCAAAAAAAAAAAAAAAGAAACATATGTATTAGGGATCCAACAGAGAGTTTATGAAACCCCAAACCTTAACTTCACTGTTCTGTCCCTCTGCGGATATTTTTTTCCCCTCCAGAAATACAAAGATAAACTCATCTGTGGTTTGGATGCCCCCAAATACCACAGTGGTTAGCATCACAAAGTTTTCAAATCAAACCACCAACAGCATCACAACAGATTTGTGTTATTTCACCTGCAAGAAGAACAGAAAACATTTCAAGAACAGAATCATAGGATCATTGAGGTTGGAAATGACCTCTAAGATCACCAACTCCAACCCCAACCCACCCCACTGTGCCCACTGACACAGCTCTCAGTGCCACATCCCCATGGCTCTGGGACACCTCCGGGGATGGGATTTGTGACCCCACCATTCCCTGTGCAACCTGTGCCAGTGCATCACTGCTCTTTTGGAGAAGAAATGTTCCCTAATAACCAACACTTGGATAGCACAATGTGAGTCCATCACCTCTCGTCCTGTCGCTGTTACTGAGGAGCAGAGGCCAACCACACCTCACCACAAGCTCCTGCCAGAGACTGTAGGGAGCAGTGACGTCTCCCCTGGGCCTCTTCTCCATGCTGAACTATCCCAGTTCACTTCCATCAGACTTATGCTCCAGACCCTTCACAGCTCTGTTGCCCTTCTTAGTGCTCCAGGGCCTCAACGTCCTTCTTGCAGTGAGGGGCCCAAGCAGCAGAACCTCCAGTGCTGATGGCACCAGGAGCAGTGAGTGCTCCTACCTGCACCCACAGCCCCCACACAGCAGGGTTTCTTCCAAGGATGGGCTGCTCTCGGGCACACAGCATGGCTGCAGCTCCTACTTGCAGGATCCCCCACATGAGGACGCTGGGAGCAGTGGCAGGGAGCAGTGGCTGGGCCAGGGGCTGCCCCCTGCATTCCCTCCTGCCCCTCCCAATAAGTCATTCGTTAACGTACCAAAACACGCACAGAAATGAGGAATTCATGGAGATTCCCTGAATACCAAAATTCTGAGTATAATGGCAAGCAGAGCTAGCTGAACGCCCTCCTCCAGCTCCACACCCTGCCCCGGGTGGATCACTGCTATAAAGCTTCACTTGTATTTACAGCAGCAAAGCCCTCCACGAACCCCTTCACCACCAGCGCCTTCCATGCACACAAAGCATCCCTGAACCAGGCAGCAATCTCCAATGCTGCAACTTTAAATCCGTCCCCATTTCCTCTTCCAAGTTTCTGTTTGAGCCGTTACAGCTCCCTCAGGACCCCACTGACTCACTGCATTTTCAGGATGACGCAAGCATGCTCTTCTGCACAGCTTCAAAACAGGCTCCAAGCGTTTCCAGTCACAAACTGACCACTAAAGATCCCTATAAATCAGGTGTTCTCACTGCACAGCCATCATCCCTGTGAAGCAGGGAGCAAGCTTCAGTTTCTTTTCTAATTGGAAATGTATTAATCACCACTACTGTCATTCCTAGGCAATACTTCTAGGAATGCTCAAGTTTCCACCCTGAGGTCCAGTGGAAAATAGTTCCCTGCTGACTGCACACCCAGCAGGGCTGGCCCGCCTCTCCTGCAGCCCAGCCAGCTCAGCACTGCCTGTGTCACCTTGCTGTCCCCTCGTGCCACTGGGTATCCATCTCCACCCTCGGGCTGCAACCTCTCGAAGCACCCTGAAAACACAGCATCTGCCCCAGCTTCTCCACACTGGTTCCAGGTTCCTTGGTTTTACCTGCAGCAAATCTGGGAAGTTAAAGAGGAAAAATGTTCTGGGAGTGCTCATGCCAAGGGATGGATACTACACAAAGACCTGAGCAGTCACTGAGTGGAAAGGTGCATGTGAAAACATGAGACTGGGAAGGTTTCCTCCATGTCTAGGGATTAAATTCCCTATTCCTTATGAATCCCTTCACTCAGCTTTTCTTGCTCCTCCAATGGCTGCACACAAGACAGGCCTTGTACTGTACTAGCTCTGTATCTAATACTGTATACTGTATCATCAGTATACTGTGCTGTATCTATGCTCCTTACAAGGATGGTAACAACAGCAAAACAAATGCTGGGCTCCTGACTTGGCTTTGCTGTCTGATTGCAAAGGCAGCTGAAACATTTTTTCTGCTTGCAGCTTCCCACGTCTGTCTGCTCTGTGAGATATCACTGCGACAGGAGAGCTGGGAGTGACAAGAAAATGTAAAACTGAACAATGAAGTGGAAAATAAAAAAATCAGAGAAAGGTGAGAGTGCCTCATTTTGTCAGCAGCACCAGCACCACTAATCAAAACTTCCAGAAGGTGTCCTTCCTACACAGCCTTCTTACCCTCCTCGAGCCAGGTTAAGTAAGATGAATGTCTGGCACAAACCTGCTTGTATTTCACTCCTTACAGAAAGCAACAGAGGAAGGCATCACTGGTTTGTGAACCAAGAGGTCACAATGATGACTGAGGAGTTATCTGCAAAACAAGCTTTAATCCTTATCATCAGTCATACCAAAAAAATAAAAAGCATATGCAGCACATCCTTAGCATTCTCTGTATGGACACTGGGAGTTTTATACCGAACCAAACATTAAAAAATGCATCTAGAGGGTAAGAATACTCTGTGTGGATTATGCATGGCTATTATTATTTTATATATACGATTACATATAACTATTAGGATTTAATTTTTATGGGCATTTGCAGGATCTTGGAATGACAGAATTGAGAACCCTTTTTCTAAATTTCTCAGTCTTGTTGTTCACTTCTGAAGCTGCAGAAAAAATAAGCAAGGGGACACAAAGACACAACCTTGTGACAGGCTGAACGCATTGCTGTAGGAAAGCAGCCAGCTTTGTGACTGCTCACAAGCATGCTCCTTCCCATTGGAGTGGATTTGCAGCCCAGGAAGCAAGGAGGCAGGGAGGACAGCGATTAGCAAAGTGTCAGGAATTATGAGTCACGGAGGTGAGTCACCACCACATCCCCCCGGGGGTGGGATTTGGGATGAGTGCACCCTACTGCACACATTACACAACTCCAATGGAAAAGAGGCCCAACCCCAGCCCACCCCACTGACACGTCCCCTGGTGCCACATCCCTGTGGTTCCAGAACTCCTCTGGGGATGAGGACTCCAGCATCTCTCTGGGCAGAAGTGCTGGTTGTTTTACAGCCATACAGCACCAATCTCTACATTCACATCTGCAGCGTGGCAGTGGCCTTCTCCATTCTACTCTTCCCATGTCAGACACGACCTTGACACTTGCCCAACAGTTTTATCTTAAGCAGAAGTTTGTCCCACATTCAGCCTTCTCACCTAGCCAAAAAACTGTGATGCTTGCAGAAAGTACATTTGAGCCATAAGAAACCCAAGTATGATGTGCTTTTATTACTATTGTTTTACCTATGGTGAATCAGAGGGCAGTGAGGCCCTGGTTCTGCTGCCCAGAGAAGCTGTGGGTGCCCCACCCCTGGAGATGCCCAAGGCCAGGCTGGATGGGCCCTGGGCAGCCTGGTCTGCCAGAGGTGGTTGGAACTGAGTGATTTCTAAGGTCCCTTTAAAGCCATGATTCCATGCAAAAAAGGAGAGGAATTCTACAATCCAGATCAGAAGACAGTCAATGGCTTTTTTGCTCCAGTAGAAGCTGTGGAATTTGGCCTGCAGTGCTTTACCCCAGTAAGCCATCGGATCTCATGACTCAGTGCATGCACAGCGATGGGGGCGGTGGGAGAAAGACGCAGGAGGACGGAGCTCTCATAGTAAACATCTGAGCTGTCTGCAATAAGGGCTGTGCCATTAAAACAAAGCTGCCGGTTTTCCAGTATCTTTTCCTCTGTTTATCTCAGTTGCCATGGCTCTCACTTGAATCATCTGAACAAATTACATACACATGTCTCAGGCCACATTATTTCCACTCCCTCCACAACTGCAGCTCAACATCCACTCACCTGGCAGCTGCTCGTGCCAGGCAACGTCAGCAGCACAGCCACAGCAAGCAGCTTCCCTGCCCCAGCCAGCTGAGAACTGCCCATTGCTGCACAAGGAGCCCATCAGTGTCTCAGGAAATGCAACAAAAAGGAAGAAAGCAAAAAAATGGCATCCTGCTATCCTTCCCCATGAAAGACTTCCCTCCGAAGACCAGCCAGTGTAAAATCTGTACTTTAAGTCTTGCATGAGCAGGTGCTAAATCAGCATCTGTTGTCTCCAACAAACCTGTTCAACTGGATGATTCCAGAAGAAGCTCTTGTCTTTACTTGGTATTCTTCTCGTCCTCCCTACAACCCTGGGATACTGCTGCATATTCTAAAAACAAAAAGCAGCAGTGTTTTGACTTCATCATGCGCTGTGCAGCTCTGCAATGAATTGAACATAACACAAATTATCACGCTGTTTGTAGCTCGCAAGACTTCAGAACACCAGCAAATTGATCCCGAATTCTTGAGATTGCCGATTTGCTCCAGGACTGTATCTACCAGAAAGGGTCTCCTGGCACCAGCAGCACGAAATCCACTAAAATAACTCAATACTAGACGGGCTCATAAATGTTTCAAAAGCCAGTGTGTTGCTGTGCAGGAGCACAAAAAAGAGCGAGCTGCTCGTTTTTGTTTCTTCTGCTCTGACATTCTGGGAGAATTTTACTGGAGTTGAGTGAAAATGGAAGATAAAATACAGTAGAATTAAAGGATTAAACGTGCAATAAACAGAAGCCACGTTGAAGATAAATGCATACAATTTTGATGGCCAAAATAAATCCCACCACAAACATGGCAGTGATCACCCTCTTCTCAAAATGCAAGTTCCCCAAGGTGAAGGATGCATTGCGAGATGCAGCTTTTGTGAGCTCGGAGCAATTCATTCAAACATTAGCATCAGCTTCCCTTGATCACAGTGGGCAAATGGAAAAGAAGAACTACAAAGTAAACTGCAGCACCTCCACAACACAGAGTGAAATCGGTCTTTGATAGAGTAATTGTACTTGCTGTACTTCATTAGAAAACACGTTTGAAACCCAGATAATGGCCCAACATAGCGTTTCACAAAGATACAGAGTTCTCATCCTTTTTTTATTCTTTAACTTTAGATAGAGAATGCAGAGAATATCAGCTCTGCACTGTGCTAGGACGCTGAAATCAGGCTGTGAACAGAAGGCTCTGAAGTCCCAGCGAGAGCTGTATGAATGGCTGGGGAGGGCAGGGAAGATGTGGGGTGGGAATAGGAGAGCCACAGAGCCTGGCAGCACGCAGGCACGGCCCAAGCCCAGCTGCTGTGCCAGCATGAGAAACTGGGGTGCTACTGCTGCTGCCCTTCACAAGTCATTGGGTACAGAGCAACTGCCTGATGGACGGAGAGGTGGCCCACAGGAAACCTGCTTAAAATGAATTTTCTTCATTAGGAAAACAGTCAGCTCATGAGCTCGCTGCCAAAACCAGATCAGTGGAAGCCTCCCTGACACCTGGAGTGCCTTTGTGCATCTCCGCAGGGAGCAGGGAACGGAACAGGAGCAGCCTGTGGGAGCTTGAGAATCTGTGGGTAGGTGTCCCCCCGGGTGACAGCCCCTCTGAGCAACGCTCCAGCAGCAGGAAACTGTCAGCAGGCTCCTTTTGTTACTCCACAAAGCAGTTCCACCAGCACCTGATGTTCCAGGCAGTGACACTCAGACGATGTGACACTCAGAGCAAGCTGGCAAAAGAATTACCTATTTACAGCTGTAAGGCAGAAAGGCAGTGCTTAGGAACAACTCCCTGCCTACACAGAGGTGTGCCGAGGGGAGCACAGTGCAGGCAGAGAGCCTAAGCCCTCCTGCCAGCAGTGGTTTACTTGGTAAGGCTGTCACCATGCGGCAGTGCTATGAACGGCCGGAATGCAACAAAACAGAGCGAAGGCAAACCTTCTTTAAGGAGGAAACTTCAGCTCCTGGGAGGGCTGTTCTTTCAGCATATTAACAAATAAATTCGATTTCTGATCCTTTCTTTAGAAGCAGGAGAATTGTTGACAACAAAATCTGAAGCAGCGTTTCCTATGAAACAGCAGCCAGAGGCATGCAGGAGGGCCAAAGGGAGGATGCAGCTTATTTCAAGGAATCACAGCCTCCTGCTTTAACATACAGCATGAGTCAAAACGCAATGTTTGACATCCAAAACTATCTGCTGTGTTTGTTTTTTTAAAACTCTTAAACTTAACGTTTTCCCAAAGCACTTAAAAACGCCATCTTTTGGAACACATATCTACAGAAAACATCTTTTGATGCTTTACCTATTCAGCAGGCTCTTGCAGATTGTCAGCACATGGAGCTGTCAGCAGAGGCACCAGCATCCCCCCCAGGGCTGAGGTTCCCCAGCTGCCTTAGGGAGCACAGATCTGTGGGTTACATCCCATACCTGGAAATGGCCATCTGCAATGCAACAACAGAGCTGTTGCTGCAGTTTCTCTCTTCAGCTGCTTAGAGTCTGAACGTATTTGACACTGTTGATTTCTCTATGTATAACTGAAGGGGAGGGATGTTTCAAGGAGTCAATAAGATCGATGCCAGCCACAGCCAACCTGTATGGGTCAGGGCTGCTGCTGACCAGCTGAAACTTTGAGGAGTCAGTTGGAAACAGTGACTTTCTTGCCTGCCTCCCAGTCCTGAGCCAGTGTTTATTTAGCTCTATAGGGTTCTCTCCTCCATCAGCAAAGTTGCCAGCCTTTGAGAAGCTGCACGCCACGATGGGAGGAGCTCCATCAGTGCCCCCAAAGGACATCATCTATGGCAATTCCCACAGTGCCTCCCAAGGACATGGTAGTGACCTCAAAGGACATCCACCACCCATGGGGATGCCCACAGTGCCCCCAACGGGCATCCCTTGCAGCAGTGCCCACATAGAAGCAGGATCCCTGTGCGTATTTGCCCCAAGCCAAGCACACAGGGCACATCCCCCACCATCACATCCCAGGCTGCAGGCAGCTGTGTGTGCTGGGAACCTCCTCTTGTTCTGCACAGACCATGCAACATGGGAATAATTTCACTTACTAATTGCTCTGCTCTAGATTACAATAGCGATGCGAAGGAAACAGCTGCCAGCCACTCCTGAAATAACCAATCATTTCCACCAGCCTCCTCGTCTCTCTCTCTCCCCAAAAAAATCCCTTTGCCATAGCAAACGGAGCTGGAAGCTTTACAGCTCCTGGAGGAAATCTTGCGTCGTGCCCAGGGACCTTTAGAAAAGCTCTGGCAGCAAAATAAATTATTTACGGCACTATTTCTGACAATACAATCTCCATAAATGATACAAGATTGAAGGGTTTAAAAATGAGTGCTTGTGGCATGGGGCCGAGCGCGTGTCTAATAGAAATATTGATTAACTCAATTTCCACAGGCTCTGTAAGCAGTCTGACAAAAAGGAAAACTGCAAGTACGTATATTTTTTTTTTTCTTTGCTGTAGGGTAGGATGGCACAAATCACTTCACTCATTCAAACTCAGCCCCATTAACGCAGTTTGGGATATTTAAGGAGAAAATAATTCCACAAAACAATCCGCGCGCTCTCTCCCCAATGCTAATTCAGGACTGATTTCGTTTCCCCATTCCCCAGAATCACTCAGTGGCTGCAGGCTCCTGGCTCCCAGCAAGGCTTCTGCTGCTGCCTCAGGTTTCCCACTTGGGCTGAGGGATGTGCAGAGGTCTGAGGACCCACTGGGGTCACCCAGAGAGGAAACTCATTGCCAGCACACAGCCCCACGTGTCTGCAGCCCCCAGGACTCTGCTCCAAGCACCATCCATGGATACCAAACCTGTCCTTCAGACATTCCCGTGTTCTTGGCAAAAGACACTTCCCCCCATTCAGAGTTTGAAGCAACTCTGCTAATGAGCCCAAATGCACAAACTGATGCTCACCATTAGAAAATTCAGTGGAAACCCTTAATGTGCAATTTTCCACTTTTCAGCAGCAGAATTTTCAAACATATTTCAGCGTGCAATTCAAAAGAAAGGAAGCTCCAGGGGTTGTTTAAATAGAGCCTGCCTACATATTTTGTTTCAGGAAGTATTTTCCTTTTGGCTGGA
Organism: Phasianus colchicus; assembly: GCF_987193195.1. Classification (NCBI taxonomy): domain Eukaryota; kingdom Metazoa; phylum Chordata; class Aves; order Galliformes; family Phasianidae; genus Phasianus; species Phasianus colchicus. The sequence continues at coordinate 8,195,669 of NC_143454.1, read as the reverse complement.
ATCTGAAGGGTAAAACATGGCAGGCAATCCACAATGACTTTCCACCCTTAATGACTCTATGACTGCCAGCCTTAGTTGGCCCCAGTACGGACTGACTTCCCACGCAGCCAAGGACAGGGCACTGCACTTCTCAGTGCCTCAGCTCCAGCAAAGCCAGAGGGAAGATAAGGGATGGGGCACTGAGCATTCCCCAGCCTTCAGTTCCAGCAGGAAAAACAGAGCTCAGGAGCGCCTTTGGACTGGTTGGAGGGGGCTTTGATCTGTGGGGTTTTGCTGTTTTGCTCTCACCAAGCAGAACACAGCTACTCAAAGAGCAATTTACCTCCCCTGAGCCACCACAAACATGCTCGACATAAAGCCCTATGAAACTCTGACATGACAAAAGCAAAGGCTGCAAACACAGCACTGACACTTAGAAATGAACAACGATACTCTGGAGAAAAGGCATTTTGCTGTAATCCAGCACTCACTGACACTTGTTGGAAGCACAAGTGCTAACACTCATCCTCCAAGCACTGCTCCTCGGCACACCGCTGCTCCCCTCACCCCAGCACATCTCCTGCCATCTGCACTTACACCTCAACCCAAAACCTCTCCCTTTTGCTTCCTGGCTCCTCAAATTCACGCCCTGATGTTCCTCAGCTCCTCTCCTTTTCTGTCCTAAATTCAGACTGTTGTACTCCCGAGATCCGACCCCTAAGCCCACCTCTCCTAATGCCCTTTGGCTCCAGAGCACATCCTCAGCTATCCTGCTCCTGCCTCACACCCACATTATCTCAGCTACCATTTCTTCTTCTTTAAATTCTCCTATTGAAAACTTCATGTTTATTTTCATTTTTATTTTCTCCCGGTGTCCTAACCTCCTAATGGACATCCCCAATTAAACTTTAATTAGCCTCGCACAAACAGCTGTTTTCAGACTGATCATCACCCTGGAAGACAACCCACGGCAAGAGTCTGACCTGTTCAACATTTCACTGCAACCCCAAGATCACACGGAGACGCAGAACCCATTATCTGACACTTACTCCAGCATTATTGATTTCTTTTTCACTTTAGCTTCAATTACTTTGGAAGAGGTTGCTGTACCCTCACAAGGAGAAACGCCTTCACACAGTGAGGTTCCACCAGCCCAAAGCCTGCATGCAGCAGCAGCAGCCAGGGGCAGCCAGGCCAGGGGCGGCGGACAGCTGAGCTATGCCAGGAATGAGCCCAGGAACGCGCCGGGGTCACGGTGCAGCTCCAGCACCACCACGTGCAGCTCATTGCAGCCTGCAGTGCCTGCACCAGGGCTCTCTCCGGGCCTGGGAACCGTGCAGTGGGCGATGACCCCCACCCACTTCGTCTCCATCCTGCTTAGCATACGCCAAGCACAATGAGATGCATTAAGGAGAGTCTCTGCTTTGCCCAGTGCGTGATGTGATTGGCACAACTACTTTTCCTCTAATTCTGCTGATAGCATGCGATTCTGTTCATCCTTTTAGCCTTAGCCAAATATTTATGTCAAGCTGGGAAAAAATGCCAGGCGCAGACCAGTGGGCAGAGGGAAGGGAATCTAGAAGAGGCTGTGAACCAATGTCAGTGCACAACTCACTTCTGCCCAGTCACATTCAGATTAGCAACGAGGTCACGGCGTCATCCATTCCTGTTTTTAATTAATCCCCACCAGGTACAACAGCAGAGGACCAAGCTATTAACTAATCAATAAAGCCAGGCACTAATTCCATGCCCACAACGCAAACGTTGATGGGGTTATATAGAATCCCAACTACCTGCTAGCAGGGGGCAGATGGGCCCTCCAGCATTAATGAGGCCACGGCCTGAGCACCACATTTGATTTTCAGTCACATCGCTGCTCCCAAGCAAGGATCTAGCACGTACATCACTGTACTGCTTACCTAGCTCTGCTTGAATGGGGAAATTCATTATTCACTTAATTTTAAGTAACAGCCACAGGGCCCAGTGAGCAGCAGAGTGCCCCAGCACTGAAGACAGCACTGACGCAGATGAGGAACAGCTTCTGCCTTATGCTGACGTCTGAAATCCATAACTCTTGGGTTAAGAATATACCGTCATTTTCTGAAGGGATTTGAAAGCAGAAACAAAGACATAAATCATTTTCTAATTGCTGAGCGGTGAACAAAGGCAGAAACCGACCTGCTGCGCCTCCACTTCTCCAAAGGCACACGTGGATAAACGGAGTGCTGGAGGCCTAATGCTGACAGCCCAGCCCAGGGAGCACGGAGGGATGTGTGCCTGAACGCTGCCTTTCTGCAGGGCTGTAACCAATGAAAAGAACACGTGTGATAAGAAAGACTCCTGGTGGTTCTGGCACAGCGATTATTTTCTCTTTAAGATGCCGTGGGGGAAGTTTGGAAACATTTGAATACGCCATATTGCTGGCACCTATTCAAATAAAGGCAAATATCAAATGGCTCTAATTCAAACAGTAGACGAGGCTCACAAGCAGTTACTAAACCACATGTTATGGACGTACAGGAAAAAGAATGACATTTCTTCACATTTTTCAAACTATACATGAAGATATAATGGAAGCCCATAGAGACATCTAGAATTACCCTGTTCTCAGGCCAGGGGTATAACTGTTACAGCTGAAAAACTCAACTGGCTGTTGTCAGGAGTCAAACAAAAGAGCACAGAGGACCCCAGCTGGGACAGCTGGGCACTGTCACACTGTCACATGTCACCTCCCAACCCAGCTATCTTGTGATGAGCACACAGAGTTCCACATTGGAGGCCTCTGGAAGCGATCTGCTGGCCGTGCTGGATTTGGGGAAGTTGTGCTTGCATTTTCTGAAGTGACCAGAGACAGAAAGATTGTGATAATAGGAAAACTGAGCACAAGAATCCCAGTCAGAGCAAGTGATGAGCAGCAAGAGAAGATAAATGGACTTTCTCCTTTCTAGAATGAGATGAAGAGCTTGCCTAAAAGCTTCTTACAACGACAGGAACATGCCTTCCAATCCCACCAAAAGGCAGCATCTGCTGAGTAAACACTGCTCTTCTCATGAGAAGATGAGCCCCATAAATACTGCTGCCGAAAAGCTACTGAGCACAGCCGGATCCTCCATTGTGCATTGGCACTCCCTACAGGCAACTGCCTGCATGGAGATGACTCAACCTCATTTATCTGTGCAACAGAAAGACAGCACGGTTTATGCATGCAGGCTTTGGGTTTATTGCAAGTTAATACTGTTTATCTGAACAATGCCAACAGAGGTAGCTGTGGAATATAATGAGACTGTGATGGAAAGAAAGGCACAGCTTGAACTTTTCAGCCACAAAAACTAGGGCTGCGTGCATGGACAATGTGTCTCTACTCCTCCCAGGTTCCTTGCCCACCTTGTACACCTGCTTTTTGTGGCCAAGAGCTCCTTTTCCATCCACTCGCTGCATTTTGCTTGACTTCTTTGCAGGAATGGCCCACTCCTGAGCTTGGTGAAGGTGCTTCCTGAGCGTTAACCAGCTCTCAGGAGCTCCCCCTCCCTCTGGAGCATTATGCCACAAGACTCTTCCATACACATCCTTAGAGACAGCAGATCTGCAAGCTTGCCTTTCACTCTTCTCCCTGCCCTAAGGATCCTGAACTCCACCATCCCATCGTTAATTACTGCAGCCAGCTCCAACTTTCCCATTCCCAGCAAGCCCCTCAGTACAGGTACAAGGTCCAGCAGAACACCTCTGTCTGTTGGCTCCTCTATCACAGGGAGAAGGAAGTTATCACCAGTGCAACCCAGGAACCTCCTGGATCCGTATGCCCTGCTGTGCTGTCCCTCCAACAGCTATCAGGCTGCTTGAAGTCTTCCCCCTGAAATGCCTTCACTTTCAGAAGTGCAGCTATGGAGAGAGCTGCAATGCAGCCCCTGTCATTAGTCATGTTGAGAGATCAGAAACAACTCAAGATACCTTAATTGCAAAGCCTGAAATACACTTTCACAGCTCACAGCATCCTGGGGATGAGGTTAATTCATCAAGGGAATGAAAGAGCTGGATAAAGTTGTTAGGGATGGTGATCAGGGTGCAAATGCCATTATTAAGTTGAGAAAAAACATTTTAACCAACTGTTCTTATGATTAAGTTTTTTCCTACGCTTCATTTTACTGTCAAGATGTTTGTTAACCCACAACAACTACAACAAAAAGATGATCCTGGATTTTGCCATTAGCACCCCAAGCCCATAAAGAACGATTTCCTAAACTAACAGATGTGGTACATTAACAGATCCTTGCATAACAGCTCCACATTACCCTGACACACAGAGGTGGGGCACAAAAAGGGTTTTTGAATGGAAGGCAGCCACCCTGCTCCCACACTCATGCTCTGTGCCCCATCAGAAGCCCTACACCAGCAGCCATAAAACATCAGCAGCATTCAGACGGAAGCAGTGTTAGCAAGCTGAGCAAGCAGGGATTCCACACCAGCCACCTAAGACAGACCTAATATAAGCCGTAAAACCAATTTCAGCCTTAAATAGGAAGGCTGCTTCTTTATACCTCTCTCTAATTGAGCAGGATAGCAAGCCATCGGGACAGCGAAGGAAATCTGCTTTTCTACTCTCCTGGAGAAACGTAATAACATGAGGGCAAAGTGTTTTTTATCAGTTCCCCAGACTGCAAGAGCCGACTGCACCATTCATCAAGATGGGAATGGACCAGGAGAACAATCAGAAATCCATTAGCAAGCTGCTGCTCGCCTCCACGCTGCCTCGGCTCCAGATCAAATGTCAGCGTGCTGAATGGCTTACATTACTGGGGAGGAGGAAAGGGCCAGGGAATTGTTTCAAACCAATAAAGATATTATTACAATTTTTAGCTTTTATTAGCATGAGGGCAAGCATTTGCAATTTACGTTGTCCCTTTAACCAAGTTTCTCAAACGTGGGACAAAAGCTTCCAGCATAAGTGAAGTGGAGCAAAACCAACTCTAGTACTTCCAGCTCAAGCCACAGTGAAAATTATGGGGAAAATAAAAAAGGAAATACCGAAGCAAGGCTGTTCTTTATTTGGTTTTAATATCCCTTTTATTAAAAATGCAGCTTTTATTGCCTGCATTCGGAAGCTCGGGCCCACCCACAAAATACTGCAGGCGGGCAAGAAAACAGCACGAACTGCCAACACTGCTACTTACTAGCAGGGGAGAGACCCCAAATAATACCTTAGCTCACCACCAGCAGCTCAGCCCCACTCTGCTATGCTGCAGGCTGCTGCTCTAATAACACTTCATTGCCCACAACATCTGACAGATCCCAAACCCATCAGCTCAAGCAACATCCTCCCCCTCCCAGTCCTTCCTCCCTCAGTGCAAGGGGATTTAGGCCATTTAAAAAGCAATGCAAACATCCACGTTTGTATACACATTCGTTCATTAAAAACAAACATCCGCACCGTCGCTCTTTTGTTATTTGCAACGCACCTGAAAGCTATTAATTGAGTTCTTACCTGGCACAGAGGCTAGAATAAGACATTCAGGGTGTATTAGCAGCGCATCACATTTGTGCAGATTAGTTCTTTTCATATACTGTTGATTCTTTAAATATAATGAATAATTTAAAATAGGAAGCCTATGTAGGCAGTGAACAAAATTAGGAATTCTCCAACGCAAGCTGATTCTTATTATCTCTCACCTGCCAGAAACAAATTAAAATATCAATCAAATGTAGTGATCCAGGTAAAATTCTTAAACCGCATCTTCGGTTCAATACCAGCAATTACTGTCATTGTCCTCAACTCATTGAGCTCCTCCAGTGTGAGCAGGAATGAGTGCAGCAAAAATGAAATGAAAACAACCACAAGATCTCAACCAAAACTTGTCACCTGCAGCACTTGGGTGACTTCTTAACAGAGACATTTTTATCTCTGAAACAGGGGATGGTGGAATGACATGCAGGCTGGCTGCATTTCCTTTACTAAACACCTGCCATAAACACTGCTATGTAAAGTTACTGTATAGTAAACTTGCTGTTTACTATAATCTATTTTTCAACCGCCCATCAATCTGAGGTTGAGAATCAAGCAGCACGCTCAGACCCTGCAGCACTACCAGGTCCTCGAGCCCTAAAGGTTACTGAGCAAGGCTGACCGCACTTACCCTCATGTGGGAAATCCCACCTGTGCACACTGTGTGTTCTTTGAAGCTCACCTGCCCAGCTGCCCCAGCTCACCTTCACAAGAGGAATGGTGAGACAGCAGCTGGTATCACCTTAAGCCCTGGTTGCTCTCCATCAGGACACGAGGAAGGGCACGGCCTGCCACCAGGAGCCACCAGCAGCTCAGGAAGAGGGCAGGACATGCCAAAATGCTCTTTCTCACCCTAAAAAAGCCTCCCAGAAACCCCACAGCCAAGGCACTGCCTGCAGAGCTCAGCGCTGGGGACCATCTCCAAGTGGCACTTGTAAAAATGCTCCGTTCGTGTAAATAAGACTTTTTTTTTCTTCCTTAAGAACAAATTAGTTGAGCGCTTTCTGTACAGTTATTTCATTTGTTTTCACTCCCGTTCATTTATTCCGATCTGCTGCACCTTCCCTTGGAGAGGTTATTAAATGCTCTGCTAATGGCCGCCAGCACTCATTTAATTCTTCTTAATGAACGTATGAGCGAGTAGCGGAAGCCATTATGCTGGGCTTAATAAAGGGCGGGAAGGAATTTCCTAAAATTTATTGCCACAGGCTGCTGCTTGAAGATAAAATAAATGGTAATTGCTCGGAACGGGAAAGAGGAAGATGATAAAATGTCCCCAGACACGAGGGGGAAAAAAAATACCAAAATCTCAAAGCCTGACGGATGGCAGAAGCAAAGATGGCCTCCGTGCAGCTCTCAGCTCATCGCCATCCTGCAGCCGCTTCCTCTGAGCGCCGGCAGCGAGCGATGGGTCAGCTCACCACACCAGAAAGGTATCTGTTCATAACAAAATCGTACGTGGAGGTGATTCACGGAGCAGCTCGTGACGGTGCTGTGTGCAGGATACAGGCAGCGTGGGAAAAAAATGGCTGCTGGGGTCAGCGTTCAGGAATTACTCAAACCTGTGTGCTGAACTGCAGCAGCAATGAGAGGCAGCAGCAGCGCTGCCTGGTGCTGGCACAGCTCAGGACCCAGTGGGAACATCCCTGTGCCCATGGGCTGAGCGTCCTGCTGGGCACAGCTGTCCCCAGTTGTCACCTTCCCAAAGCACAGGAGGAGGGACAGCCGCGTGCAACCACCGTAAGAAGTTGTCAAAGCAGCAAATCGAGTGGGCAAGACATCTCCTTCCTTGTACTTTAAGAGGCAGAAAGAAAGAAATACTATTTTCAAGAGCAAGCTCATGTAGCCCAGAGCTTAAAAGGTGACCTGAGAAGAAAAACAGGATTAGGCTTGCTCTTTTTTGCTACTTAGGGCAGACAAAACCCCTCTCAGAAAACTACCATTCTTCATGCCAGCTTTGACCATCTTAAAAACAGAAAAAAGAGGATAAAATCCAATTTTTCTTTTTTTAAATCTTTGGCAGCTCGCCTGCAAGCACAGACCAACAGCTTTTCTAACAGGCAGCTCCAAAAGACAATTTGCTTTTCTAAACATCGATTTCAGTTCCTTCAGTTCAACAGCAGGATTTCCATAGTCTGATAGAACACAAAGCAACCAGCCAAGCTGCAGAGAGCATCCAATGTGAAGATGGGAGCTGCTTCTCTGAGAGAAATAGCAACAACTTGGTAGGGACACAAAAAAAAAAAGTCAGCTTTAACACACTGGAAGACAGAAGGCAAGGAGCTACAAGATGTGTGCAAAATGTCATGGTGTACACTGCACCAATTTACGAAGGACAGAAGAATAGTGGATAGGCATCTACCAGAAGGTGATGTCAGAGGAGAGCTTGTGCTTTATTTCCCACCCCTTAACGAAAAAGCAAAATGAATGCTCATATCATTCTGTGTATTGGCAGATGATCACAAAATCATGAAGGTTGGAAAAGGTCCCCAAGATCCCCAAGCCCAACCCATCCCACTGCACCCACTGACACGTCCCTCAGTGCCACATCTCTGGAACACCGCTGGGATGGTGACCCCACCACCCCCTGGGCAGCTGTGCCAATGCATCACCACTCTGTTTTCTTTCTTCACATGGGCTAAAAGAGCAAGAAGATGCAACTTCATTGAATCACAGAATCGTTTGAGTTGGAAAAGACCTTTAAAGGCCATCTGGTCCAACTCGTGCAAGGAGTTGGACACCGGCAGCTCCTTCAGCTGCTCAGAACACAGTCCAGCCTGACCACAAATGTCTCCATTTATTTATGACAATCAAGAGCACTGCTCTGTTTCATGTTGCAAAGAAGCAGGTGCTGTGCACTGCTGCTCCCTGGTGCAAGGAACAACAATTTGCCTCAGCAATGATGCATCACTGGTCATACATACACAAATCCCAATGACCCAGCAGGAAAGTGGGTGTTTTGTTCATCCAAGGACAACCCCTAAACTGACAGGAAGGGAAAAAAATCTCAGTCATCCTTTCAGTCATAGCACGAGTTGGTGCCAGGCATAAAGAAAAGGTTGCACACGATGGGCTTTATTCTGGGGGGGAATTATTTAGTTTGCTTTTGGTAGCACCAGTTTTCAGTCCTCCTGTGTGCAAGAGCCAGTGCTGGGAGGAGAAGTGCAGGTGGCAGACGGGAAAGTGGGAGTGAAGGCTCTTGCTGCAGTCTGCCCGTGGCACACAGGCGGTGTTTCAGCATCCCAGGGGCTGCGGTGCAGGCTGGTGCAAACCACCCACACAGCAGGAAGCAGCACAAGGAAACACTCACCTCCTCTCCTGCCTTATCTGCTTTTATTGCCTTGCAACCCCAGCAAGCTCCTGGCTTAATGGAGCCTGCTCACAAGCACTTCAGGTCTGACTCCAGGCTAGAAGTCACCTTCACACGAAAGCAGCAGGCCTGGATGTTGGGCTGCTGGCTCACCTCTGCACAATCAGAACAGGACCTGCGGTGTGCAGGGACTGGTGCAGGCAGGGCTTTGCTGTGCAAAGGAAGCGTCCAGGCCCAGGTGCACCCACTGCTTGCACACAGCCTCCCTGAGGCCTTCTTATTCCCAGCAGCACTTTGCTTGAAGTAACACGCTGAAAGATTTCATTGTATTTTTTCTGCCTCATCAGTAAAGTGTTTGAGAAAAAGAAGGGGATAGCATCTAACCGACTCTTTGTAATCTTTCAGTACTTTAAAGAAATCCACTTGTTCAGCTTTGTATCCACCATTAATAATTACTGCAGCGTTGCTGCGTATCTGTATTCACTTTAAATAAATCAGAATCTCCTTACAAGCCAGAAATCACTCAACAGCACTTCATAACACACCTTGCTGAGGTCAGTCCTGTCCAAAGGACACTGCAGGGACCCAACAACACAGCTGGGAACTGGACACAGCACACAGCAGGGCAGGGAGGAGGAGCTCATCTTAAGTGTGATTGTGTGAGGCTGTGCCCAGCGTCTCAAGGCAGCAGAGAGCACTGTTACTTGTGCTGGGTCACTTTTACTCCTAAATTTTTTAGTGGTAGTGCATTTTTAAAATTCAGCTGCTAGCAATTCCAATTTGAGAACCATAAAACATACTGTATTAATAATGGAAACATAAAATGCCTGTCTGATTCGCTCCAGCCCTCAGCCTCCTTCCCCAAAGGGCCCGATTTGCCTTAGGGGAGCATTTCGCAAGCAGCACATCAGCTTCCAGAAGCACGGCTTCAGCAGATGGAGCCTCAGCCGCAGCTGAGCTGCTGCCCTTCCAAATCTAGAACTTAAAAACAGAGACATCCATGATGCTACTTAAGCTAACAGTAAAACGACCAAGATATTACTATGAAATCAAGCACTCCATCCCTCCAACCACACCTCCCTTATCAGCTGACTCAGCAGCAGGGGGTGACAGCAGCCTCGGCCCTGCATGACTCAGCCCAGGACAGTGCATCATACCAGGGGCTGCAAACCACTGCATGCTGAAGCCCACTGCTTCCTAATTTGGAAAAATCGTGGGTGGCAGCGATGTCTGAGCTGGAAGAATTTGCTCTGCTGGTGTCTCTGTCTTTCACCTTGACCTGGGTGTTATTCATGTCCCTGTAGCACTGACTTTGAACAGAGGAAGGGTAACACGACTTATGGAATTGGACCAAAAGCACCCTGTGTACCTCACTGGATTCATGTTGCTTATTTTAATAAGTAGAATGTAAATCTCTCATGTTAGTATTTTACAGTTCATAGAATCTTTAGGCTGGAAAAGACCTCAGAGGTCCCCAGCCCACACCCACTGACCACATCCCTCAGTGCCACATCTCCACGGGTCTGGAACACCTCCAGAATCTCAGTTCTGTCAACCCTGACCTTATCACCACTGCAGCACTGACCACTCTTTCCATCTAACATTACTGAAATCCCACATTCTTACACGCAGCTGCAATGCCACAGCACTGCACGTTCTGCTTGGCTCTTATTAGCACTGCACGTTTTGCTAATCTAAGGACAGCAGCAGAACCCATCACAGCAGCAGGTCAAAACAAGCTCCTGCAAGAAGTCCACAATGCTATGCTCAGCAAGCAACCTGCGCTGTCCTTGTCCTCACACTGCTCCTCAGCACACACCCCATCTCTAGCCAGCACTGCCAACGATGGGAAAGGCATCAGTAATCCTTTCAGTGACATTAAGTAGACTGAAGTTTCCCCAACAGTTTTTTGCTCCCAATGACATCAGACACAAAGGGTTGAGAAACACGCAGTCTTACGTGACAACCTTGCAATAATCACTGATACCTGAAAGGTGGCAGCCCCTTGACACCCAAGCCTCTGCATGGGGTCACTGCTCAGACGTGACAGACCACAGAACCCAATGGAAGTGCAGCTTTGGCACTGAATGACAGACACGGCTTTGCTTTCCCTCTGGTTGGCTTCCAGTAAAGGACATTTATTTGTCATTCAGTAAGTTTGGAGAAAATATATACAGCAAACATATTTGGTGGAATCAATACAAGAAGTAAAGGTTAGACGGCAAGTAATTTTAAATGCATTTCTAATCCATCAAATTGAACGTATTTAAGAAGGAATAACAACTCAGCATTAATTCAATACCTCTCATTCAAGCTTTCCAAAGCTATTTGCAAACAGGAGGTGCAACCGGACAACAGCAGCTCTAAGAGCTACTGCAATAATTCTGCCTAAATGAGGATGCACCTTTTAAACCAACATTATCTGTTGTCAGATTCACAGAGGATATGAAGACAGCTTAGAGCTAATAAAAATAATAAACTATTTGAGTCCAGATATTTATAGCTGAAACTATTCTGCTTGACGCACTAAATCTTCTGAATTATAATAAAATTCTCCCATCCAAAAGTGATTTGAGTAAAACAGAGCATTGCTAGATTACAGCTCCTCTTTGGTTAGCACTGTTGTGACTTCATGAAAGTTTAACTCCACAATTAGTTTTGTGATAGCAGTTCTGGCACTGGGACACAACTGTAAATAGCTGCAGCTACAACACTGCTCTCTGCCATTCCCCACAGCCACTGCCAAGGGAAGCTCTCCTGTTCAGAAATGCTGGATACAATGCAGCAAAAGGATTTATGGCATTAATTCCTATACTGAGAGGACCACAGCCTTTCATGTAACAGAATTAAAATACACGTGCAATTAGAAGGAGTCTGTGCAGCGTAGCTATAGGGGGGAAATCAGATCTGTGCAGAAAGCAACAATAAGCAAAAGGGAAGACAGCACTGAAAACTATTCTCTGTTGTTTTAGAAGATGAAGAATGAGCTGGAATGGAGCTCGAGATTATGAGGAAGCAGGATTTTCATAGTAAGTGCAAAAGCAAACATCAGCTGCTGGCCCTGGTCCATCAGAAAGTGAGCTCAGGGAGATTACAGCTCCCCGACAAAAGAGATCTGACAGGCACCATTTCCCAAACTCACAGCTGTCCCTTCTGCCCCCAGTGCTCACTTCCCAGACACTCCTTACTGCAGGGGATGCTCTAACTGGAGCACGTTATGAAAAAGATTCAGAACAGACACCTAGCGGCCAGCACACCCAATGGCACCTCAGCTATCCCAAAAATCCAAGTGGAAAGACTTGAGGTCACTGCACAGGAACCCACTGTGGTCACATCAGGAACTGAGACCAGATCATTGGGTCACCACCACAAGCTGATGGTGCAGAGAGAACTCAACGTAAAGCAGGCAGCCCCATTGCCCATGGAAGGATGATGACCTGGCTCCAAGACGTGACCCACTGCATCTCCACACATAGCTGCTGGATGGGAGGCTTCCCAGGGCTGCCACACAGTCTGCCCATGGTGCAGTGCAGGTCCCACACAGCATCAGGAATACAGCTCCCCCTGGGGACTCTGCCAACCCCTCACTTTCAAGTTTAAATCTGAAATTCTTCCATTTAAAACACCACAATTTTGTTGGCAAAAGTGCACGGAATGAGATGATCGCTCACAGCCCCCATCTCTGTTCTAATACCCTGCAGCTTCCTCCTGCCTTCCTGTCCTCATCTCCTCACACCGCCTTTCTGCTAACATTTGCTAACAACAAAACGCAGAACCAGCACAATCTCTAAATGGAGCTCTGGCATACGAGCAACAGTGCTTATTCATCACAAAGGAGACGAGCTTCTTCCACACAGCAAGGTCTCAGAGATCAGCACACAGAGCAGGGCTGCTCTGCTCATGTGAAGGATTAGCCTTTCCCTGGCCTCATCTTCCACCTCGGTGCGTGGAAAGCAGTTTAGCAAGTCTTAGGCCTCTCTCCTAACACATCCCAAGCCCAGATCAAGTTCTGCACAGGGGTTCTTAGTGAAACTTGCTGGTGTTTGGTAATTGAACAGGAATTACATTGAGAGCTTTGTATGATGGGAATGGATGCAGGCAGAAGCAGTACACAAATCTGCATTCCACTTGGAGCAGATGTCAGCATTAACCAGATTAATACTGAATCACATCAAAGTATGGATACACAGCAATGATCTCAAAAGCCGGGGATAATTCCCTCCTAATAGAGATGGAAATTAAAGTTTGGGAGCTGCCAAACCTCTAAGCTAACAATGAAAAAAGTTTGGTCAGTTTGGAACACCGACTCAGATACTTTAGGAAAGGTTTCCAAAGGGGCTTCCATTAGGCTGATGTTAGTGATGCAGCTTCAGGGGAAAAGTCCAAAGCAGAAACAGTAGAGCAGTTCTCTTCCTGTCCCAGGGTTTGCAGCAGAGGTCATTCACCCACAGGAACAGTGCAAGGGCATGAGGCAAGGCCTGGAACTACCTGCATGCTAAAGAATGGAGATTAGCACGGAAAGAATCCCATTTAAATGACTTCCATATACAGGCAATTGGCCATCTAATAAATATATACTGTGTACAAAGTAAATGTATTGTGCTCACTCGTAAGATAAAGGGTAATAAAAACAAAGTCAGATTACTGCTTGATCACAGCAGGTCCTCCTGGAGCAGCTGGCTGGCAAAACTATGTTCCAAAGTCTTCAAGCTCCAGTAATGTTTTGTTCACAACCAAACAACAACCAGCTCCTCTTGGAATTATGTATTTTGCCACATGGTGTGAAAAATATCGACATTTCATAAAAATAATAAATATCAATATGATTATAACAGCTCATATACGCGGGTCACTGAGTCCCCAGGAAGGAACCAAAGCTCTTCATTTGTTCTAATCATCAAAACAGTTGAAACGTAAAATTTAACAACGTAAAAGAAATTAACTTAAATCTAAAGTCTCTTCAAAGAGACTTCTTAAATCAACAACGTGGGCAAAGATAGATATAAATTATATTTCCCCTGAATATCATAGGGCTGATCTCCAACTGACAACTCTGGCAAGCTTATGCTATCAATCTATTTTGTATAATTAACTTTGTGGTCGCAGTGCTTACAAGAAGAGAACTCCAGGTTTGGCATGAGGAGTTCACAGCAGCACTCAGCACTACAGGTACAGAGACAACGTACCAGTTCCTTTGCTCCTTTCAGCAAGACAAACACTTTGTTTAGGCCTCCTTATCACTTTCTCAATCTTTGTCTTCTAGAAGAGAAAATACAGCTCAGAGCTGAACAGCCAGCAGTGCCTGGCAGCACAAAGGCACCATACAGATTCAAAAGGAAGTTCCTGCTCTTTGTGCATCTGGATATGAAGTTTGTACAAACTCTGACATGTTCTGTGTTAAAAATCATAGCCATGTTCTTATTGCATTGCAGAACAAGGAGAAGGTTATGTGATCAGATTTGGACCTATCAACGATCCATTACATGTAATAGGAAGCAGCATGTAAGACAGCCTTGTACCCAAATTCTCTTCTGAAGGCTTCCTCTCTCATCCCCAAATCAGCAAGTTCTGACTGCCACCGCAGAACTGACACAAAGGTCAGCAAAGACAAAGATGTACATCACAGCTTTAGCACCACCTGAATGACCCGTGCTTCAAACCACCATAAGCTCTCATTGTTAAATCCAAACCTCTCACTCAAACCCCACTGCCCACGGACTGATGGCTCTCATTCTCAGCTGCTGTCACAGAGTTTTGTTGAATCTGATGTCCCAGAAAGCCACAAGATGCTACTGGGCAAAATTTGATCCACATTTAGAAAGTCTTTCCACTAATCAGATATTGGCCAAGCTTCTGCTCTCAGCTAAACATTGTCCAAAAGCAGTGACTACAAGTTCAGTGCTCAGCCAAGGAAAGCACAGGTTAACAGCAAAACTGTCTTTATACTTTCTCATAACTTCAAGCTTGCAAATAATCCAAGAGCTGAAATAATTGCACCAAACAGCCTTAGAAGGACATAGCAGGGAAGATTCACATTGAAACCACCAAACCAAGGTTCTGAGCTGCTCTACCAAAAGACATTTCCATAACAGGAAAGCTACACTATGAAATGCTGTTCTGTCCATTAACTATAAATACTTGGAAGGTCAGTGTGTCAGACTGTATGTGCATTCCAAAAAATGAAAAATTAGCTATTAAACAACAACAACAACAATCAGGGAAGAATAACCTTCTAAAATGAATTTTCTTTCCTCTTTGTTTTTGCTAGGTATTTTAAGTACCATTTCCCAGGCTAGAAGGAGGCCCAGGCAGAGACAGACAACACAGAACCCGTGGTGCAGCCTTCTCCTGCCTGTATGATGAAGAACCATTTCACATACTCAAAGGAAGAAACTCTTCCTCGTGTGGATAAGTGAGACTGATCTTCTGCAGTTCTCCTAACAGATGTACTGACCTCGATGTCCCCTTTCAAGTTTATTTTTTTCTAAATCAAGGCAGCGAGGTCTCTCGTGGACATATGGTACATGGACACTGTAGATGTTATCTTTCTTCACAAATGTGCTGGGATTTACTGACCTCAGGTCATACTAGCAAAAAGTTACCATCTGCCTAGTCCTGTCAGATGATCAAAAAGGAGCATTTCAACTCTTCTGCTACATCAAAACACCAAAGACTGTTAGAATATCATACCACTTGCACTTTGTGCTCACTGTATCTCCCCTGACCTTGAAACTCTGTCCAAAGCAGTACAAGCAGTGACCAAACTGGGGCCAGAGGAGGGGTTTATTACAGTGCTGAGAGCCTGGTTTGGAAAGACCCAGCAGCAACTTATCACCAAAGGGTTAAATAAGCCCTTGTATACCTTAACCTCACAGTAATTAATTTGAATTTCCAAATAACCTCAGCTCACAAACATTGTGCAAAAGTCAGAAGTAACACAGATGTAACTCAAGACAATATTTCAAAACAGCAGTCCATACACAGCATCTCTGACAACGTCTTTGCTGAACACTGCACAAGACTGCTTGGTTCCCTCCAGAAACAGAGAATGAGTTCAAAAGGAAAGCCCAGCTAAAACGAAACTGAATCAAAGCTTCTCCGGTGTACGTTCTCACACACAGCAAATACTTCCAGTTTTAATTACATGAAGATTACAGCTCCAGTTTTGTCTTGTTCACAAATTTCTTGTGAGGTCAAAACTATTGAAGAAACCTTATAAAGATCCCATTTCTCCAGCCTGAAGTAGCAGCCCGGTGCGTGTCCTCTCAAGGAACACCAGAACGGTCACACAGTACCAAGAATTACTCCAAAAAGGATCATTGATACAATGTATTTCTGCCGGTGTCTTTTGAAAGAGATGCCTCCAGTTTGAAATCTCATTAAAAAAAAAAAAAGGCATTTGAATTCATTTGAAGTTCCACTGCACTTTTGAATTGCTGTATTTCCTGAGGTTCTCTGCCCCATCTTAATATGGGTGAGAGGGTTGCTGTACCCCTAACCTGGCCACTTGTGGCCTCCCACACTGAACTCCATTCCTGCACAAGTTACACGTTTAACTGGCTATGAGAAACCACAAACCAACAGTGCTGTAAGCACACGAAGCAAATTAACAAGAAACTATTTCATTCCAACCAGTTGTCACAACAGCAGCATCCGCAAACTTCCCAAAAGCAGTCCAGATTTGTTTCCAAGCCCCTTTTGTAGGGATAATTAAGAACACTCATCACTCACAACAGCATCACCCTCAGCTGGCTTTGGTCTACACCTATGAAACAAACAACTCAAAGAGGATGAAACACTTCTCCAGGCCTTAACCCAGAACGCATCCAGGGCAGAAATGAGAAGTTTATATGATGTTAAAGAGTTATTTCCTTGTATTTCATATTTAGCTGTGCCATAACCTCTTCCCAGGTTTCGAGCAATCTGCCATAAGTGAGGTATTAACAAAAACGGGAGTTTTACCTTAAGAAGCAAGGGAGAGAAAACAACCCCAAGAAGCCCAGTATGTTTGCATCTACGCTCTGCGCTTTGTGAAATCCACATCACATCCAACTCAGCAAATCAAAATCGAACCAAAAGCGAAACCAACTGAAATCTCTCACCGTGTTCCACAAAGACATTGCAGTGCGGGCCCCCATGCCTCGATGACTCCTTCTTCCCTGCTCCTTTGATGAAGTGCAGGGCAGGCAGACTCGGCCTCCTTTGGTCCCCAAGAACTTTTCCAGGCTGCTGCCCCATAAAGCAATTCTGGGCAGCCTCTCCCAGGACAAGAAGCTTCTGCAGAAGTCTGCGATCCCCGATCTCGCAGGCTGGGAAGGAGCTGCGGAGGAGCACGTTTGGGTGGGATGATCTCCAGGTCTCCTTCCAGCCCTACAGTTCGGTGCTCCCGTGAAGTCGCCGGGGAGGAGCAGCAGACGAGCACGGATCCTGCAGACAGCAGCACGGCTCCCGAGGCGGCTTTATGAAAAAACAAAACAAAATAAAACGGATTAAAAGTTCCAACCAGGCGTTAATGAGCGACGCTGAGGTTTCACCTCCTGCAAGGCGGCGCGTCCTCCACCACGTCTGCCTCACGGCCACGAAGCCACCTCAGGCTCACCCCGGGCGGGACACGCTCATTCCCAGCCACAAGCTTTCCTTTTTTTTCTTTTTTTTTTTCCTCTTTCTCCTTTTCTTTTGCATAGCATTGGGTTAACGAAGGCCAAAGCAACGCACGTCCGGCTTCACGTCCTCCCGGTGCCGCCCGGCACCAGCATCGCGGCTCCGGCTCCCGGTGCCGACCCGAGGCCCCGCGGCTCGCCGCTACCTCTCCCGCGGCCGGGCCGGGCCCGAGCAGGCGGCTGGGCCGCGGGGGACCACGGCCATGGCGGCGTCGAACAGCGCTGGGCCGGAGCGGGAGGCGGCCGCCTCAGCAGGGCCCGGGAGCCGCCGGGCGGGAGGCGCGAGGCCGGCCGCGGAGAGCGAGCCCGCACCGCGTCCGCCGGGGGTGGGGCTGGGACGGGCGGGGCGGCATCACCGCGGGCTGGGCACGGCTGGGCACGGCGCGGCGGGACGAACGGGGACAAAGGGCCGCGGGGGGCGGCGGGGCGCTGAGGGAGATCCCGGAACCCGCGGCGCAGCGCCGTCCCCGGCCGGCGGGGCGGGCAGGAAAACCGCTTCCGGCCACTCCTCCTCCCGGCCCCGCCGAGCCGCGGCCCCGCGCCGCGGATCCGCGCAGCCGTGGGCTGGAGGGCGGCACCGAATCGGACGGGGTGTCGTTCGCACGTAACGAAACGCAGCCGAACCCCGCATTGCTCAGCCGGCCGCGCCCTGCCCGTAGGTGCGCGCTGCCTGCGCGGCGCACGCTGACACGGGGTGTCGGCTTTTGTGCTCTGGTTCAACAAGGCCAGGTTGGATGGGGGCCTGGGCAGCCTGGTCTAGTATTAAATGTGGAGGCTGGTGGCCCTGCCTGTGGCAGGGGGGGTGGAGATTCATGCGGCAAAGTGCAGAGTTTTGCGCTTTGGCTGGAGGAATCCCAGGCATCCCTACAGACTGGAAGGAGCGGGCCTTGAGAGCAGCCCTGTGGAGCAGGACCTGGGGGTCTTGATGGATGAAAAGCTTAACATGAGCCAGCAGTGTGCCCTTGCGGCTCGGAAGGCAAATGGGATCCTGGGCTCCATCAGCAGAGGGGTGGCCAGCAGGGACAGAGAGGTGATTGTTCCCCTCTACTCTGCTCTTGTGAGGCCCCATCTGCAGCACTGCGTCCAGGTGTGGAGCCCCCAGTACAAAAAAGACAGGGAACTGTTGGAGAGGGTCCAGAGGAGGGCCACAAAGATGATCAGGGGGCTGGAGCACCTCCCCTATGAGGACAGGCTGAGGGAGCTGGGCTTGTTCAGCCTGGAGAAAAGAAGGCTGCGGGGTGAATCATTGCAGCCTTTCAGTACCTAAAGGGAGCCTACAGAGGGGAAGGGAGTCAACTCTTTGAAAGGGCAGATAACTGCAGGATGAGGGGAAATGGTTTTAAGTTGAGGGAGGGGAGATTTAGGTTGGACATCAGGGGAAATTCTTTACAGAGAGAGTGGTGAGGTGCTGGAACAGCTGCCCAGAGAGGCTGTGGATGCCCCGTCCCTGGAAGTGTTCAAGGCCAGGTTGGATGGGGCCCTGGGCAGCCTGGTGTGGTATTAAATGAGGAGGTTGGTGGCCCTGCCTGTGGCAGGAGGTTGGAGCTTCATGATCCTTGAGGTCCCTTCCAACCCTGGCCATTCTGTGATTCTGGCCTACCAGATCCTCCACTCTGCCATAGCAGCCAGTTCTCAGCAAGGATCCCTAACCATCTTTAGTGCATTTCCCCATCAGTGACTCAGACTGCAGGTAACTGAGATTGTTTACATGCAATAAAAGAAGTTCTAGTACACTGTGCTGGGACAAATCCAAGGCCGCATCTCTTCAGCTCCACAGAATTTCTCCACGTTTATCTCAGTAAATAGAGAGCAGCTCCTCACTGTGATGATGCAACCTCCTCCTCTGCTCCAGCACAGACCCTGTATGATCCCACAGGCTGAAGGAAACTGAGGAAACAGAGCTGTCAACACAAGCTGAGCAACTTGAGAGAGAACTGTTAACAGGTTAGTCAAAAACACCATCCTTTACTGTAAAAGTTATTCCTTTCTGGATACGACTGGAGCGTTTTGGAGTCTCTATCTGTTGTAGATAGACACTATAGTCTAGATAGACACTGAAGCAGAGTGAACTCCATAAGGTATTTCAGTGTGTTCTCTGTTTGCCTTCCATTGTGTGTGGGTTGTTACACCTAACAGCTGCTATGACATTCTCTCCATTTCCTCCATAACAATATATTAAACTTCTTTACAAATGCCAAACTTCAGCACATTAATTGCTGGTCCTCAGGAACCCGAGACGACCATTTGAAGGCTGCCTTTTGTCTCAGTGGAATTTCAGTATCTCCTCAGGCTTTGCATTTACACCATTCATGTGAACAGCAAAACTGCACGCAGATGATACAGAAGTAACATAATAGCAGCAGTAACTGGATTAACAATCCATTAGCACAAATCTGAAATCCCAGTGGTTATTAACTGGGAGTGAAAGCAGGGGTTGCTGTTCTCCACATTAGCACATGAATAAAACACTGGCACCAAGAAACAGGACATTTATTTCTACAGATTTTGTGCTATAATTTCTGCATTCACCAATGCTTACACTCTTACATGAACCTGCAATGGACAGAGGGGTCCTGGCTTCCCCATCCCACTTGCCAGATCTCCTCACTCATCTCTGGTGAGCAATGTGGAAAAGCCATTTGCTATACTGTAGACTTAAAGCCTCTATGGAAACTGTGAGCCTCAGCTTGTGAAGTGGATGAGCACTAGCAGCTCTCACTGTTTATCTGAGAGAAAAACCCACAGGGCTTCAATTAAATTAACAGTAAATGACCGGTGGGCAGGTACTTCTCTTAGATACCTTTGAAACCGCTCGGGAAGTTTCTCCCTCCCATCTCTCGTTACCCGCTGGTTTGCAAAGCTGCGCTAGATGGAGCTGCAGGAACTATCAGCAATGCCCGCACTGAAGCCTTGTTGGGGAATTTAGCTCCGGGCTTTGCACAGCTCCGGCTGCATTTGCAGAGAACAGCAATGACCCCTCGTGGCCGTGGAGAAAAGCACCGGGACCGTCACCCCCATAGAGCAGAAATGATGAATAAGCAAACCTTTCCTGCTGGTGCTCCAGTTCTTAGGTCAAAGAACAAAAGTGCCAGGAACTGGATGAGTCACGTACTCACATCCCCAAGGCACTGAGCAGCTGAAGCAGTCTAGACCTTGAGCTCATTGTTTCTCAAGTTGAATATTCATTTATGGAGCATAAGCAACCAAAGTTGTTCACGCTGGGAAGAGAGGGTTGGCACGAGAAGCTTACAGTCTGCTAAAGCTTTTTGCCTCTTTGTGCTGTTCCTGCCCACACAAATGTGGGTAAGGTTGATACCAGCCTCATACACAGACCTGACAGTGTCACCATCAGGCTTCAGTCCTCAGCCTTTCCAGATCATCTTGAGGATGTGACTGTTTTCACACTTCCTAGGGAATCTTTAATTTTAATTTAAGTGCTGTTTTATAGAGGCAGCATGGAGTGAAGTTTGAGTTTTGCAGCAGCAGAATGGATTACCTGCGTCCTTGCTTGTCCTTAGCCACTGAGCTCCATAATGCTTTAGTAGTTAGGCAGCAGCATTGGTGGCAGACACCCAGCCCTTGTTTTTTGGAAGGAAATGAAGCAGAGCTGCTGGAGATTACTACAAACATGATCCAAAGGTGCCACCTAGTGCTTACTCTTAACCACAGGCAGAGCAGTCTAAACCAGATGAGAAGCAAGGAAGGATATTTCTATTTCTAGTTTCCAGGAAAAGATTGAGCAGTTTTCTTCCTTTAGCCTGAGGCAAGATGATAATTTGAAATGCTGTAACCAGACTCAGGGATAATTAGGGCAGACTTTTTGCTTTTTCAGTTTTTAACAACTACAGCACAGAAGTGTGTGCAGCTCTAATAAAAAAAATATACATACACCACATACAAACAGCTCTAATGCAGCTAATACCAGAGATCTGAAAGGATGTGAAACAAAAACATCACATCCCTTCTTAGGCAGGGAAGGCAAGTGATGGAGTGCAACCATCTAGCCACTGCCCTGAGGATGTGGCCACTTGGCCAGCATCTGCTGGGCTCCCCTTTTTCCCCCTAACAAAGCTGCATGATGCACCTTTCCTGCAAAGAAATCTTGAGAGAAAGCCACTACAAACAATGCCACGTAATCTACTTACTTACCCCACATGGAAAACTTGGTGAAGAAGAAGGTGAACTGCTTGAAAAGGCTGAAGAACTAAAGAGGAGGCAAGAGGACACTT
This sequence comes from Phasianus colchicus, assembly GCF_987193195.1. Taxonomy (NCBI): domain Eukaryota; kingdom Metazoa; phylum Chordata; class Aves; order Galliformes; family Phasianidae; genus Phasianus; species Phasianus colchicus. The sequence goes on along the minus strand of NC_143454.1, from coordinate 8,173,994 downwards.
CAACCATTGAAGTCTCCTGCAGAAGAAAACTTTAAGCCAGCTGTAGTTCTCTACCTAGACCAAATTAATTTGAGAGCAAGAAAAGCCAAGGCACGCACCAATAACTGACTATTTAAATTACAAGAACTTTATTGAAATGTAAAGCATTTCATAGAAAACAACGCCAGAGCCTCCTCAGATAAAGAGCTCACCACATCACAAATATAAAAGGGACCAGCAGGATACACACAGACTGAGAAGGCACTGCTCACCTATGGCCACCTGGCCCATGTGGACAGCCACATTTAAACTCCAACCCTTAGAACACAGAAGCCATGAACAACGAACAACAAACACACAAAACATGGCTCAAAACAATCTAAGGACTCATACTTGTGAAGTCTCAAAAAAAAAAAAAAAAAAAAAAGCACCCAAATCTGACTCAAAGGACAGATTGGCAGATCTGTATCATAATAAAGGAAAATCAAAACCATTTTAAAAGCCTCTGGGGAGAAAGAAACCAATCACAAAACACATCCCCTCCTCCCTAACTTCCTAGAAGTTCAGGAGCACTATACACAGCAACAAGTGTCATGAGATATGTCCCAATTGCATCTGTGTCTTCATAAAGGTCAGGTATCTATTTCCCAGGCTGCTGCACTAAAAGGCTATTGTACTTAAGTACTATTTAGTACTATTGTACTAAAAGGGCTCAGGAGATATTCGAGGAGTTTAAATGACCAATTGTAGTAGTTTCTGAAGTGTGGAATGGACACTGGTGACTGGAACACTGATTAAAAAAAAGCACTGAGAACCAAAAGCTGCCATGGTGGGGATTTTAAAATTATCTCTTCTGGCACTATCCCTCTAGATCCAGCAATTTCTGTCGGGTTTCCAGAACAATCTCCTCCATCACCTCTGGTTTGAGAATGTCCTTGATCTGGAACGGAAAGAAAAGTCACATTGGCACCAAAGAGAAGTTACTAGCATTGCACTTGAAGATAACTTTGGGCTAATATCTCTTATAAAGACCATAAGAACTCAAAGGAAAGGCTAAAAACCTTAACTGAAGGCCATTCTGCACTGACTGGAAGGCTCCCCCAGTTGGAGCTCTTGCTGCACACCTTTTCCCTGTGAAAAGTTTAAGTTCTGCCAGGATATCATACATGTCCAAGGCAATTTATGTCATGCACGAGAGCAGTTGTTCATATTGTCACTACAAATCTTTTGGAAGGACTAAAGGAAGCCCCACCTCCTCATAACTTATTGACTCCAGCAGCAGCAGATTCAACCTTCCCAATCCCTTCCCACGCTGTGGAATACAGTAAACAACACTGGTTTCATACCTGATGAGGAAGGGACGCTTCATAGCAATACAGGATGCTAGTGTCAAACAGCATCAACTTCTGAGTAACCAGAGCTACAATGCAGTTTCGGAGCCGTGAGATCACCTCCCGGTCAGACAGGGGAACTGGCTGAGGAAGGACAGAGGAAGAGAGATGAATACACAGGGAAATAATGCAAGCCACTGGGAAATAAACGTTTTGCCACAAATTCAATACCACTTCTTGAATGTCTTAAGAGATTCACACGCCTTTAGGATCACAACTAGCAAAACATCACTGGTAGAACACGGCTCATCATTTTCCCTGTCCCCTCACCTCTAAGTTGGTTGTGAAGCCCCCCGCTTCTTCATCCTTCTGTTCTGGAGTTGGGTAGATCCAGATGAAACCGTTGTTGCCAAGGATCACAGAAGCACCACAGGGCAGGTCATGGAAGTGAGTCTTCTGGCGTTTCACAAGGGAGGGCGAGACCTGAACAAGCACACCCTGGCCAAGCTGAAGAGGAGACCATGAGACTCAGCATGAGAGACGATGTGCTGCCACAGGTAATAACCAGTCACCGACATGCACTCCACTCCTGTGCTTCCTCTAGGAACCAATTTAACATTTTTTCCTGTGAAACAGTGAATATAAAACCTGCCTGCCTCTGGGAGTGCTGGGAGGATTAAGTAATGCCTGTGCAGCCCTTTGAAGATGAAGAATATTATTAACACTTGTGCTAAGCACTGAGAATATCTTGATTGTAACTAGACATCAACCATCCTGCAGAAAAATGAGGAGTGAGAGGCCCAATTTAGCAGAACACTTTCCCTCTTAATCCAGTCGCTGTCCTTCACCCTTTGTGCAAAAAGCACATTTTGCTTTCATCTTTTAAGTGCTAATACCCTCGGTCTAGTAATCCCAACTGCAGCCTACGCTCCAGTGGCCCCTTGGCTTATTTCAATGCGCAAAAACAGAGATAAATGCCAACTGCATAAAGCCTAAAATAGAGCCCTGGAGTGAGAAGCAAGCCATGGGGACAATGACCTGCAGAAGAAGAGTGATAAAGTTTGAGCCAGAAGATTTTTCTCCTCAGATCTCAAGTCCCAAGCAACTGGTGGGTGAAACAGATTCATGCAATAACTGTGGAGGGGGATAGCAGCAGTTCAGAGGGCATTCTGTCTGCATTGGGGAACTCTGCTTTGAGCTCCTACATAGGAGCTAAAATTCCTCCTAACTACTGACGTAGGTTATAACATCGTGCTCTACTCCAGAGCTTTTTTTTCTCCTTAGAGATCTCCCCCAAAGCCCTATCCTGCTGCTGTCTCGATATACGTTCAAAGAAATTCTACTGACATGGATAGAATTGCACTGTATTTAACAAAGGTCTGACCTTCTAGCAGACTACCAAGCACCAGGGTTAGACACTCACGCAATCTACCTGGCAAAAATTAGGCTTTTGAGCGACCTACCTTCCCATATTTCAGACTCCTGGTGTGCAGTGATACAGCCCCATCAGAAAATACAGACTGGACCTCTGCCTGTCAGTGCCTCTTAAGGAAACAAACTTCCTCCTGCTAACCTGACCCAACAGCTGCCCAGCTGCCCAAGCAGTGACCTCCCCCTGCCTGGCTGAGGTCTGGCTGTCCCTCCATGCCCCCCAACTCTTCTGTCCAAGAACAAGCAGTGGAAGGATACACTGATGAGGTCCCCTTCCTGCAGATAGTCCCTCATTGCAAGCTCATCTTCTGCTGATCTCCTTCTCTGAAAAGGACAACGCAAGAAAAGTTACACGTCATGTAGAATGAAAAAACATTAATTAACAGCTAGACAAAGAAGGATCATCCAAGGCATCCTGTCGTGCAGCAGAAGGCAGCAATTTGGAACTTCTCTGCACAAATTGCACTCACCAGTTCCCCACCAGGTAAATTCATAGATGACAACAACAGGACTGAATCAAGCCTGGAATTGGTTTCCACTTTCCATCGTTTCTGCTGAACCTGGAGAAGAAAAAATGATGATAATGTACACTCAGAATATGAACAAAAAATCTCGTCAGCAGAGTGGGAAGTCACACAGCTAACTGACTCCACAGCAAAGCACCATGACAGCTGCAGGAAATTATGGCCAGCGCAGCAGGAGCTGTCAGAGAATCATAGCATCGTTTCAGTTGGAAGGGATCCTTAAAAGCCATCTGGCACAACTCCCTGCAATGAACAGGGACACCTGCAGGTCCCTCAGGTGCACAGAGCCGTGTCCAGCACTGACCCTGGGTGTCTGCAAGGATGGGGCAACCACCACAGCCCTGAGTGACTTGTGCCTCACCGCCCTTATTGTAAAAGACACCTTCCTTATACTGAATGCAAATCTCCCCTGTTTAGATTGAAACCATTTCTCTGACAGACCCCAGTAAAAAATCCATCCCCTCCCTTCTTACAGCCCTTTAGATACTGACAGGCCGCTCTCAGCTCTCCCCAGAGCCATCTTTTCTCCATGCTGCACAGCCCCAGCTCTCAGCCTATCCTGGCAGGGAGGTGTTCCATCCCTTGGATCATTTTTGCAGCCCTCCTCTGGACGCTCTTCCACAGATCCGTGTCTCTCCAGCACTGAGGACGCCCCCTCAGGACGCAGCGCTCCGGCTGAGGTCTCACCAGACGGCAGGACCACCTCCCTGCCCCGCCGGTCGCACTGCACTGCATGCAGCCCACGACACGGTTTGCTCTCTGGATTGCACGATCTCGCTCTCGGCTTTGCTGGACCTCAAGACGTTCTCCTGGATCCTCACCTCCGTGATCCTTCCGACCACGATGTCTCCGACCTCGCCGTTGTACCTGGCGGTGGGACAGAGCACAGCATTACACAGCATTACACAGCCCTTTCCTCAACCCCACGGGCAGCCCGGCCCTCAGCTCACCTGGTCTTCAGCGGCGTGACGCACACCAGCTTGTTCACCCTCTCCACGGCACCGGCCACCGAGGCCACGAGCTTCTCCTCGTCCACGTAGGTGCCGTGGCCCCTGCAGACGGAACGGACGCCTAAGGAGAGCCCAAGAGAGGCCGCCCCGTCCCCCCACTGCATCCCCGCTGCCGCCGCCCGCACCTCATGTATCCCGTGTCCGTAGTGATGGTGTCTCCGGGCACCACCAGGTGCTTCTCGCCTCTCCGCCGCCCGCTCGGCCCCACCGCTTTGCGGATCACCGGCAGCCGCATGGCCACCGCTGCCATCTTGGGTGCGGGCAGCACGGCGCCGGCGCCCCCCATTTACGCGTGCCTTCCGGCCGCCATCTTGACTGCGGGCAGCATGGTGCCCCCCCCCCCCATTTACACGTGTCTTCCGGCCGCCATCTTAACTGCGGGCAAAAGCGCACTTGAGGCGTGGGCGCCGCCATCTTGAGTGAGGGCCGCAGCGAGAGCTGTATTGGCTGAGTGCGAGGCGGCCATTTTGGATTCTGGCAGGAAGATGCGGGGGGGGGGGGTCACGCTTAGTGCGGGCGGAGCGCCTCCATGCCTCTCTCGAGGGAAACTGAGGCACTTCGTACCGACGTGAGGGGAAGAAGACAGCGATTCGGGCAGCCGGGAGCAGAGTCCAGCCCTGATTTCTGGGGTCGGCGCTCTGTGATTTTCCGCCCTCCCCCCTCACAGCCGCCCGTCAGACGATAAACGTCCCGAGTCGGTTTTATTTAGAGTACAAGAGAGAGGTACAAATGTATTTACACCGTGTGCATATACAATCAAATAATATATAATATCAAAGTTTTGTAAATAATGTTTTACATAAATATTTACAAAGTTAAAGTGACGGGTTTTTTTTTTTTTCCCTTTTTTTTTTTTTTTTTTTTTTTCCTGGAAGTAAAACACTGTTTGTGAGAACTTTATACACCTCAGACTTAGAACGAATAGCAGGACACCTTCCTAGCCTTATGGTACACAGCTGCTCCGGGCTGTGCGGGACTGCAGAGGGCAGCAGAAGTCCCAGCTGAGCGCTCCATCGGGGCTGCAGGGAGCGATGCGGAGCAATGCAGGATGCCCCACCGGCTGCTGGGCCGTCATTGCACCGTTTGGGTTGGAAGAGACCCCTAAAAGCCGTCTGGTCCAATTCCCTGCAGTGAACAGGGACACCCGCAGCTCCGGCGGTGCTCGGAGCCCAGCTCAGCCCGACCTTGGCTGCCCCACAGCCTCTCCCAGCCCCCCCACAGGGAGGTGTTCCATCCCTTGGTGGCTCTCAGCTCCCCCCCCTCCACCTTGGCACCTGCAGACAAACGAACCCCAGGGCACAGCTGGGGGTACAGGGATAGGAACTGGGAGGAAAAGCCGACTTGGCTGAAGTGGGACTGCCAGGGAGGGAAATCTGTCTCTTGGGAAGAGACAACGCTGATGGCAGCAGCGGGGCTGTGCCACGTCTCCCTGCTGGGCACGCACTGGCACAGAGGAGAAGGGACAAGAGCAACTTTTCCTCCTATCAGATGATCTGTAAAACCCAACCGTAACTCATCCAGGTGCAGCCCCAGCACCCAATGCACCAGCAAACCCACACGGGACGTCCCGCCGTGCCCTCCCACCTTCCTTCCCACTTAACCCCATGGAAATGATGATACTCCCAAGGCAAACTCAGCACGCGGAGCAGCCCTGCCTCTGCCCCCCGCTCTGCCACAGGCTTCCAGTTCCTCAGTGCCAGTCTTTGCCTGCAAGCAGCGACCATCCAGAAGCGTGCTGCCGCCGTTCCAGGGCTCACAGCACCATGGTGGGGATGTGATGGGCCAAGGAGGCGGGATGGGGAACGGGCAGGGCGGGCGAGTGAGCCTGCAGGGAGGCGTTGGGGGGCCGATGACGGGCGCTTTTCTGGTGCGCCCGCAGCCCGGCAAGCTGGGAGTAGGCACTTTGGCAAACCTGGCACTTGTAGGGCCGCTCACCGGTGTGCAAGCGGACGTGGTTGCGGAGGGTGGAGGACTGGCTGAAGCGACGGTTGCAGAATCGGCACACGAAGGGTTTGTCCAGGGTGTGGATGCGCATGTGGGAGCGCAGGTTGCTGCGGGAGTTGAAGCCGCGGTGGCAGATGACGCAGCGCATGCGGCCCGTGGTGCTGGCTCCTGTCTCCACCGCATGGAAATCCTCTGAGAGCAACACGGGGGGGGGACGGTCAGGTAGCGCCCTTTGGGTTCACCCCATTCCCAAGCCATAAATAACCGCCCTGTGCCCCAGCTGCACGCCGCACCCGCAGCAGAGCGTGAGACAGGAAGGTGACGAGGAGCTCGCAGCGGGGATCTGCAGCTCCACGCTGGGTCAGGCTGCTGGCACAACCCCAGCCGTGGGAACACTGACACCGAGGGATCCCAAATCACTGGGGATCTGCCCAAACTGCAGGCTCTGTTTTGGGGGAGATGGGCTCTGTCTTACGGCTGAGGCCAATCAACTCCTTTCTGTAGGATCGTGGGGATATGGAGAGCTGTGTGCCCAGCATGGGACATGGTGTGCTGCTCGGACATCCGTATGCTTGCCCTCAGAGAGCTATGAATCCCTGCCCCAAACCCACCCTGCCACAAAGCTGGAGACGGGATGAGCAGGGAATGACATGGCTGTTTCTGCTGTCACCTACCATGTTTGTTCTTCTTCTGCTCCTCTTCCAGCCCCGGGACACCTGGGATGCCCAGGAAGGTGTTGTGCGAGTTCCCATACCAGACCAGCAGCTCTTGATCAGGAGGAATCATCTAAAGAAGGACACACAGATGAGGGTGTTGGGATGGCACACCAAGCAGCTCTACCCACATCCTCAGCCGGTAGTTTCAGACTCCTGCAAGGTCCCACTGCCATCAGCACTGCTGAATGCTTCCAGCACTCTCCAGGACATGGGCCAGGCACGGCGCTGATCGCACTGACAGCGATGCCATCACTCAGCACTGCGTACAGCTGGCACTGAGCTGCACTTTGGTTTTCCCTAAGTCCAGGTGCAGGAAAAGCAGCGGTGGGGCACAGACCCTGCACATCCCCATAGCTCAAGGAGATGGAGGTTGTGGCAGCACACAGACATGGAGAAATAAGCTATCGTGTGCCCACAGACCGCAGCAAGGTGCAGGGAGCAACGATGCAGAGATCGGACTTGGTACCATACATAGCATGGAGCCCTTGGCACTCCCTGCTGCAGGACACAGCAGCATCTCCCACCCCAGCAGGGTTATTCCCCAGCAGCAGAAATTCAGGTGGAAATGCAGATGCAGCCATGGGCTCGGCCAGTGTAGGGAACCAGCCGAGATCCCAGCGGCTGCTGCAGGAGAGCGTGGTCCAGGCATGAGATGCTGCCTCTTCCAAACCCCCATTGCCTGCGCCAGCCCAAGCAGAGAGCAGGAGGGGCTTTTCTACCAGCACTGCTCCTGTTCCTATGGGATGACAGCGCTCCTCCCACCCTTGATGTTTGGGTTTTGGTTCCGCACTGCAGTGAGAGCTGCCAGGAACAGCTCCTGAGCAGCCCCTGCAGCACAGCCACGGCCAGAGGATGGATGTGCTCACACCACAGCAACCGCATCAGGCAACACTCATAGCAACACCACCCTACAAAAATACATCTCTTTTCCCCTTGCAGGTCGCTGGCATTATGGATCTAATTTAGAGAATACTGAGTTTCAGAGGTTGGCTTTCCATACACAGAGTTCACAAAAGTATTTTTCCCCATGAAGCAGAATTGTGAGTCAGGTCGCCGTAGCACTGTTAAAGCGCCTGAATTTATGCACCTGAAAGCAGTGGTGATTTGGCTCCGTATGTTTACATTTCAGCATGTGAACATCACTGTCGTTACAGAATCTGAGAGATGGGACCATCGCTTCCCATCCCAAACCAGTGCTGTGCCTCGCCGTCATTTTCTTTAACAGAAAATGAATTCTTTTTAATAGAAATAAATATTGCTAGAAAGATTTTTAAAAAGCACACACACACGTGGATCAGGTGTGTGCATGTCTGTGTGTTTGTGTATGCTCTGCTGGGGCTGGCACACAGATACAGCAGTGCACCCCCCTGCACACACCCCAGAGCTGTGTCATTTACCCTGTGTGCATCACGGCTTTCCAACCTGAGGCCAAACTCACCACCCTCACTGCATTTTCCAACAGCGACAATTTAGAATTGGAGAGGAACGGAATGGGAGAAGCAAACTGGGAAGGATGAGCGGGAACTGGCAAAAAATGCATGAAAATAGGAATGCCAAATAGCACCAGAAAAAAGTGATTTGTCACCTTAGAGCTGCAGCAACACCTCTCGCTCTGCCCCATAATATTTCATTTGTGTGGCTCTGAGTTAAGGGATTAGTGAGCAGCGTGAGCTACAGAAGGAAAACCAAAACCCCCTCCTGTTTTCTCTTCTCTTTTTGATGCAAACCTCACGCAGTTGGAGCCAGCAGCCGCTATCAGTGGCTACCATGCCCTGATGGCAGCAGCACAGCAGCACCTCCTGTCCCCACGTCCCCTCTGCACAGAGCTCAGAGCTCTCAGCACTTCAACTTCCCTGTCTGTGTATAGGGAATTAAACACACCAGCCCCTGCGCTCAGATCATTATTGCCATGCAAAGCCTCTCTCATACCCTGCAGATAACCATCCCACCCCCCATCGGCTGGGCAGGGTGAGGTCTGTGCAGGATGACACCAGGCACAGCTGCCCACAGGAGCAACAGGACCTAAAGCTGGGCACAGCAAAAGCCTGCAAAGGGATGTGCAGAACAGGGAGAGCAGCTCAGAGCTCCTCCCCACCCCACTGCTCCTATCCCTGTCCCCACTGGGGTGCTGCCTCAGTGCTGTGCTGCTGCCCATGGAGCAGCTGATTCTCAGGAGCCCCTGCTCATGGGGCAGGTGGCTGCCCGTGCTCCTGCCCAGCCAAGACAGCCTCCCAGCAACAGTAGGGCGAGATGAAGCTGTCCCCTTTCCCACCTCTCTAACCCACACAGTTGCTTGGTGACATCCCTGTGATGCCATCACCCTTCACTGCAGTAGCAGTGATTCATGGGGATGCGTTTACTGCCAGAGCTGCGGTGACCTCCAGGTAAAAGCTGCAGAGAGGAGCGCAGCCTTCAACTGGATTTCACAGAAGCCCCCACCTTTGGGTTGGTGTTTTACACTAAATCCCGTTTCTCGATACAGCATGGGAATTCTGCTCCTGCCCAAAGGAGGAGAAACAGTGCCAGGATTGCAGTGCAGATGTTGTGCTCCAAAGTGAGCCTGCTTGGCATTTGCTCTCCCTCTGCACAGCACGCATCGGTGCACCCACCAAGAGGGAACAGAGGGAGCAGAGCTTTGTTGCCTCCCCAAAGCCCACGCATGGCATTACCCGTATGTCTGGGTACCAGGGTGCTCCCACAAACGGTCCAGCAGCGGCCCCAAAAACAAGGGAAGGTCAGCAGGGTGGGGTCTCTGCACCCCACGTACCTCAATGGCTTTATAGAAGATGCTGTTCCCGATCTGCACCACCTCCAGGTTCTGCTCCTGCTCGTTGCGGGCACATTTGATGTAGGTCATCCAGCTGCGGTGGTCCTCCTGGCTGGCATCGATGAAGTACCGCACCGTGCCGTCCTCGTTGAAGACCTGGGAGGGGAGCACAGCGCTGTAGCGATGCTGCCTGCAGCGAGCCAAGCCCTTCCCACAGCCCCAGTGCCAGGGGATGCTCGGAGATAATGTCCCCAAAGCCAGCACGGCCTCGGGGCTGAGACCTCGGGGAGATGCTGCCGCTGGGCTGCGGATGCCGGAGCCTCACGACACAGAATGTGCATCACAGCGGGGCTGGGTGGGCACAGCCTGGCAGCCCAGCTCCCCACATCTGTTCTGTGGCCCCAAAAGGGCTGCTCGGTGTGAGGGCTCCTCACCTAGGGGAGATCTGTCCCTGCGTGAAGGAGGAAGGCACCTGCCAGAACCAGTCCTTGTGGGCTATGCTTTGTGGGGCAGCAGAAGAAGTGAGGCAAGCTTTGCCGTGCACGAAGCAATCATAATAAGAAGTGTGAGTCTGGCGCTGAGTGAAACTGGAAATCTGAGCAAAACGCTCCCTACAGCCTCAGCACCCCGGCTGCTCACATCACCCCAAAAGCCACAGCACCACTGCAGGGCTGGGACAAAGCAGGGATGGGGCAGAGCCATTGTGTCGCTGGGATCGCGGCGGGGAGCGGCCGGCCGGGAGCATCGGCTCTGCGGAAGGGCAGGGCGGGAGGTGACAAAGCAGTGGGGTTTTGGGGACACCCCGAGGGCTGCGCTCCGGAGCTCCTGCCCTGGGGGAGGCTGGGGAAAAGTGAGGCACGGGGAAGGGCTCACGAAGCACAGGTCAGAGCGCCGTCCCCCCGCGTCCTGCGGGACCATTACCTCCCACATCAGGTTGTTGTTCTTGCACAGGTCCACGTGTTCCGGCGAGATCACCCTGCCCGTGAACGGCCCCATCTCGGTGCCGGCCTTGATCCACGTCTTGGAGAAGATGCCGAGCCCTTCCCCGGGGATGGAGCTCTGCGCGATGATCACTTCCGACGGCAGCACCAGGCTGGAGAGCTTCTGCACCTCTGCGGCGACGGGAGCGGGGTCAGAACGGGGCCCCCCAGCCCTCCCCGGCCCCCGGAGCACCCACAAAGCGCTGCTTTGTGCCCCCAGCCCCGGGCTGAGCCCTGTCAACGCCCGGCCGCGCCCCTCCAAAGCGCTACCCGGATCGCTCCGGGCATTGAGCGGTACCTGGGAACAGCGGCCCGGGCTGGGCAGGGAGCGGGGCTGGGAAAGGGGGTTAAATGGTGTCTATTTCGGCCCATCCAGCAATTTGTCACGCTGTTAAAGTGATCTGCATTCATTAAACTCAACTCGAAAGAAATTGCTAATTCTAAATTCATTAGTCCTTTAGGAATGCTGTAGCGGTACATTGCGGCTGAATGGCGCGAGGGCTTGTTTAAAAGGGCCCAGGAATTCCTCTTACAAAATGGGGAGATGAGATGGTTGACATATCGTGAATGGAAATGGAATTAGCCTTCATGGTAAATTAAGAGAGGAACAGAAATCCGAGAGGGGGAAAAGGGAGCGGGGCCGCGAGAAGGGACATTGTGCGGGGCTGAATGCGGCGGGGACGGAGCCCCGGCCCCCACCCCCGCGGTTTAAGTGGGAACTTTCTCAGGTCAAGCCCAAGTTAACCACATGAATTTAAAGCCCTTCTTTCGCCGTCAGCCGCTGTGACACACCCGGGGGGAGCGGGGCCGCGACTCACCTCCGGAGAAGGACTGCGCCAGCACTTCGGCCGTGAAGGCGGTCTTGGGGCTGCTCTTCTCCTCGAAGAGCTGCTCGCCCAGCACGTTCCTCCAGCGGCCGTAGAGGAAGCTGTGCAGGATGTCGGACGTGATCACCTCGGCCAGGGAGAGCCCCTGCGGCTTCAGGCCGGGCTTCAGCACCAGGGCTTCGGCGGGCAGCACCGAGCCCATCATGGGGGCGAGGCGGGCGGCCGGGCTCCGTGCGGCTCGGCGGCTCCCGCCCGCCTATATATGAGCTTCATTGACCCTCCTAATTGGTTATTAATGACCTCCCTGACGTTGGAGGAGCGACTGGGGCTGCCGGAGCGAGGCGAGCCGTCGGAGCCCCCCTCCCCTCCATCCCTCCCCTCCCCGGGGGTGGGGTGGCTGGAGGGAGGGACACGGCACACACAGCCGCACACACACACACACACACACACATACATAACACGCACCGGCTCAGCACCCCCCCGCACCCCCTCCCGCCCGCCCGCCCCGTCGGGCACCGCTCGCTCCGACCGCTCCGCTTCGCCCCCGGCATCTCCCACCCGGCCCCGGAGCTCGTTCCGGGGACAAAACGCTGCGCTTTGGGGCCGCGGAGCTCCACAACGAAATCCGCCTCCCCGACGCCGCCACACACCGCTTCTCCGAGCCGTTCGGCCCCCGACGCCGCGGGGTAACGGGCAGAGCTCCGGCGGACCGGATCCACGCGGTCCCGGCCGCCTCCGACGCGTTTCGCTCTCGGTACCGGGGAGCGGACTCGGGGAGACGCACGGAGCTCAGTGCCAGCCCGCAACCCCGAGCACCGGGGGCCGTTTCCTAAACGCTGGCGGCCGGCAGCCCCGTATCGGGGTCGGCTCCCCCGGCTGCGACGAGCGGGTCCCAAACCCCGCGTCCCTGCTGCGCGTTGCGGGGCGGTGCGGGCAGAGAGCGGGCAGGTGCCGCGGAACACAACCGGGTCCCCATCTCCGGGACTCTGTGCCCGCAGCACCGCTACATCTGAACCCAAAATTATTCCCGTCCCCTACAGCGACCCCCGCTCCCTCCGAGCCCCGGACACTCCGCAGCCACCGCTGGCCCCGGGGTGACACATTTGTCCCCACGGAGTGACAGAGCGGTCCCCACAGAAGCAACGCTCCCCTCCCTCCCCCGGGGCTGCGTGCCGGCTCAGCAAAGGGTTAACCTTCCCCGGATTTAAACCCGATCCCGCTGTGTCGGAGCTTAGAGCCCTCTCCGCAGCCCCGTTCTTTTGATTTTCATGGGGACGAGGGGCTGCAAAGGGCCGGGAGGCGGGGGGAGAAGAGGACGGGCCCCCAAATTCACCCAGCAGAGCCGGCTCCGATATTCCGAGCCCCGCAAAGAGCCGGGGCCGCCCCCAGACTCACCGGGACCCCGCAGCCCCCGGCGGCTTTAGCGGGGTGAACCCGACGGGCTGCTCTCTCCGCGCAGGGCGGCACGGGGAGCGCCGCTACAGCCCAGGTGCGACCGCTTCTTCCCATTAACCTCATCAAGAAGATGCGCGAATGTCAGAAACCCACCCAAAATGTTGATTACAGAATGCGTTTCCTCGGAAAAAAGGCAACGCTCCCTTAGGGCAGGAAGGTTCGCAACCTGCCAGGGCTCGGGGTTGGTTTTAATGCACGCACAAACGGGTTGATTTTCGGGTTTCTGGGCCCCGAAGAGAGCGGCAGCTCCGCGCACAGCGCATCAGGTGGAGCCGCTCCGCCGCCGCGGGCGCGCAGTCCCCGCGCTCCATCCCCGCACCGCACCGCACCGCATCGCCTCTCTCCTCGTCCCGCGACAAAACGACGTCCCGTCCCCCCCGCGGCCCCTTCCTCGAGTTGGGGGTTCGGGGGGTCGGGGGGGGGAGGGAGGGGGAAGGAAAAAGGTGGGAGGAAAAAAAAAATCCTCCCGTTTTGTGCTGGGTTTTAAATATCCCCAGCTGTTTCCCAAACCTCTTTCCCCACCGTAGGTGCTTTCCCCCCCCCCCGCCGCCGCCCTCCCCTTCTCGTTTCTCTTTTTTAATATCGCAGCTATCCCTCCTTTTTAACATTTAAGAGGAAACAAGTTTAATATTCATGGCTGTTAATAGAGAAGGGCCATTATCGCCGCCCCATTGTTCCGAGCCCCGCACAATGCCGCTTGTATTTTCATGTGTATATTCCCAAAGTTCCTTCTGAGCGTTTAGTGAGCACTTTAATATTCATGGGTGTTAATAGAGAAGCCCTCAGTATATTGGCATATTGTTGGGAGGTGTACATATTGGTCTGACTTTGAATAGCCACAGTCCTCTTTTCTTTTGCTCTGTTTTGCAGGGTTGATGGGCCAGGAGTAAATGGGCATTTTTCCCCCCCGTCTCCCCCTTACAGAGAGAACATCTTTATTCCAGTCCCAGACTTTCTGGTTTCCCATTCAGGACCCTCAGAAATAATGTCAGGCAGAAGAAAAGTGGAGCAAATCAATCTTTCATGGTCTTTTTGAGACCAATTTGACATCCATGGACTCTTCTTTTCTTTCACAGCCTACAAGGGGATGGTCAGGATCTGGACAAGGTTGGGGTCTGATGAGGGGAGACATGGGATCATAATGCAGCAAAGAGAGAAAAGAAAAGCAAAACAAGAAAAGATTGCAGGGATGGGGTGATGGAGGAAAAATGAGGGTGAATGACAGTGCAAGAAAGGAGATTAGAGCCCAGCAGCTGCTTTTTGGGGGGTGGGGGGGAGGGGGGAGCTCTCTCCCCTCTTCCAGCCCTCCGCATGAATAGGATTTGAACAGAGCTGAGATTGATTTATAGTTATTGCAGTTGAACATTTATTGCTCTTAAAGAGTGGCGGGGAGAAAAGAGAGAAAAGGGGTTTGAAAAGCTCCTTTCTGTATTAAAGAGGTATCAAATGAAGACTGCTGAGATAATATACAGTGGCCAATGGGAATTTGATTTGCTTTAAAATTTAACTCTTGTGGGGCCGCGGCTGCCGACCGCTCCGTGGCTGCGGGATAAGCGGGGGATCGCGGCCGCTGCCGGCGTCGGATCCGCGCAGCGCTGCGCGGCTGCGGGCGGCAGAAGCGGGCGGATCGCTGCCGCTTCTTCATCACCGCTGCTGTTGTATCTGTGTATACGGGCGTGTGTGCGTTTGTTTTCATTTTTATTTTTAAAGGATAGAGCGAATGCAAGCGGGATGCGGAGCTACGAAATGAGCGGCGCGGCGAGGAGACCTTTCGGAGCGGAGTTTTCCTGCCCTGAAACCTCCGGTTTCTCTCCTCTCCCGCACCAGAAACGCGAGCGCAGCGCAGTCCCCCCGGGCGCAGAAAGGAGCCCATTGTTCAACGGGGAGAAATACATTTTTAGCGGTGATTGAAAGCTCCCCTCTCGTTTGAACTCTAAGAAGAAAGTCCCTGGCAGCGAAGAGCATCCCCCTCCCTCTGCCCCAACATCTGTTTGGAGCAATCCAGGCTCTAGGGCACAGCTCTGCCCCCTCCCAAAGTCATTAAAAAGATATTAGTTGAGCTGAGAAAAGTCCAGCGCGGCCCCCCAGCCGGTGCAGCGGGGGTGAAAAATCATTAAAGACGATTTTGGATTTACCACCGCTAACACCGGTAGAAGGGACACTCGGGGTCCGAGCTGAAAAGCTCTGCAACGACGAGAGCCGGGCGGTGCCCTCCCCGCTGCCCGCCGTCCTGGTGCCCCAACCCGGCGTGGTGCAGCGCTTCCGACCCCATCAAAGGCTCCGAGCTGCGGGCAGAGGGCGGCGGGAACGGGGCTGCGAGCGGCTCAGGTGCAGCGACCGCATCCCCTGCACCACCCCGCGCTGCAAATAGCCCGGAGCCGGGGGAAAAAAGGGGGGCAGGAGGGATCATCGCACCCTGCGGGAGCCGGGGCAAGAGGGATCACCGCACCCCTGCGGCTGCCGCAGGAGCCAGGCGCCTCCGAAGTTGCTAAATGTGTCATTTATTAAAGCATTCAGGGGGCTTTTCTTTGGCGTTTGCTTGCAAACTCACAAAGGCCGAGCTGCTGTTTGGGGGTCTTTTCTGATGGAAAAAGGGCTCGGAGACCCCCGGCACAAAAGAAATCCTGGCAGTGCTTTCAATGGCCGGGACTCAATGAGGGGGACCCTGCGCGCAGCGGGCGGGGGCGAGGGGCCGCCCGGTGCTGCCTGAAAGGCAGGCCTGAATGTAATGGGGAGATCGGCGTTTATTTGTTGGGATCACATTTAATTAGCTTAGTACAACCCTTGAAAGACAAAGGGACCTCAATCTGGATCCAATCTGAAGCTCGTTTGGAGAGCGAGGGCTCCTGGAAAAGTCAAAAGAGAGAAAGGAGAAAGAAAAGGGAGGCTGGGAGAGAAAGGGGCCGGGGGCCCAGCCAGGTGACTGGCACGCGTGAAACAAGGGGGCCTTTTGGGCACAAGGCAGGGCTCAAAAGGGAGGGAGGAAAATAGCCTCTTCCTCAGGTTTTACCTACTTCAACCCTCTGAAGGGGCCGGGGCTGAAAAGCCTCAATAGGGGCTAAGGGGGCTGCAAAGCAAATAGCGGCGCTGGAGAGGGGCTGCGGCGCTGCGAGGCAGCAGTTGGCAGCACTCGGTTATGGGAATGCACCCAAATGTTCCCCGTGTCCCCAGCGCCCGGGGATGGGGACGGGGACAGGAGGGGGATGGGGACACGCAGCCCTCCGTGCTGCCCCGTGGCCGTGCGATGGGGCCATCCGGGGGGTGTCCCTGGGGGTGCCCGCCTTGTGCTGGGCAGCCACGTGTGTCCCCCACCTCTCTTCCCCCATAGGGATCTCCAAAGTGGCCGTCCCCAAAGCGCTGCGTCTGTGGGATGGAGCTGAGCAGCCTCACCGTGCCATCACTCAGCCTTTCCTCTGGGTGGGTTCGGGGTGTCCCCGAGCAGTGCCAGCTCTGGTTGGGTCCTGAGGGGCTCAGAGAGCAGAGACCCTCCAGCACAACGCTCGAAGCTGGGCTGATTGCACTGCTTGAAGGAGCTTCAGGGCATCCTTCGCCTCCATTTCTCTCTGTGGGAGGCAGCGGAGCTGTGGAGGGAGGTGCTGAGTGCTCTCCCTGCTGCTTTCGCTTCATTTCTTGTCTCTTTTTTTTTCCTTTTTTTTTTTTTTTTTTTTTTTAAAGTAGTAACTCCTGGATTATTTTGATGAGGTCACGGTACACAAAAGCAAACAGGGAAGGAAAGAGCCCATCTGTGAGCTCCCGGCTCCGTCCCAGCGCTCAGCACAGCTCAGGTGGCTGCAGATGAAGGATGATTGTGGCACATCATGAGGCTGCTGGGGAGTGGGACCCTGCAGCCAACCCCACCAGAGCTGCCCCAGAACAAGGAGCGTGTATGAACCCCATCCCAGGTCTGGGTGCTGAGGGTGCTCCCCATGGATCAAGGTTACAGGAAGGAGAAAAGAGGGTTTGGGACTGGAGAAGAGGGAAAATCACTGCCTGTGTTCTCCCCTCTGGCTGTGAGTTGAGGACAGGGCAGTCGTGTCCCACTGCTGTCTCTCCTGCTGGTTTCACCAGCACCGCAACATCACGCCATGCATCCCACCACCACCTCTCCATCCCACCACCACATCCTTCACCCCATCAACATCTCCTGCACCCCACCTGTACCCCCTCACCCCTCCTTCATCCCATCACGACGTTCTGCATCTCACCACCCTCTCACCCACGTTCTACCTCCACGTGCCATGGTTGGCCGTGAGCAGGGTTGGACTGTGGGACCACGCGGTGCAGGCAGGGATGGGTGCCAACAGCAGTGAGACCTCATCAGCCCCAAAGCCTTTGTCGTCCCCATTCTCTGCAAAACAAACAAGAGTGACGGCCTCTGCTCCCCGCAGGACCAACTTCACGTTCCCTGTCCAGTGGCCCCAGCACTGGGAGCAGCTCTGGGCACGGAGTGCTGAGTGATGGCTCGCACAAAGGGACGGCACTGCTAATCCCCACCCTGCAGCACCTGCACCCGGCCGGCCGGGATTAGAGGGAGCGCGGAGATCAGAGGCTGCTTTAGAGCGGCCTTGAAATGGGATTTCCTCAAGTGATAAGGGGAAGGGTGGGAAGATGTGCCGAGGTCACAGTACCTGCCCCCTGCACCTCACTGTGCACCTTTGGGTCACTGAGCCACCGAGCTGCAGTGGGAAAACGGCTCTGGGTGCAGGAAAGCAAGGCTGGAGCAGCCACCCCTCCCACCCACCTTCCTGCAGGCACAGCGCCGCTCCGATCGATGCCCCGTTTGGTGCTCAAGCAAAAAATGAAGTTCTGTGCCTGCTGTCTGCTTCAATCATCATTCCAGTGCAACTCGTGATGGCCACGGTGCAGTTCGTTCTGGAATCATGCAAAATTAAAGCAGGTGTTTTAGTAGCCTGCCTTCTGCTCTCAAAATAGCCCCACGCCCATCGAAGTGCCCAATATAGAGCAGCATCTGCGTGACTGCGAACCCAGGGATGCCTCAGCAGCAGCCAAAGCTCTGAGCTCTGCCCAGCACCTCCCGCTCCCAAACCTTCTGCCCACAGCACGGTGCAGAACCCCCTTCCTTCACGAGAATCCCCTCAGAGCTTAAATCCACTTCATTTTGGGGATTACAGCTGTGCAAAGCCAAGCAGGAGGCTGCTCCTCTCCTGGAGGAGCCATGGAGGCACCACAGCAGCTCCCAGGCTGCAGGGCTCATCTCAGCCACAGACCTCAGAGCAACAGGCGCTGCCATGGGAGGGACCTCCAGCACACAAGGGTGTCCCAGCACATCAGGGACCTACGGTCACATTGAGGATCTCCCATCGCATCCGGGTTCTCACACCAATTGCTGTTCTCCCATCGCAACCAAGCTCTCCTATCACACTGGGATTCTCCCATTGCATTGAGGTTCTCCTGTCCCATCACAGCCAGTATCAGCATTCACAGCCCTGGGCCCCACGGAGGTGATGGGGCACCCAGCAGCTCCAGCCCCAGTTCTTTGCAGAGCAGAGGTTCAACGGCTGCAGTCCCTCCGCCCCAAGCGGGCAGCGGTAATGGAAAACAAATTGCTGAAGTTGGGAACATTTTGAGCACTTTAGCCTGCCAGGACACCAGACTGCTGATGAAAACCCAGCTTTGCAGGCACCATCTTAATGACAGGCCAAATTTCAAAGCCTTGCAAACTATTTCTTTCGCCGCCCCACCCCCTCAATAAAAGGTTGCATCAGAAAGAGATATTTCCATAATTTATAGTATGGGTATTTCACTGGGGAGACTCTCTAATCTGTACTTACAGATACATTTAAGAAAATGCATCCTCCCACAATCCTGCGCCATTTACGACTATTGGCACAATCTGTAATACTCAGTCTTCAATTAAGGGACACCTT
Organism: Phasianus colchicus; assembly: GCF_987193195.1. Lineage (NCBI taxonomy): Eukaryota > Metazoa > Chordata > Aves > Galliformes > Phasianidae > Phasianus > Phasianus colchicus. Next base: position 8,155,142 of record NC_143454.1, on the reverse strand, counting down.
AGGGTTCATTATCACACAATTGCTCCCTGTGAACCATGCCAAATGCTGTTTTGGCACAGAGCTTGGAAGATGAATTAGAAGGAAGTCTTCTCGGTAATGCCCGCTCCCAATTCCCATCAGCAGCCCCGCGCCCTCCTCCAGCCCTTTTTTCCCCCCTCTCCCCTCTTTCCGAGTGGCTTTTACCATCCCATCGCTCACTGTCTCCCTCGATTCTCTGGAGGTACATTGAGAGACTCCTCAGCTCTCTTTTCTTCCGGCTCTCAGCCCTGCAGATGGGATCGGCGCTCCCTCCCCGCCCCACGCAGCACAGCACACGCAGTCCTTCGCCCACAAGCCGCCTTGTGGAGATTTTATTATATAGAGTGTAAAATGCAACTGTCAGTCAAATAAAAAGAACATTTTGTGTCGTTTTTTTTTTTTTCTTTTTTTTTGTTTTGACTCCATTTTAAACCCCGCGCTCAGCATCGCCCGGCGCTGGTTTCTTTATAGTTAGACATCTCAAGCATAAGGGAAAACAAGGATAGAACCCGAGAACGGTAACTTGGGTACAATGCAGAAGGGAACGTCCTGCAGGGAACTCCAAAGGCAAAAAATAGCTTCGATTCTGCTCTTCCTTTAAAAATACAGTTATCTGTACAAGGAACTACAGCCGACATTGCAAATCATAGCATCTCTTTTATTAAATCAACATCATTTAGCGCGTACTGAGGTTAATACTAGATTCATTTCTCTCTCTAGGCAATCTGACAATATTAGATAGGAAAATATTTAAAAGGAACAACAACAACAACAACAAAAAAAAAGCCAAAATAAAAACAAAACTGAAACAAAACCACCTTGGAATTAAAAAATAGTTTTACTACCTCTGATAGGGCTTTACGCTTCCACAGTGTTTGTTAAAAGGTACTCATAATAGCAGATCCATTTTAATATTAAAAATAACAGTATTTATATTTCTGAGAGCATAGAGGAAGGTTTTTTTTTTCTTTTCTTTTTTTTTTTTTTCTTTTTTTCTTTTTCAAACGAGCTTGGAGGTCTCAGATCCACCAATGCAGCTGTGGCAATGGGATGGGGAGGAGGAGGCTTCCAAAAAGCCACCCGTTTTCCTGTTCCCCCTCCTCAGAGCCCAGCAGTGACCCGAGGGCACAGCACAGAACTCACATCATTATTACAATACACAGCACTGCTCTTCCTTACAAAAAAAAAAAAAAAAAAAGCAATAAAAATCAAAGATGCAAGAAAACGAGAAGTAAAACATTTAATGAATTTACATATTTAAGAATATTTAAATACTGTTTAAAATCCTTTTTTTTTTTTTTTTTTGGTTTTTCCTCTTTTTTCAATTAGGATTCGTTACACACCTCCTAAGACTTCCAAGCCACTCTTTCTGCTGCGACAGAAAAGGTTCCAAAATGAAAAGGAGAGGAGAGGGGGGGGAAGAAAAAAGAAAGAAAGAAAGAAAAAAAAAAACACCCAACCAACCCCAGCTGGAGAACAGCGGCCGCACGCGTTGAAATGTCACAGCTCCAATGTGCACTGCTGGAGCTGCAGCTCCCCCGGCTCCGTCCAAAGGGGATCCCGGAGGGTTTTGTGTGTGTTTATGGTTTTTTTTTTTTTTTTTTTTTGCTGTTTTGTATAAATTTAGAAACAAAATTACCAGCATGTCCGTAAGTTTAGTACGTTACTAATTGCTCCTGATTCTTAGAAAAGTTCAGTATGGATTATCCTACAGCTAGTGTTTCACAAACAAACAGAAAAGTCTTCATCAAAACGTTGCAAATCTAGAAACCTCTGTTACAAAAAGGTTTTCTTCCACAATGATTCCGAGGGAGAAACCAAATAGCGACGATGGCCACGAGGACGTTGTTCTACTGCTCCTGTGGGCAGAGGGACAGCAGGACGTCACCGGGCAGCACCCAACACCCCCAGTGCCAATCATCCCCCGTGCTCTGTGCTGTGCTGCATCCCATCCCGTGGGCTCTCCCTTCTGCAGTGCCACGTTCAGTGACAGCAGCACACAGAGCTCCTTTTCATCGCTGTTCCAGGGCTGTGCTCCTCCAGCACCCGCAGCCCCAGCAGCTCAGCTCGCTGCAGAGATGTGTCCCACCCCCCACATCCCTGCTCGTGCTCTTTGCTGAATGCTAACACGTTCCCTTTGCAAACCCAGAGCTCAGGATAAACCACCCAGACCCCCACAGCCAGAGGCAAGGTTCTGCTTTTCCCCTCTCTATCAGGGCAGGTGCTCCCCAGGCATGCCCCTACCCTAGCACAAAGCTTGCAAGAGAAAAGGCAAACTCTGCACAACAGATCAGTGCTGCTCTATCCTGCCAGCCTAAAGCCATCTTCACTTTGCTGAAATCCCACCAACAGCCACAGAACACGTTGGGGACCGTGAGCAAAGCCCTTAGGAAAATAAACCAACAACCTCCCAGTTCTCCCCACAAATCCACCCTGCACAGGGAAGTCAGTCTGATGCTGAGATAATGCAATGGCAGCACCGAGCAACTTCGGACTTCTTCAGCCACAAAACATCTCTGTGCTTCACTGCATGACTCCAAAGCTTTCCCCACACCCAGGCAAAGCCCAGCACACCCAGCTCCCCCAGGGGAACAGCAGAGGGTGAATACACACCTGGCTGTGGGCCTGCGCCTGCCCTAGTGTCTGCCCATAGTAGGCAGCCTGCTGTCTGTAATACTCTGCCCAGGCCATTGTGTAGTCCGGCTGGGAGCTTGCCTGAGAAGCAGCGCTGGCAGCATGACCTGCAGGAAAGAGAAGGGGAAAGGGAGAGATGAGCAGTTGGGTAAGATGAAACCCAGGCTGCCAAATGCAAATCCAGAAGCTGGCACCACACGCCTCTTAATGGAGCGGAGGAAGGCAGGGCCACGACTGTCCACACACCTGCGTGCAGAGCATTCCTACCTTTTTGACAACCCAGCTTCAACTTTCTGGGTTTTGTTTTGTCAGCATCGATTCTCGGTGTGTGCAATGCTTCCCCAGCACGGACACGGGCACTGCTGTGCACTGAAGCTCAGCAGGAACAGCCCTCCTGAGGCCCAGCAGCAGGCACCTTGACAGCTTCCAGTGGAAGAACTACCATGCACCATCACCAACTGCAGGGACCAGAGGGAATTGCAGAGGACTGGAAGCTAATGATGGCAGGGGATGGAGACGCAAGTCATCGGATTAGAGTGAACTCTGTAACAAGAGTTTCCTTAATCTCCAACAACCCTGTTTCACTCACTCTGTTTTTTGTAATATTCCTCCCATGCTTTGCTGTAATCGGGATGGCTGTTCTGCTGCTGGCTCTGTTGGCCTGTGCAAAGATGACAATAAGGGGCATGTCAATATGGAACAGGTGACAGTTTCCAGCTAGTGACATCTACCTCTCCACTAGACAGGCCCTGGCTCTACCTCAGTTGCCTGGACTCTATGCTTCAGCTTCCACATTTCTACTGTGTTGGGCATTCTCAATTTGGGGAACGCCAAGGAAAGACTCAAGTTGCTGATTCTGTCTCACCTGAGTGCTGCTGAAGGGCATGAAGTCAAATTCCATCCCTCCCCCTCTACTTTGTCAGGACTTGCTCGAGGCCAAGCACGCTGTTTGGGAGCTGCTAGCTCTGCACATCAACCCCCCAAAGCTGTCAGCCTGTTCACCCCAAGTACAGGGACCCAGGGCTCAAACCCTAATAGCAGAGCCCTGTCACCTCAACCTCCAGCCACAGAGCTGCCATGGATACAACCGCATCTGCAGTCACCTGCATCTGCACCCCCTGCTCTTGCAGCAGGACACATCCCAAGGAGTCCTGGTGGCAATATCCACCCATACAACGTGGTCAGCACTCAGCAAGCCACCAGTCCCAACACCACCCCATGCAGCAGCATCTGTGAAGCCCTCTGAGCAGCCATGGCTGGCTCTGGGATCCTGCACTGCACTAAGAACCATAGGGACAGACCACAGAGCCCGAAGCCTGCCTGCACCTAGCACTAATCTCCCTCCTTCAAACACTAAGATGTGGTGAAGCCAGTGCGTCTAAGTGTTGTTGCAAGGGAGAGTCCAACATGCTGGCTGCAGAGGCCGCAGTTAGAGCAAAGAGCCCTCAGCCAGACATGCAGCAAACAAACCAACCAACCCTGAACAGAAAATACAGCAATCAGAAAACTGCAGAGGAAGGCAGGCATGGTGAAAGCACAAGCTGCTGCACGCACAGCAGGCAAGGACAGCACACACACACACACACACACACACACACACACACACACACACACACACGGGAGCTTTCACAGCCCATCCAAGGCCCTCGGCTTCATCTCAGAGGGCTCTGAAGTGGGGGGAGAGGGGGAACGTAATGCAGTGTGAGTGTGAAGTGGGTGGAGGGAACAGGGCAGCAGTGTCCTGTCCAGGGGCATAAAAGCAGGTTAAAAGACTTGACCAACGCTACAAGTCAGGACCTTTTCTGGCAGAGGTCAAGGCTGCCTCAACTGTCCACCTGCTAATGCCAACAAAGGACCTCCTTCAATGCCTTTTCTTCTCGGAGAATTACAGTCCGCAGCGGGCTGAAAGGACACGCAGCTAAATGCATTTCACGGCAAAATGTTTCTCTGGCCAGTTAATTTATTTAAGATGGGGGAAGTAATTAAAATCTGAATACATGTGTAGGGGTGGGGGCTGCCCCTCCTCCCACAAGGAGGGCACTCTGGGATCTGTCCCTGGGAGTCAGGGGACGGCTCTGCTGGGGAAAGCAGAGCCACAGGGCAGGGCCCCATCACCAGCCTGTTCTCCAATTAAAACTCACAGTGTAAAAACAGGTATTTACCTAGTTTCTTATAATAATCCTCCCGTGCCTTGGTAAACTACACCTGGCCTGACTGGGTACCATTGTGATCTGCAGCAGGAAAAGAAAGCAGTGAGGTCTGCTTAAAGCACAGCGTTATCTCGTCTGTCCTCTCTTTTTACAAAGACTGCCTTCAGTGTGCCTGCCTACAAACAGGAATATGGAGGACCCTAAGTAAAAATGAAACTAGTGAGCTGACGTTTTCCATCATGTTCAACAGCAGAAATTTAATTATTTAATTTAATTATTAAATTTAATTATTTAAACAAATATTTGTCCCCAGAACACATCTTAGTGGTACTAATCCCACACAGGGGAATGACCACTACAAGGCAGGATGCTTCACGGGTTCTGGAAACCACCAGAAATCTTACAAATGCACTGCAAAGCAGCTGCCAGTGGGACAAGCCACACTGCTGGTACTGGGGAATTCAAGGGATCTGGACTTCTGACTCCACTAAGCTCCAAGGCCAAGGACTGTGAACACAAGACACAGCTCACAGACATTACAAAAAGGGAGATTATTTCTCCCAGTGTCTGATGGGGTGGGAGAGAGGACACCTGAGGGAGGCAAGGAAGATGATAAATTTGTGAATTTCTAAAGGCATCTCTGAAGGCAATTAGAAAAGCATGTCTCATAAGCATTTATTCAAAGGCTTTATGTGAAGCTGAAAGTTTTTTTTTTTTGTAGAGCTTTCCCTGCTACACTTCTTCCTGCTCTGCTTCTCAGGAAGGTTCAGTGCTCTTGGGAGAGCACAAGGAAGGATGTGAACAGTAATTTGTTCTCTTAAACAAGCTAGTGGGAAAATTCTCCTTTTCAGCATCATACTATTCCACTCCTGTGGGAACAAAAATTCTTTCTAAGCCCACCTATCCTGAAAGCACAATAGCTGCTGATTTTCTGCCTGTCTCCAGAGCTCTACAGAAGAGCTACAATTTTTAAACTGCAATTTCTGAGGAGCAGAAGCCCTCTCCCAAATAAACTTTCTCAAAGTTTAACACAAAGCCCCCAGTCCCACGCAGGGTTTCTAGAAATGCATGATGTCAAAAACAGTGTTGAGGATTTCCAGATTTCAGATATGCACAATTTCATTTACATTAAATGTGATCTGTGTCACAGGGAATCACAAATGCAGTTGGCTGGCATTGTTATACCAGTTATTCTTCCATCTCAGGCACCTGAAGGAATTTAAACTGAACTTAACCACCTACTTCATTGCTGAACCAGTCAGAGCACTGAAAGGCATCTCAGTGCATCACACGAGCTTTGAGATTAACAAGTAGACTAGGAATCTGCTCAAAGCATCATTCAGATTGTTGAAGACAGGATACTGCTATTACTGACAGACATCATCACTACTGCACTACTTTAGTTATTCTGAAATGGGGAACCTGAAATGGGGAACCTCTCATCCCAACCTGATGAATTTTTAACAGTTTTGTGAGAAAGTGGACACTTTGAGCCCAGAAGAACAGTAGCCAGTTTGATTCACTGTGTCAGTCACCCAAAGCATTAAGACCAGTAGCAGAAGTGATCTGGGTTCAGCTTTTGAACTCATTACTGCAGATATTTGTGCACTGTCACTTTCATCTTAATGTTAATATCTGGCTGGTTGCATTCCATGCTTTTAGTGCTGCAGAAGCTGAGCAGTTATCAACTCCCAAAAGGAAGTAAGAGGACACTACTACAGCCACTGTGAATGAAGCAGGATAGGAGCCACGCTTATCTTCTCCATTTCTGCATCTATTTCCCAGCCTTTCTGTCAGTGTGGGAATTAGAAAAGAGCTCATAAAGAATATGTACCAAAAAAAAAATCAGGAACTGATGAGTTAAAAAGCAGAGAGATGGAAGGGCTCACCACCAGACATGGTGTGCCTGTCAGGGAGAAGTGGGGATGGCAAGTGCTTGCCTGGAGAATCCTCACAAGAGAAAGCTTAAAGGCAGAAATGTTACGAAGTAAGTTTCTCCCTAAAGGGAGCAGAAACAAGCAGTTAAGTGCACAAAAAGCATTACTGATTTTGGTGTTCTTATGCTTATTCCAAGCTCTAACACCACCGCACACAAATGGTCTTATGGATCAATCTGTGCCTAGTGGCAAAGGGAACACCAGCCTTTCTCAAACCCAGGCCCTAAACACTTACTTGGGACTTGCTGTCCAGGCTGCTGCCACGTCTGGTAGGTACTGCCCCAACCCTGCGTCATGAACGCCTGAGGACCACTGCAGAGGATAAAAAGGCATGCTGAAGCAGACAATAAAATACTTAACAGGAGATAAGCATGAAGTCAGCCAAAGAAATAAATTATTACTTCTAGTCAGCAACTGCTGAGCAAACAGGTGAACACAGAACAGAAGGAAATGTGTAGGTGCAGCTGCTAACTGCATGGAAATTGTCTGTTTGTGAAGTCAAGGACACATGGCACTGAATAGCACCCCAGCAAATGAGAGTCCAGCTTCTTTCCACACTCACTGCACTGGAGACAGAAACACCTACCTTGTTTGTAATTTCATAGCTGAAATCCCTCCTGTAGTCAATCTTAAAGTTTTCAGCTCCCTCTTTAAAAGGCTGAACTTGCACACCGCCCTTCTGAGGCCCACCATACCTCTCTCAACACTTTTACAGCTCCCAGCCATTCCCCAGAACTCATCTGTGACAAGATGCAGAAGCTTACTTTTGATGAGGTGTAGTGGGTGCTTGGTTGAACGGACTCTGACCAAATCCTCCAGGTCCACCCATGCTGGTACCCTGCCATGGAATCCAGAAATATTTAATGTCAGCTCTACACAGAGGGTGGAGATAGCTAGTAGAGAGAAGACAGCCTGGGCTATGTTCCATTAAACCCCAGCACTTGAAAGTAAGGACTGATCTTCCAAGAATGAAGTTCTCAGGACTGTCAGCACACTTCAGGAGCTCAGTTTCAAAAGCAACCCTGGCCAGCTACAAAGGGGCTACTAACAGGACTACAGCACAGCTGGAAGTTGTCCTTTGAATAGCTTGGAACCTGAGGCTGGTATCAAGCCTTCTCCTCTCAGGTAATTCAACACAAAGGTTGCTTTTCAGTTTTACCATTCCCCAGTTCAGTATTTTCCTTACTTCCTTTTACCCAAGTTTCCCCATTCAGTAGTATTCTAGCCTGACATTATTAAGCTTCAATACCACAGCACTGCATTAAGTAGAAGATAAACATCATCCTGGATTTGCTGGAGCAAGGAGTTCAGTGTTACTTTTTAGGCTTATGATGCCAAGATTATGTCATTTTCACACAGTAACGTTATAGTCTTCCTTTCAAAATCCCACTTGGCAGCCTTCTCATGCCTTATTATAGTTGCACATTACACTTGATTATGTCAGCAGTCAGATCCTCCTGGGACCACAGCAAAAAATAGCCCAATGGATGCTCAAGGGCCAAAGCTCAAGATTGTTGCTAACAGGCAAATGGTTTTGAAGCTAAATAATGTTAAGAGTACACATTGTGCCACCCCTTAAGTCCAGGCCTAAACGCTCCTATGGGTAAAAACAATTCTGAAAGAGACAGATCAAAACCAACAGAGATGAAACTTACACCAACTTTCTCATCTATGAGATGTCTAGCGAGTTCAATTTGCTGGGGAACTCCTCTGATTGTGAATATTCGTACGCCAGGGTCTGTGTTTGGAGGTGGGTTTCTCTGGAGCTCTACGTGAGCTCCTGACTGCTGATTTATGCTCTTGATGTTCTCACCACCTGAAGAGAAGAAAATCAAGACAGTGGATATTCAGCACCTCTTTCCATAAAAGCATAACAAAGTTTATGGCACACAGTTTGCCATTTAGATACAGCAGAGCACCGGAGTGCTTCGAGCAGGATGGGACAGCCTCAGCCAACACAGAGCTGATTTCCTGAAGACCTGCTAGGTCCCAGTCTCTTAATGAAATTTGCTTAACAAAAGCTTCAGCCAACACTACAATGGTTCGATTCTTCTTTTAGAAGCTGACACAACTTACAGACCAGCTCCACTCAACTGGAGAAAGTAAAGGGTAAAGGGAAGGAAAGGGCTTTACAATTTTCAAATCACAAACCAAAACTGCCAGCCTGAAGTACAGCACTAAGCAGGAAGGAAAGAAAAGTAAAGTAACCAGAGCTTTTTGTTCGCTTTTAATTAAAAGGAGTCTCTAAAAATCTCCTCAATTTTGCTCACATTTCCATCTCTATACATCCAGCACAACTTCAAAAACAAACTGTGGATGTTGCAGACACTTGTTCGTTTCATTGTAATGGACTCGTGACCTTTTTAACATTTTAAAGCCTTTCTGGGGAAGGGAGGAGGAAAAGTTGCCAAAGGGCAATTAACTCTTTCTAAATGAATTTTAGAAGATGCATTTAACAAAAGGTAGTCATGTCACATCCCTGGGCAGACAACAGGGATTGTACTGTGTAGCCAAAGCAAAGCCACTTGCTTTCAGACAAGAATGGGAAAGCCACAAAATCGAGCCTCAAATCCAGAACGTTTTATTTTGTGCTTTTGTCAGATGCAGATTCACATAGAGCCCTCATGCCCGTGTTTTTATACATTAAGGCAAAACTGGAGTCAGCGATTACTTCATCTTTAATAAAAATACAGGAGAATGGCACCCAAACACTTTAGATCACAAAGGAGTGGGACAACTTTCTTACTTAGGACAGAAGGACAAGCACAGCTTGCTGCTCACACACACACTACATCTCTCCTTCCAAAAGTGAACTGAAATCCAAATCAGACTGGAAGTGAGGAGAATGTAGATTTCAAGTTATTTCTCTGCTCAACATTCAGCACCAAGCTGGTTGCTGCTGGGGCTGTTGCATCAGCTCCCTCCTAGGCCATACAGAAGGATCCTGCAAGTTTCTTCTCCAGATTTGGTGGCAGGCTGCAAGCTCCCATCTCCTGTGTGGGCTTCGGTGCCCCTTTTTCTCCTCACCCACCATTCTGCTACATGCCCAAGTGCCCCCTCCCATCCCAAACTTTCCTAATTTTCAGCAGAGCATGCAAAGTGATGCAGCCAAGATGATGCTGCAAGGAGTTCATCTGCCCCCATAAAGCAGCGACTGCTCGGCACATGGTGGCTGTCTGCAGCTGCATTCAGCAGCCCCACTCCATTCTTCTACCTGATGGGGGGCAGAAGTGATCCAAGAGTGGCCCCCCAGCTGGACGTGAAATTGTAAAGCAATTAATCAAACCTGCTAAAAGGCAGAGCTGACAAGAGCCAGGCCAGCCACGTTATCTGTCAATATTGCTGTATTTATCATGGAAATCCAGCGGGGGCCCAGAGAGGCTGCGGTTTGTTTCCATGCACCACCAAACAGAGAAAGCACTTGACATGTGTATGGTGCTTGTCTCCACCCTTCCTCGAGTCTTTCACAGAAGAAAAGCTGCACCTACCCACCCTCTAGAGGAAAAAGCTACATACAGGATTTCCAGGGAGCCAGGAACTTCTTATCAGCTCATAAAGGCTCAAACTCCAAAGCAAAGAAGCAATCCTCATGGGAAAGGGGCCCTGGATCTTCTGTCACACACACTGTTCAGATCAAGCTATGGCAAACTTCCCTTCTCCCTCTTCTCCCTGCTTCTGGAGTGCTGACACGAAGCTGGAAGCATAACAGCAGTTATCTGGCTACATCTGATACCCTGCATCCAGGGGTCCAAGGTAACGACTGCTCAGATGCTGACCTCGGAGGCAGAGCTGTGTGTGCCCACAGAACCTGGCTGGATTGTACAGAGGGCTAACAGCCAAGCTCTGTGCCACAGCAAAAACAAACACAAACACTACCAGCTAGAAACTGCTGAGAAACTAAAACAGGGGTCAGCAAAGATTTTGCTATTGGTGACTGTTTAAACCCCCACATTAACATCCCCTCTGCCCTACAATGCCCCATAGGCAGTGGAAGAAGAAACAAGAAGAGTCAGACAACAATATCTTGCTTCAGCAAATGGAGACTGCAGTGCCTCCATCCCCATCCACACTCCAAAAGGCAGTGCTACAGCCATCACTCACTTGACAAAAAAAATGAATGCTGCAACAGTATTTAAGAGCACAGGCACTGTAAGAGCACCGACTGCAAAGCTACAAGCATTCAAATCACCATACAACTAGTAATTAGTCACTCCGGAAAGCATCTGATCTGGCTGGGTAAGAATCTTTGTTTTGCTGTTGTGGAAACAAAGGTAAAAAGCCACCCTTCACCCTCACAGCAAGCCCCGTGCCAGGCCTTGCACTTGAATGCTAGGACATTTAACTCCTCTACCTGCATTTATCTTTGCTCTCTGTAGTCACAAATGCTCCACTTCAGTGCACTGCTGAACAACAAGTAACCTTTTCTGTTCCTTTATTAAGGATGACTAATGGATACAGCAATAAAGTTTCATTATAGATATATATATATAATTTGTTTTTTATATATATATCTCACTTGTGGGCTTAAAATTTGCTTTGCTTGATCTTTGCCCAGCTGGACTATTCACTGAGATAACGTGCAATCACTCTGCAATATCTCCATAATGGGGAGAGTCATACTGAGGAAGTTTTCTGGCTTGCGAACAGGTTTATAGCAAAGAAAAACATCTGAAATATACCTGATGTGCCTGCATACTTGTGCCCCTAGTCATCCAATTATGCAGCATTCAGGATGCCATGGGGGCCAGAAAGGGAACAAGTGAGGTGCAGCAGGGCTGTGTGGCAAGGGAAAAGGCCACAACACGTTTCATTGCAAGCTCACTCCTGCCCATCAGGATGGAAGGGAACTAAGTGCCACTGAAACATGGCACAATGCCCTCATGCCTTTGCCTCCTTTACTGTGGCAGCTAATCTGCTCCTATTCTATGCATCTCACCTCTGCTGACACTAAAAGCCAACTGTGACTACTTAAATGCTGGTTTAGGCATATGTCATTCTTACTGAAATAAGCAGACAGAAAAAATTAAATACAATTCTATTGATATGTCAGTGTCTTAACTCAAAAGAACTGCAACAATTCAGAGCAATAGAGCTATTCCTGCCTCTAATTTCCTTACTGGCATTACCTGATGCTCTACAACAACTGCTGCAGATGCTCTGGTTTTATGAGCGACTTGGCAGCATGCAGGTTCTTCAGAGGAAGGCCAGGTGTCTTGCCTGTGTGCTTTGCATGGAGCGATTCAATGGCTTAGGAAGCAAAATACACTGATCTGAGCAAGATGAGGAGCACATCAGGCAGGGCACCAGGCTGCTCTGTGCCAGTCCCAGATGTCAGCTGTGGCACAGACAAACCGTCTCTTTTGCTTTACTCATCACACAACTCAGGTTCATGGCTGGAAGCAGCTACAGTCATTACCACATTCATATATCTTTCATTTTACCACACAGCACTCACAGAAATTCAGCATGCCAAAATGACTGTTCTGCTTGTCCCTGACAAACTGCCTTTTAAATGAGTTCTTTAAAAAGGGATCTGCAAATGAAACTGCCTTTTCTCAGCCAGCTGCTTGTTATAACAGGTTTGCCTGTCAGCTCCACATGAAGAGCCTTTCTCACATATTGTGAACAAGGGCCTGGAGAGTACAGTGATGATTGAGAACACCACAAGGTAAACAACAAAGAGTGCTTCCAGCTTACTCCTGCCCTGCACTCACTGGCCACTAAATAACTGCACTCATAAAAAACTGCCAGGCAGCAAGAACATGACCACCCCAAGACTGAAAAATGGGAAGCTTGAGTATTCAGTGTCACCAGACCTACCTTTGCCTATAACGAGACCACACTTGTCAGCTGGCACCGTGTAGGTTATTTCCTGCATGCCCCCAGGTGTTCCAACACTCCAGTCCCCACGGCCACGACCTCTTCCCCGGGCTACAGCCAAACTTCCAAAGCCATCTCGTTCCTTGGAAGGCAAAGAATTTCTGTCAGTGGGTTTTTTATTTTTATTTTTGCTTGCCTCAATACACATTAGAAACAAAATAAAGCAAGGGAAGTTAAACTGCATTGTAATCAATGGCACTGAATTGAGATATTCTTGGACTTCCACATTCAAAACTTAGGAGCAATTTAAAGAAATGCCAGTGACGTGGGCAACGGCTGCCTTCCTGACTCAGGAAGATAAAAATATTTTTTAAAATGCGTGCCTTTGTATCTGCTGAAATAAGCCTATAAACAAGCATCAGCTGCTTTTATTTAGTGATGGGAGGTTTGCTTAGAACAACCAATAATAGATCTTGGCACCAACATATGCACAAGTTAGCATCCAAACTCTTTCAAGTGAAGTTCTTTAAAGAACTTCTGGAACTACTCAGCTGAAATGCACAATTTCCAGAAATTCCAAAGCAAGCTTTTAAGTTCAAAGACACTTAAAGGACATACCTAGTTTGGATAACTAATTTCTCCAGAAGTAAAGGCCATAGGCAGCCTACCTGGACAAATCTCAAAAATCTTACATAAGCAAGTATTCAAACCAAATCTCAAGGTAAAAAGAGAAAGCAAGATCTAACCTTAATTGAGAAATTAGACCGTTCCAAACCTGATAATTAGTCACAATCTATTTACCTCCTAATAAAAAGGTAATATGCAACCTTCTCCACATGACCTTGCCCTACTGCCTTGCTCATCTCCACTCTTCTTGCTCCAGGACAATGCAGTATGTTTGTGTCTAAGAAAACACAGTAACTGCATATGTCAAAGTTTTTCACCTTCTGTTGCCTCCCACAGCCACCAGACTTGATTACCAGAGACTGGAGAGGTGGCAAAGGAGGTGCTGTGAGCACTGAGAATGCTCTGCCACCCAGAGTGCTACTCAGTCCTTCTGAGCAGAGCCTCCAGCCTCTGTCTCACTGTAACGCTGGACTATGGTCCATTAGGTCACCATTTTCAAGTAGCTTTGAAAAACAGCTCAACACAGAATTACAACAAAGCCTATTGATACTGCCTCAGAACAGGATACCCTCTCATAGCTCAATCAGCCCTGGTCACATTTTAAAAACAAAACAAAATCAAACCCAGCAGCTCTCTCCTTGGCAGCAGCATGCTTGGCCTACAAGAAGAAAAACTTAACACTAATGCTCTTCATCCAGCTGCATGCATGGACATTCTCCTATAAGCACTTTCCTCCCAGGAGCTTCCAGAACCCACCTGTGCTGTAAGAATAAGCTCGCTGATGATGTGTGCTGCATGTTGACACCTATCGGGAAGCCCCATGACCTGTGCGACTCTTTCAGGACTAATCCCATCATCTGTGAAGAGAAGAGGCAAAGACTAAATTAAAAGAAGAAAATACCCACCCACCAACAAAAGCTTCCTTCTAGCACCACCACTGCCAGCAGCACTTGCATATAACACGTCTAGCCCAAACTCTCTCTCCCCTCCACCTTCAGTCACACTTCACATACTGAAAGGAGACAAAAATCGCATTGCAGAGGGGACAGCATTTAAAAGACAACACTTTCACATGTCAAAAAGTCATGAGAGAGATTGATATAATTTTAAGAGGACAAAGGCAGCTTTGATAGGTGATCAGACAGCCAAGGACCCAGAGAAAGTTACTTAGAATCAATCAACTCCTGATCTCCAAAGGCTTTCATGTCCTGAAGGAGAACTCCGTAACAGGAAACAGAAGTGTTATTTTGTTTGTCCATACAGTTACCATTCAAGACATTACTGTTGTGACATCTAATGTTTGTAAGTAAGATGTATATAATCTTACTTTCTGAAAAACAGAAAGTGCGTGAGGAAGAAGTGTGTCATTAAACAGCTTACAGAAAGAGACAATGCACCTTTAAATGAGGAAAGCCTAGCTGCTGTAACCTCAGAGCAGAATCACTGCAGCGATCCCAAATTGGAACACTGGTCAGAAAGTAATGGCTCTCCATCCTCACACAAACCTGGTTTAAATTGAATCCTAACTCCAGCATCATTCTGAATCTTTTTGATCATTTCTCCATTTCTTCCTATTACAATTCCAACAGCAAACCTGGGCACAGAGACCTGATGGGAAAGGCAAAGCAGTATGAAAGCTCAGAACTAGACTGAGTTACTCTGATTTAACAAGGAGATGGGCCACATTAAGCAGCTCCAGGCTACACAAAGATATTCTGTAAGAAAAACAAACATGTGACCACAAATTCCTTCCCCACTAAATGAACTCTGCGCTACAAGAATGCAACTTCAAAAGACAATTAGAAAAGTGCCATCTGGGAGTCCATGAGAACTCCCTTTTGCAGCCAGACTCACTTTTCTGGCAACAGAAAACAATGCATTAAAAAAAAAAACTTACAGGTTACACATGAAACTTGAGGACTTCCACCCACTGCCCGTCCCACAGGGAGGTTAGCAGAGTACTTGTGAAGAAAACATACCTCTATGCTGCCTCCTCCCATTCTAGAACTGAAATCATTGCGTACGCCTCGGAAGTCTGCCTGATCTTTCTCTCGGATGATCTCCAGTACCATTTCCCTTGCTTGCTACATGGGGAAAGAAGTTACAGTTAGCTTAAAAATATTCTGCTCGCCATCTCGGCGTTAGGGCCTCGATAGTGGCTGATTTACCACTGTCAGAGGAGATCTGCTTTCATCAGATGCGGAAGATGTCAAAGTCTGCCAGGTGTGCGAGGCTGCAGTTTCTTTGTGTGCAATTGCATACCTGTCTTTCAAAAGGGAGCTTTTCATTTTAAAACAATCACTTTCTCCCCACTTTTTTTTTTATTTAATTGAAGGAAGATCCTCTCCTACTGGACAGAGCTGAAACCAACAGTATAGCAGATGCTCTGGCAGCACAGTAGTCAGCGTATCCGCTAAGAGGCAGAGAGCACGTACAAGAAGGCAGGTGAGCAGTGGCGAGCTTACTGACACTCAGACAAAGTTACACTCAAGTCTGCAGCAATCCAGCAAGGCTTTTTTTTTTTTTGAGACAAGTGAATGTTCTTCCTACCTACTTGTAGCGCTCCAGGCCTTTCACAAACTTGCATATATGCCCAGCTAGTAAAAGCATACCTTGGAAATAAGCCAGCAGTAAGTCACCATTAAAAAAAAAAATACTGCCTGTCAAAGCCTATACCACTGTTTCTACATATTTCCTGTCAAGATTTAGATGTTTGGGTTCTATCTCAAAGTTTGAGGGACGCTGGCAAATCTGCCTCCTTTCCTATTCTTATGTATTTTCCATGTCCCCGTGGCATTTATTACAGAAGGGGACAACTCAAGACATTTCAGAGATGCTAAGACAGAAATAAGGGCAATGGAGATATTTCCTAGAGATATGAGATAGTTAAGAACTCTGCACTTTGCAACATGCAGATTTCCACCAAAACCAAGGACTCAATGAGCTTTTACAGTGCATTCTAAGTGTGCTGAACTTTAAGTGCCTCAAAGATCTTCCAGTTTATGAAGCCTTCACAATTGCTTGCCATGATTTATGGCACAGAAGATGCGACAACAGCAAATGTTGCAAGGCAGAAGGAACCATCTGGAAAGCATCAGCACTCACAGTATGACTTGGTTAAAAGCAGCAAGAATCTCATTAAACTTTCTACACGTTTATACCTTTGCAATAAGTATAAGAATTGTGGAAATTAATACAACTGGGCTTTTAGATTTAACTAATAAGTGGCTTGAAAAATTCTACCCAAACATACCTGACCAGCATCAATTGTCATAGCAGTTTATGACTAGGAAGATCCAACGAAACAGAACTACTTTCATTAGAGACAGGAATACTAAGCTAGATTTAACTATCTAGCAAGGTATGAAAGGCACTTGCTGGGAAGTGGAACGTGCCACACCTCAACTTTAAATCAAGAGCTCCTATCATGCTGCAGTCTTCCAACCTCTGCATGATCATGGGTTTTTGCTTTGAAACCACAGCATGACTGTATCTGCAGAACCCTGACACAAGGAGAATGACATACCAGCATTAGGTAAACCCCTTGGTTTCAGGAGTTGTAGTTTTTACTTTTTTTTTTTTCTACTTTTAATTACCTGCGTCAGTTGGCTGTCTGAGATATTGAGCCTTCCACAAAACTTTCTCAAATGTGTGCTTAAGTTGGTCACTGTGAACTCAAATGCTTAAGTAACATGTAGCTATGATCTGCGTTTCAGGACTGGAATGTTTTTCAGCTCTACCACCTCCAAACCTTCCCGCTTAGCTCTTCTATCCAGGTCTAATATCTACATGGAGTGAGAGCCCCCAGGTCATATTGTAAACTGGCCAATACTTGCTAGTCCTAGGAATGAGTCCTAGAATGTTCTGACTCATTCTACTCAAACTTTAACTTCACAGAACAAACAAAACCAGCAGGGATCAGAGTATTTATGATAGATTTATAAAGGATTCAACTCCATTAGATGTCCACAAATATGTTTCAACTTCCCCCCAACATTCTGGGGCAACTGCTTGCTTTTATTACATACCTGTACTTTAAATGCATCTCCAGTAATACGGAGAGGTTTATCTGCTCCAGTAGGCATTGGACCATCTTGGATCATAATCATTTTCACACCTGTTCGCTCCTGAAGAAAAAGCACAGAGCACTTTGCTAAGCAGAGTCCCTGAAACAAGGGACTACTTTTGGTTACTAGACATTAGCTAGGTCATGTTAGCAGCTTTGCAGAACGCTACCGTAGCTCTTCACAAGTACTTAGAGCACAAGTTCAGTAACAGTCCTAGAGTGTAAAGGACTGACAGAAAGTGTGCTACTCCTGATGATCTTAAATAGCTGAATCTCTTGCAAAAATAGAACTCTACCTTGGCAACTGATTTTTCAAATCCTTTCCAAAATCTGCAGTTGTCCACACATAGCAGTTACGTGACCAGCCTTAAAACTACTGGATGACAGAGGGCAACCAAAAAACCTGCATTTTTGACCTAGGTTCCTTTCTGGAACCCTCTATCCTTTAAAAACTTGTACAGGATGTCAGCATAAAGAATGTCTAGGAACACGGAGTTATACATAACAAAACACTTAATTAGAAAGGGTGGGATGAGGAAAAAAAGGAAGACAAATGCCAGCTTTTTCACAGATCAACAACAAAGGAGAAGCAGAGCACTCTACAACAGCATGGCTGGCATTAAAAACTTGCAGCAGCAGACTAGAGATAGACTTTTCTTGTCTACAGGGGTCCCATCCTGAACAGCACGCACCAAATGTTATCTAAAGCACATGAGTTTTTTTCACAGTTCTGTGAAAATTCCACTGCATGTGTAGCTGGGGCTAAACTGATTTTGTCTGCAACACAAGGCTGGGTCCAGCTTTCCGAAGGCAGAAGAGTAGTCCCTGCTGTAGAAGGTTAGAGCATTTATAGGCTCTCCGTTTCAGCACGCTCTTGTTGATCTAGAGAAGCTGCAGTAGGGAAGAGAGCCCTAAAGTAAATGCATCTTGCGCACCTGCAACTGTTTTATTGTTTCACCTCCTTTGCCGATGACTAGACCCACTTTGGATGCCGGGATCAAAATCTCCTGAATCGTACTGTTGCCATCAACATCGTTGTGAAAACCAGGTCCGTTCCGACAGCGATCTACAATCTGCCCCAGTAGCCGTTTTGCTTGTCTTGGAAAAGAATCGAGGGAAACAACCATTAGACAACATTGTTCCGTGTGACCAAGAGACTTGGAACCATTGGAATGTGAAGCAATTGGGGAGAGAAGTGAAAAGATGAAGGAAACCAGTTAGCACAACTTTATTTTTGGGGGAGAGGGTGGTATCCAATTTCCCCTATTATGATTACTTATAAGCAGCTTCATTTTTTTTTTTGTAAGGGGAAGAGAGAAGGAAGAACAGCAGCATGCTCCAACATCTTTGGAAGTTAAGGAGCTGTTACATTTGGGGTGCACAATTTGAACAAAGATGCTCTACACCTTGAACACCTCTAAACTTATTTCCCCCATGTATATGTAGTATCTGATAAAAAAAACAAAAGCCCTCAAGCTCTGTTCTCCTTCTTGATCAAGACAAAAACAGATGGTGCTTCAATACTAACACAGCACACTGGTGAACCACTCTGATCCCTCACAAACAATGCCTTGCTCTTCTCTGCCTGCCCTCACTAGCAGCACCAGAACACTGCTCTAATACAGCCTCTGCCCCAAGCAGCAGGTGCTAAAGCTACACCAGGAAGCAAGGCAAGGACATTGTAGCAGCAACCAGTGGAAGACTGGGTTCTTCTACTCATGAAGAGACAGACACAAAAAGCAAAGATACCTTCTCTAAGCATTTTCAGCACGTCAGAAGTAGCAGATACATCTTCCCTTCATCACAAGGACTGCTATTATCAACACATCCCTTTCCTTCCCTTTTCTAACAACACTTCTCAATAGGTAGAAGAAAGCCACAGTTCCCTGCTCAGTCTAAAGCAGAGTCTTCCCCACTTCATACTCAGACACCACACACAGATGGTCTTCTCTCTAAAAACTTGAAGAAATGGTATGAAACCATCCATTGCAAGCAGGCATTCACTCAAGACAATTCAAGGGATGGTGATCTGAGGCGGCACAAAGATCAGAGTGCTGCCCTCTCTCAACTTTCTCACAAAACAAAGCAAAAGGTGGAATTTCTGGAAGCCTGATTCAAATACTCTGAACGGTTTTATTCATTTACCTTGACATTTTGCATAAAGTGTGACAACAGAGATTACAACATTCAATACACCACACATACTAGATGAGAAGGGGTCACTGGGAAATTAGCTCTATTAGTTTGCCTCCAGATATAACTAACAGAAGTACTCCTCACACAAAACCAATCTAAATATCTGCTGTTTTTGAAGTGTTGTCTCACTTCAGATAATTTTTCCTATGAATAACCTGAAAAAGTAGTTCAAAAAACTAACTTGACAACAATTTCAGCACAGAAGCAAACAAAATTTCACCTAGTTCCACATCTTTAACTTTGTTCTGCTCCAAAAATTGCATATTCTCACCTTTCCTTTTATTTTATTTTGATTTAAAGACATTTAACTGCATATTTCTGAATAATGAGGTCTTCACTGTACCTCTCCCCCAATCTGCCCCAACTGCATTTTATTGGGCATCCCAGTTTTTCTTTTTTTAATATTTTGCTCTTGTTCTGAAATATCCTTTAGCAAAGAGAGAAAAAACACTTCAGTATCAGCAAGAATACATCACCTGTCCTGTAATGTGAGCTTACCAGCTACATTTATTCTGGCTCATTGCTTGAATCACTATGGTGGAGTAAGAAGATTTAAGTACCCTTAGATCTCTTAGGAATGGAAGAATGATGATTGTCTTCTCTTTAGAGAGACATCTTTGCGCCCATGTATTTTCACTATCAAATGCAACTCAAAGATTTCCAGATGGATTTTAAAAAACCCACCTACCCAAAGGCTGGGGAGAGAAAGAGCAGCTCCATATGTTAAGTGTGTTCCTGTAAGCCTGAGGATCCTGGATCCAGTTCCAGCAGAAGGTCCTCAACTGGTTTGTGAGAGTCTCAAACTCAGCTCCTGGGAAGGGGGAGGGAGGAAACACTGTCCCTAAAGTTTCTATAGGCCTAAAGAGTAGAAATCCCTGCTGGCTAGCCATGTGTCTGTACCATGCAGGGATCAGAATTCAAGAATTTCTGGTTCAGTCCTTTGCTTCTTGTTGGCAGCAGTGCAGAGGCAAGCACACCCATGGGCCTCATGCTGCTCTGCAGCAACACCAACACCTCCAGGTAACTCTGGAGTGGCACTGACAGGCTTTGGAGGCCTCATGCAGACCTTCTTCAGCTGCAAGGATGTCAGCTCAATAGGAGGGAAGCGAAGGGGAGAAGAGAAGTGCCCTTCAACAGCTTAGCTAAGTATTCTGGAAAGCTGCAGCTCAAAAACTGCATTCTAGGTGCCCTAGGAGCAACCTTGCCCTGCGGAGGGGAGTTCCATGGACAATTCTGCAGAGGGTTCAAACTGAAACTGGAAAAAAGCCTTTGAGGTGCACAGTTCAAAGCATCAGACCAAGAGGCTCTGTGTTCCAGGACCCTCAAGTTTCTCTAGGCCAACATTTGCTGGTGTGGCTAACCAAGTAGCACCACTGACAGAGCACAGTATTAGGAAAAAGAGAGAAGGAGAAAGGAGAAGAATAAAATCAGAACTCACTCAATGCTCTCTGGCGTCCCGGTGAGCACACAGGGCCTCTCAGGCATCCCACCACTGTCTACAAAGGAAAGAAGACAACAGAGATCAGATGCTTCCCAACTCTTAGTGCCTAAACTGCCTTTAGTAGCCAGGCAGGCAGACAAATACTGACTCCTCGCACAGGCTAGAAGCTAAAAAAGTATCCTACATTAGTGCTCAGAACTAAGAAATGGCAGCAGTTTCAGTAACTATCAAGTACTAATGAAAATGCTCCCCTCTGCACACAGAGCAGGAGACAGCCAGGGTCAATATATTCTAAATGATTTGCTGGATATCTGTATTATTTTAAAGCCTTCCCCATCAATCAAAGGGAGACTTAAAACCTAGATTACATTCATCTACAGTGTCCTGCACAGCACTTGTAGTACAGCCTTCCCCAAAGCAAACAGGCTGCAGCACTAGCAGAGCAAATGGCATGTTCCCATTTTTTTCAATGCAAGGCAAATTGTATGAAGAAGTGCTGCCACCCTCCTGAAATGTTTTCTGCCAGGTGCTGGAGCAGAGTGGACTGATCAGAGATAAATTGCATGAGCTGAGTTAAATGGTACTGCCAGGAGAAAACTAAGAAGTAATTTCTGCTTAAAAAACATGGATTGTCTATTTGTACTGTACCCATCTGTTGGTTAGAGACAGTTCCTTAACTATTCAATTCCCTAAACCACCTGACAAACCTGTTTTCTCAGGAAGCCCAGTCCTACACAGCTCTCCCAACACGTCAGCCTAGTATATAATGCATTACCACCATTCACAAATGATGACCAAGGCAAGGCACCTGATACAACGGACACGACATTCTCCAACACTAAAACCTGTTCACCCACCACAAACGAGGCTCTTACCTGGAGCAATTTGAATTTTGCAGCCAGACTCGATCTGAATCCGTGAGATCTGCTCCCCTCCCCTGCCGATTACTGAAATGAGTTCAACAAGCATCAGCACACGCTGCTTATCCCGAAAAACTGCAGAGCAACTTCCCCCCTTCCACTCCGTTGCAGCTCTCTATAAAGGTACAATTTGACTACAGGATTGTAGAAGAGGCATCCACAGTATGATAACATTTAAAAAACTAAAACAAAACAAGCAAAAAGGAAACCAACAACAAAAAAACACAACTTTGTCTTGCACTGGAATGGAGATACATAGCATGTAAGATAGAAGGTGCAAGTCTGAGCGCTGCTGGGAGTCATTTCGGTGTATTTCAGCCCAAACAAATAAACCAGTTATTTAAGAAGCTAAAAAAGCTAAAGACTTTTGCTTTTCTATCTTTAAAATTCATGTTTTACTACCTCTTTTCAAAAGACATGCTATTTCTCCAGTCTGCATTCAAAACTACTACCCACCAAAATGCTCTATCAAACCTTAAGGAAAACAAATACCCATCTCCCTTAACATTTAGGGTCAGCAAACAGTTGTTTCACAAACAGACACACTGAGGAGAGACAGTGTGTGCCTATCACCACTCATATCCCTTGCTGACTGCAAAAGAGCAGAACTGTCAAGTCAAACAGGTATGCCTGGCTCAAGGTGCTCCTGCAGAAGAACCTCCCAGCCCTCCGTGGAGGTGTTCAAGGCCAGGTTGGATGGGGCCCTGGGCAGCCTGGTCTAGTATTAAACGTGGAAGTTGCTGGCCCTGCCTGTGGTCCTTGAGGTCCCCTCCAATCTAAGCCTAAGCCATTTTATGATTCTATGAATCAGATCCCCTCTCCCACACCTGGCTGCTGCTGAACCAGGATTGTACTTAATACACGGCTGATGCACCAATATGCAGGGTCCCACCTCATCCAGCTATAGAACCCCTCTGACTTCCCTTCCTCCACACATGTGGTACCAGGATGGATAAATAAAAAACATTGGTGGGAGGACAGATTTCCTTTTCGTGAATTCCAGAGTTACAGTTTTACAGTGTACAGTTACTGCCCTAAGGGGTAATTATCTTGGGCTGTTATTTTCTTTATTACTCTCTGTATATCAAATTGGGAGAGATGCACAGATACCTAACAGTGGAAGAGTAAATGCAATCTCTGCAGTCACAACAGCAGGAGGGTGCCATTGAAAGAAAGAGTAACGATCATCAAAAGGAAGAGAGGAATTAAAAGCTTAGAAGAGAACAGCACCAAGAACACAAGTCCAGGGAAAAAGCCTCAGCTGAGCAACACATACTGGCTGCGTTCCCCTGCAGCAAAGGTATGAAAGATCTGAAGATTCTGCTCATCTTGCCTTGAGTCAAGTCTTGTTTTTACATTTAAATATTGTTTTTCTCCCTCACCTCCCACACTTCTGCATACTCAAAAGCAAAATGATTCAGTGAGGGGAAATTAATTCACTTTTGATATATTTATGTAGCATGTTATTTGACATTTAATAAACAGAACCACCAGAGTTCTCAGTAGCCTGTACCATGCAGACTTGTTCTCATTATTGGGTCACCAAGCTTTTCCATGCCATTTGCACATGGATTTTAAATGCAGATAACGTGGTCCCCACAAAGCATCAGACAAGACTCACCCAAGGCTAGCAAGCACAAAAACTTGTGATCATGTCTTATCCTAGGAATATGCAGCATTCCTGCACAGAAGAACCATACCAAAAGCATGCAAGGTACTTACTAAATCCAACCATTTTATCAGGCACTTTGAAATCTTCTGTTATTACAGCCCTGAAAGGAAAGAAAGAAAAAAATATTGAATGGTCATTACAGTGAACAATTTAGAAGATGACAGAAGACGTTGTGCTGCGGAAACAAGACACAGCATAAGGCTTCTGCACACAGAGAAGTAAATACTGCATCACAATTAAAATTGTTTGTTTTGGAAGAGACCTTTAGGCCCTGCTCCATGGCCTGGCTGCAAAGACAACACACCTCATTTCTCCTACACTGGATGTGTTTCTACTCTACTGTCTGTTATCATCAATGGAAGAACCCTTTTGTCATTCGTGCTCCAGACAGATTTAAGAGAAAAACAGCAAAGTTCCTTCAATGTTTAGACTTACACCTTCTAAGCTGTAGCTTCTGCCTGCTACTTTCCGATATGCTCTTGCCAGGAGACACTAACCAATGCCAATACTGGTTTGAATGCTCCTTCTGATACTCAGATTTTCTTTCTTGCCTGCCTGTACTTACGGTTCTTTTCTTTGGAATTTATAACAGCTGTCTCTGATCATCCTTACCATCTCAAGATTTCCCTATCTGTTGCTCTTTGGACTTTTTCAGCGTATCTGTGCCTCAACACATAAGCACCCAAAGCAATTTCCTAAGACCTGACTACAGTGAAACACAGAAGAAATTCCTTGTGGGACTTTTGTTTGCCGTTTCTATTTCACATAAAATAACAACAAACACAGAACTTGCAAACTCTGTATGCTGCCATATGCATTTCACACAATTTGTTCAGCAGTCTCAAAAGCAGTGCATAATTCCCTGCACAAACATCACTGCTGGTAGAACAGAGGTGGCAGATAGCAGCAGAGCTGACAATGCTGCCCACGGATTCCATGCAGCCCTACTGAGAAATCTCTTGTATTAGATGCTAAGAGATGCTGTGCAACAACTCTCATTTGCTTTGGTCTCCCCAAACCATTTTTGACAATCAAAGGAATCATCCCATGTCATATTACATTAACAAACCCAGGAAACATTACATATATACATATGTATATACATATATATACACACACACATATAAAAATGCACCTGCTTGTTTAACATTTTCAAACTCCGTCAAAGTGCCAGTTTGCCTTCGTTGTTTTTTTTTCATCCTTTTCCTCCCCACTGGGCAGGAGAAGGAAAAGGAGATAATATATTCTGCTTGGTCCTGCAGAGCTACAGGAATCAAATCCAAGTTTTACTTCAACTCTTCTTTTCTCCTAACAACAAATAGCTTTTAAAGGGTTAGCAGAAGCCTCAGCCTGGAGAAAACCCAAGCTGACAGTTTCTCCACATTCCCAACCTCTGACTTCCTAACACTACTACAGATGGTGGATCAATAAACAATTAGAATTGATCAATAAATAATAAAACATAACCCACTGCTTACCTTTGATGTACCAGGGCCCCTAACTGGTTACCTACTGTGGCAGAGAGAGAAAAAAGGAAAAAAAATCAAAGCATTAGCACGGATAAACTAACTTCATCCCTATAGAAAAAGAGTTCTTACCATTTCATCAAAAAAGAAAGAAAAGCAAAACAGTAATTTAGGTTCAGCAGCTGAAATGAATGCGTTATGGGGTACAAAACAGGAGGGGATTTCTTGATCAGCACACACCATAACCCAGTGTCCAGCTGAACACAGGATAGGGAATTGATCTGCGTCTCCCCATGCTGAGAGTCATGGGAGAAAATCCTGCCTGCCCAAATCCAAATCCCCACAGCTAACCTCCCTCCTTCCCGATTTAAACCCAAAGGGAAAAAAGAGAAAGGGGGAGAGGTGGGACTGCAAGGGGAGAAAAGACATGTCAAGTGATCAGTATGTACTACAAACAACATAAAAGCTGAGCAGATTTGGAGATTTAGTCTAGGCAAAAAGCATTGAAGATTGCTCGCACATACTTCTCTCTGTATCTCTTATCTGTGCTCCATGGAGCCCACTTACACGGAGACCTGTTAAAGGAAGAAGTCTGTTCAGAACCCTCGTGGCACCCAAACTGTACTTCTTTCCCCATCACATCTGACTGAACACACACATTCCAGGCATATCTGTGATGTCAGCTGGCAGCCCGTTACCATTAGCAGTTATCTCCCAGCTGACAGCCCTCAGACAGACTTTTTCCCCCCAGCCCCCACAGATTAGATCTTTCTTCCAAACGTTAATGGGGAAAATATCATTAGACCAACTCATGCAAAGTGGGAACACATGCCCTGCTGGGCTTCCTACAGGACTTTGCCTGCAGCAAACTGGCTAAAAACCAGACCATTTGGTCCTAACAACCAGTTGAAGATTATATTGCATGCCTGGAGGGCACAAGTAGCGAAACAAATGGAACTGGCCAACAACACGTGAGCCGTGATAATAAAGATGCTGTTTCAAACTACCTTACAGCAACCTGCACATTCTTTGACCTGAAATCAATTGGCAATCAGCTGTCAGGGTTAGACAGCGGATGCATCCCATGCACACAGAATCCGGTAGGAAAAAAAAAAAAACACACAAAGTTTGTGGCCAAACACTCCAATAAAGCAGACAAAGAGAGTCAATATCATATTTCTGCAGCGTGTCAATATCTTGATAATAGTTCAGGACCAAAATATCGACCATATATATTTTATTACTCTCTCCAGCTCAGCGATAAGACAACTGTTGCGTTATTGACGCTGTTAGATTTGCCTTTGCATATTCTCACCCTGAATATAAAAAGCTCTAATTTGATAACTATCAATGCTGCAGCTGAAAAAGGTGGATGATGTAATGGGGGATGTTTGCTCTTGCTGATAAGCTGCTGCAGCAGAGTTGAGCAAATATGACCAAACAAATCCAGAATCTCACCACCCTGCCCTAAACAGCACTGAGGTGTATTTCTGCCAAAAGCAATAGGTCTGCAGGACAGGACCAGGCCACTCAGCATCCCCACGTGTGGGAAGAAGTGCTGCTAGCACTCAGCAGTATTTAAACAGCCATTTTGCATTTGGATTCACCTCAGCAGATCTCTTTGCAGTCTCTTACACTGCAGTTGCTGCCCACAAATTATGAGACAGATATGCATCCTATAATCACATCCCGAAGTTCATGCAAGGAACAGAAGAGCCATCATTTCATAACACCAAAGACAGCTTCCTAGAAGAAAACTGTATGAGCACAAGAATCAGGCAGACAGATATCATGCCTACTTTATATATATTTATTGTGCCAATTAGATGAAAGCAAACAAAGCCCCAGTAATTAAAGCAGGACACCATTCCCTCTGCACACAGACAGCCTCCAGGAGCTGTGAAGCAGAGCTGGCAGAGAAAGCTGGGGTGACTTGCTTTAAGTCAGATACGATTTCTCTCCATTTGCAGGGAAAACAGATTGTCTCGGCTCCTCGTCCCAACGATCTGAAGGTTTAATTTCTTCCCTAAAATGCCCATTTTGCTATGAAAGATGAAGCTAATAGAGAGGCAAGGCCGGGGCAGCACATGCCTGCTGCAGCACCAAAGCTGCCATCCCGCTCCCCCACCTCCCTCCTCCTACTGGGGAGGGGGCTGAACTCTGACAAGCCACATCCACGTTTCCCCCTTTTTACATCTATTGAGTACAATTTAACTGTAACTGCAGTCATTTTACTGCAAATAAGGAAAAATACTGAATAAAATAAGCACAATTTCCCGTTAATGGCACCCGCTGGTTGATAACTCTTCACTCTTCTTTAGGCTTCACCTTTAACTGAATTCTACCTAACAGACACTCTAAACAAATGCAGATTTTTTTTCCACCCCGTAGAACAGATCGGTGCCTCCCACTAAATTAACGTGCATGATAGGAATATACAATGTCACTGAGGATATCCTCACGGCTAGAACAAAACCAGAACGCTCCTGGAAAGTGGTGGAAAGGGGCTGCATTTCACACTTCTGAACCAAAATAGGATCATCATAAATTTCAGAAAGATGCGATAAAGGTAATAATTGCCAGAGTTGTTGTTCAGCCTTAAATATTACTAAGTATTTAATTTAAAGGTCCAAACCAATTTTCCTGCCTGCCTTTGTGGTGAATCTTCACAGAGAATGCTTGTACCCTTACGTTGCCTTATTAAAGACGTGTGCAGTTTTGAAGAAAGCTGCCATTTCGTGCAGCACACTAAGCCTCTGCCAAGAGGATTTCTGTTACTTGGTCATGCTGCTGATGTTGGTATGTCACGGAGCATCCCTGCTAACTTTTCTTAGAATAAGATTTCCTTGTGCCCACAAAAACACATTGGAGCTATGCAAGTTCTGCATACAACAGGATGTGTTTGAGTCCCCAGGCTTTAACACAATCAGGTTCTATTTGAACAAAACCTATCTGGATGTACCAGAGGCTTGGGGAAGGCAGGGGGGAGGTGACATGGGGCTTCTCCAAGGCCACGTCTTTGTTTCCCCAGACTCAAAGGGTGCTTCAACCTTCAGCTACATCACTGGAAGCGCCTTCAAAGCACTCCAGAACAGAGCACACAAAGGCTAATGCTGAGGTTCTGGCAATCACTGTTTTTCTGGCAGATAAGACCCCCACGTCCTTTGAAGCTGCTTCTTCGAGGTTGGTTTAGCATTAAATAAACTTATTAAATTGTGCTGGTAACTAGATGGACACATTAATTTGGATGGAGGCCAGGAGCTGCTGCTGGCCATGAAGAGGAGTGCTGGGATCTATTCTCAGCAGCAAGCCACAGGCAAGATGCCACTGCATCTTGGAGGAACCCCATCTCAGTGGTCCTCTTTTCCCTTTCTGGAAACATCCTTCAAGAAGCAAGGAAAAAAAAATAGTAGTTCTCAAACTTTATCTAATACCAATAGGCCAGGGCAGCAGGGTCAGCCCTAGCAGCTATTTGTTTTTGATGAATGTTACATTAAGGGAAACGCAGAAGGAACTCACGCTGTCTGGCCTCCAATACTATGACAAGTCTATTTTTCCTGGAAATGCTCTAAAAGCAGCTGAATTTGTTTTGACCAGCGCACTGTCATCCTGTCTTAAGACCACTTCCTAAGCTGACATCAATCAGCCGTGCCGGCAGCTGTTTACAAAAACGGACAGGCAGAATTAGATATCCCTGAAAGCCAGACAGTTCTCTTGTCACCTTAAATACTCTCATATTCTCTCAATCCATTTTTCCAGCGGTCTTAGGAACAGAAGTAATTTTTTTTTTAACAGCTACACAGGGCTAAGGGAGCAGTGAGAGCTGTACACAGCCATGAGCACACAGCGTACAAGAGGTAAACAAACAAGATTTACCACCACATTTGCTTTCAAGCAATCTGGAGTAGCAGAACGTATCCAATCCCCCACATCATAACATTTCCAAAGCATGCATAAAGACAGAAACCCTCTCCTCTTGACGACCCCAAACCATAGCTCAGAGCAGGAGATGCAGCAAAGTGTGAGCATGCGGTCCCGATTCCCCTTGTTGGGGCTAAAAGATCATCCAAATGGGAATTGCTTTCCTAATCTGGAAGTTATGAAACCTACAGATGTATGTGAGGAAGCCAAGAGGGCAATCAGAAGTCCAGTCACTTGGGGAAGCTTTCCTAAAGCCAGTCTCTGCTACGTGGGGCTGCCTGTCACAGCACAAAGAACCAGAGGTAACGTGCCTTTACAGCGCAGCCTGCGGCGGTATTGACCTGGTTTGTGTCAACACAAACAAGGGTCAGCAAGTAATAGTGCTAACTGGTAAAAGTTTAAGTACAAAGTCTAACCTGGGCTGTTATCAGGCATTAAAGCTATTTCATATATTAAAAAATGCATTTAAGGACACCTTAAAAGGTTGGATTTCTCACGTTCAGTCTGCTGAATCAATGAAAACAAACAGTAGGACTAATGCTCTGAGTAAATGGCTCCTTGAGGACCACATGTATTTTTTCCTCATATACAGCCACTTATCCAAGCCATTCAGACAGCTTAGCACAGTTCAGCAATCCTCAAATTTACACTAAATATTATTGAAGTCAACGGAAAAATAGAATCTATTCACATCTCCCGCTCCAACGATGTTTCAGGAATGGAAGAAATATCTTAAGATGACATCCTTTGAAATAATGTCCATGATCAGACATGAGAGGCATGAGAACAGCCTTAAGCAGAGCTGAAGCTGAAAACTGCTGGAAAGGAAGAGGCCAGTAAAGGTTTGCAAACCATTTCTTTGCAGTTGGTCTAACCTAGCAATTAGTCCCACACCGAACACATCTGTTTGATCACAAAAACCCCAGCAGGTTTCACTGCTCACTGCTGGACAACCCAGCACCTTTGTATGCAGAAACCAGCACATAACAACACAGTGAAGCTCCAGCTCACACCTACCAACCCACTCTTTCCCCAAACACCAAACTGAACAAGCAGCAACCTCCTGCTCAAACAGAGCCAACGCCAGAGAAAAAAGTGGGTTGTGGCATATGTTCAGACAACAGCCGTGTCTGCAAGCCAGAGGCTCCACATGAAAGCAGCTCCTCCTGTGCTCCAGCATGCTTTTCGGCACAAGAAGCAGGCAGTATTTTTAGCCCTTTTCTTACGTAGCTTTGTATCAAGCAGAAAAGAAATGTTTTCAAAATGAAGTGCTGAGCTGAAGCTCTGCATATCTCCTCAGTACTCAAGCGTATCTATAGAAGAAAGAATCAACCTGCAGGGCTATCTGTCTCAACAGAAATACTAGGAGAGAAAGAGATGGCAAACAGTGAGCTCTTTGCATCTAAGCAGCAGCAGGTACCACAGTGCAGACATATTTCTTGTCACAGTGTACATTAGATTTGTAATAGCAGAAAACATCCGTTCTAACATTTCTTCGTCCCAAAGACCAAAACAAATTATTTTACAACCGTAACAACTCAAACAACTCATTACATTTACCAGAATTACCCAGTAAATTATTCATTGGCTGCAGTCAACATTAAATGCTTCAGAGATTTAAGAAGAATAGTCTTAGTATACGAAGTTTCCTTCAAGCTTGGATCAACTTGCATCCACACTGTTTTTCCTTAAAATCCACGTGCAAGGCAAAGCAAATGGAACGTGACAGCCACTCAGCTGCTGTGCTGGACTCATGGAAAGAAGCAGAGGGAATACTGCCCCTATACACTGCCTGAACTCAGAAAGCAAGGGACATCTTGCCCACGTGTTCCTGGTACGCTGCACACAGGCCCCAGCACAATTCCATGAAGTACCCTCCCCAAACTAGCATGGAACAAGACTAACTACAGAATTAGATTGCTAATCCCCAGAGTTCAAGAACTAAGAAAAGAATTGCTCCATGTTACTATTATTAATGCCCAGGAGCCCAGTGCTATGCAAGACTCAACAGCACAGGAAATCTTGCAAAGAAATTCTATACACACCAAGTTGCATCAATTTCTGCCCTTAAAAAAGACAAGTGCCAAAATAGATGGATTTGAGAAGTGAATTCACAAGACTGAATAATCATACCCAGCTTACCTCCATCATCAAGGGGCCGTTTCTGCACTCCATAACCGTAAACTGACGGGTCCACGAGTGTTGTAGAGTTATTCAAATGAGGAATATCTCCAATCTTAGCAGCAATCTATAAAAACAGATGATAAAAACTTGGTTAGCATATTTACAGTTTCAGCCACCGCAGCTAAACATTCCTTCTTCAAACAAAGCATTTATCCCCGTCCAACAATCTCTTGGCTGCTATTTTTTCTACATAGATGACTTTATAAAAGTCCTAGGAAAGCAGTGCTTTATTTGTAAAGTAAACAGGCTTCCACCTGCTTTTGATATTTGTGTAATTAAGATCGCATTCACCCAGCTCCTCTTCCTGGTCATGAGTATGCATTTACTCCCTGTAATATTACATTCAGATTTGTTCATTCACTCAGCAGACAGCCGACGAGTTAAATCTAGTCCCCCAGCTTCATCCTGGAGAAGCTGCCACCATCATAGCAGTGTAGGAAGACATACATTTCTGCTGCATTCATGCATATCCAGATACACAGAAATGCATAGTTGCACATCAGTGGGGGGTGAGAGGAGTGGAGGGAGAAGAATGTGCAAATACACAGCACAAGGACAGGTTTGGGGACTCGTTGTCAAAGGGACTGGATCAGTATGTGTTTACTGTATGGAGAATAAGCCAGTGGGCAAACTATCAGTCCAGAGTAAGTTTCTATTTCCTGCAGTATGAGCACAGCTAAGGTTGCCTGTGCTTCTGCTTCCAGCCCTTGGAGGAGTAACAGCCATTCTGGGGTGAGCTGGGAGGCAAGGAGGATACTTTGAGGGAGAAGGAGACATTCAGGTATCACAGGAAGCAAATAAAATAGGCGAAAGACACTCTGAGGCATCACTTAATACAAGTGAATTGTTAAGCATTTGGGAGACAATCATATGGACTGATGTGACAGAGGTGAGCTCTTTGACCTGTTCTCCAGGTTAACCAATGTAAGCCAAGTCTGAGAGCCAACCACCTTTAGTAGTTTGACTACTAAATACACTCTTCAGGGACGGGCAAACCACGGCCCCACAGCACACCTTGCCCACATGAAGTACTCTGTTATTGTGCAGAATACAGCTGCAGAACAAACGCGCTGTGTGTTGTACAGTACTCTCTTCCTTTTCCAGCAAAAAGAAAGGATCTTTGCTAGAAGTATAATCTTGCTATATTACGCCTAGCGTATCACCAGAGAAGCAGCAAAAGGAAAGAATGAAAAAAGAGCACTTTACAAAGATAGGCTTTAAACGAAGGCAAGGGCAAACGACAAGTATAACTAAAGGTGTCTCTAAAATTAAGTTTTACTGCAACAAAAAGACATCCACAGTAATTCTGGCTGTTGACACTATCAACTGCTGCAGCGGAATAAACAACCGCACAAGATGCAGAACCACAGGGTAGTGAAAAATGCTACATGAAATAACCTTGGAAGATTGAGGGCACTGCTTTTAGAAAGAACAGAAAATATTCTTGATGCCTTGTGTGGAAAGGGCTCCAAGTTTTGACCATTTTCTTGCATTCTGACCACTCCTTCCCAATCTCCTTTAGAAAGGCAACAACTTGGTTTTAATCAAGTGCCAGGAGCTAGAGAATAAATCCTTCCTACTTTAACAGGATTTTAACTCGTTTTGGATGAGCAACTGGAAACGTAACACTAGACCATTATACCCACAGTGTGGTTGATCTAGACCCCAAAGAGGAAGTGCTGCTCAGCCATAACCTAGCACAGGGACCAGCAGCACAGGGCACATTGCACATCAACATCTCCAAGAACCAGTAAGCTCAGAGAAATATACTTCTGAAGGCATGAACACAGACAAGTCCTTATCCATTCTGCACAAGGAAGCATGAAGAGATGCCCTGCTCTTCTGTAGGATGCTGTACTGCATTCATGCTTCCAGCCCCCGACTCACTTGCTTCCCCCTTGGTTGGGATGCAGAAGACTTTAATGAAGGTACAAAGAACATAAATACTTCCTGACTACTTCAGTACTGAAAAGGAGATAAAAAAATGTTTTACAATAATCCATTGAC
Organism: Phasianus colchicus; assembly: GCF_987193195.1. Classification (NCBI taxonomy): domain Eukaryota; kingdom Metazoa; phylum Chordata; class Aves; order Galliformes; family Phasianidae; genus Phasianus; species Phasianus colchicus. The sequence continues at coordinate 8,122,083 of NC_143454.1, read as the reverse complement.
AGCTTTAACATCATAGCTTACAATCAAAACTTATGCCACTGAGCTGTAGTCAAGTATAACGTACCCCGGCAGAACATTTGATTTTAAAGTGCCCTTTGTGAAATCTTTGTGGAAAATAAAAATGTAATACAGAAACTGCTAGCTGATAGTTTGGAACTGAAATCACACACCACACCTGCACAGGGAAGAAGACACTGGCCTATAAAAGGAAGATAGCATAAAGCACAGAGGTGTGAAGGAGCAGATCCCCATACCAGAACTGCCAACTCCTAGAGCAGGAGAGCATTGCAAATCCCTCCTTGTGCTTCACACACAGCCATTGCCCCAGCACATGAGCCACAAACCTAGGGCCAAACAGAGAGTCAAAGCAATTCTCACACTATCAGCTTTTGGGATATTCTTTTTTTTTTTCTCTCCTTTCCTCCTTTACTGAAACTCACACCCTTATCTCCAAAGCCTCCCAGCTGCCTGGGATTACATGCAGACAACACGCCATCTCACCACAGTAGGGAAAACACCCTGCAAAATTAAGAGTTAAGCTTTTAAAGTAGATATAACAGTTAAAATACATTTTAACTTCTCGTGTTCAACTTACAATGGGAACCTCAGTTTTTACTACAGGTTCAGCAGCAAGATAAGCACTAAAGTTAGAACACAGCAAAAGTAAGCAGACCTAGCCCTTATCTGCCTACATGACCTTGAGTAATGTACTGCTAGCTGCTGCTCCACTGCTTTTGCCCCTCTGCATGTCAGTGGCTTTTTTTTTTTTTTTTTAAACCCAGCACATCCATTTTGCTGAGACTAGAAAGGGATACACACATACAGCCCACTGACTCACAGTAAGCTTCAGGCCACTTCATCCATGTTACCATGTTATCCAAGGTACCCAAGACTGGCCACTGCAGGCTGCTAAGCCACAGTTCTTTCTTCATCATTCCTGAAGACTCAGATTCAGGGTATATATGGCAGGTTACAAGAATTCTACATGTATCTAAATTGAGGGAATCACTAATGTATACCTTGTACAGAAAATGAGACTGCCAAGAAGGAGAGAAGATAAGAATTAAACAAGATGCTGTTCTGTCAATGAGAGCTAAACCCAAGGACAGTCCAACAGAAACCAATTTTTATCCAAAGTACTGGCAACTGTGCTTTTTTTGTGTGGTCCCATTACTGGAGAAGGGAACAAACATCCTTTCCCACTCTCCCAACCCCAGAACGTCTCAGAATAAAAGCTACCACGCTTGGGAGCAGCTGCCCTCAGGTACAGATCAATCACTACCTACAACCCATAAACTAACCCACTCACTCAAGATGTGATGTGGAAAATGCAGAATAGCCTGTCTCAAAGCTCTAGCATTCACTTGAGAAAGTATTCTACGGTACATCTCAAATATTTAGAAGTTTGCACAAAAAAAATCCAATCAAGTCCAGCACAAGCACAGGAAGCAACACAGCAGTCATTTCTTCCAGAAATACTACAGCTGTCTCACTGTCATATCAGCTCACACCCCAGTGTCACTGAAGATCGCAGTTACTGTGATTGATCAGGAAAGTCTTCTCTGTCCTGAATTATTTAGTTATTACTAACTAAGCACAGTGTACTGCAGCTCAAGTTTACTGTAATGGCTCTCTTGAATTTAGTAGATTTGATTACTAGTCTTAAGTGCAAGCTTAAGCTGAAATAGTTCAAATATCAGATCAGAGATGCCAGTCCAACCCAGGAAGCAAGAGCTACAACCAAAATGTTTTCCCTCTGCTCCCTCCCTTCTTAGAGCAAAAGTAATATTCTGAAAAGCTACGACACTGGCCAGAAGCAATACACAAGCTGACATCCACAAAATGGACCATCAGGCAACCTGCTGCACTGAACACAGTGAAAGCTCTGCCATCACCTCCAGAGAAATGTCAGTTGCAACTGCCTCTGCATCACACCTGATTCCCAGCCAGGAAGCGTCACTGCAGATTGCTAGGGCAGTAAGGGAAACAGCTGTCTGCAGAGCGCTTGCCAACAATGTTTTTCATCCTACAAATGCTAACAAAACAAAACAGCATTCACCAGGTAGCATACAACACACTGCTCAAGAACACAGGCCACTGCATTCCCAAGAACACATGCAGGGAGCATTTTTCTCAACAGGCTTGTGTCCAGCATGAAAGGTAGCTGCTGCTCTGCAGTGCCTGATCTGAAGTTGACAGCTTTGAGGATTTTTAAGCATTTCAGATCAGATTAGGCTAATTTTGGTTGGATGCTACTGGAAATCTAAAATATTCTTTCAAGTATAATAAACTTAAGAACAGCAAAATCAGAGTAAACAAAATATCAAAGAATTCTTTATCTTCTCCATGCATCAACACAAGGCACCCAAACCTACAAACATGACAACAGCAGCCACACAACACAGATGTGACTCAGTTTTCAGTTAGCCTTGCTTTAGCCTAACACAGCCCAAGACATCCCACTTTCACACTTCACCTTTACTGATTATACAGGTGCTACATACCATGGTACTTCCAACACAGATCAGCAACTAACTTATGATTTTCTTGTGCACAGACAAGTTACTGACAGATTATCCAACTGCTAGCAAGCAATTATATTATCAAAATTCAATGACGTTTATGCAACAAGAGGCCTTCAGTTACGGATGACCAGGTCAAGACAAGCACACCTCTCAAATTAACTGCACCAAGCTAAGGCAATAGAAAAGCTTTCAGACACCACACTCTGTCAAGGCCATGACGCTGTGTTAGCCACTGAAAGAAGGAACACGCTTGGCATCACCCGGGAGGCAGCTACCACAACTCGCCTACTGCAATACTTCTTTTAAGAAGCAAATGAACAGATGAAGGGCAAACTGGCTTGGGAGTTCTTCTGGGAAGGTGCAGGGTGTTCCTCTGGAACAGCAAGCGCCTCTGTATGCTTTGCTGCAGACTGTGCAGAACAGGATTTGCAGCCACACTGATTCACAAGTGAGCCACGAGTGATGGTAAGCCACTCAAGTCCCTCCAGAGCAACTGCCTGAAAGATCCTAAGGTCCACATTAGTTTCTTCAAAGTTTCTCATTTAAGTGAAAAAAGCAGGTCTGTGAAACAGGAGATAATTGCCACCTGGCCTGCAACATCAGAAAAAGTCAAGTCAGTCTTCCAGCACCAGGCCCAGCATTTGGCTGCATCACACTTTGCTACAGTGTGCTTACTGAGCGCAGGTGGAGCGTCAGAGCTGGGACATTCCCTGTGAGGGAAACGGAGCACAAACCACAGCAAATCCTCAGGACAGCCATGCAGCAGAGCTACAGCTACTCATCCCCACAGCTCCTTTCCATGAAGCAAGGCACAGACGGGCAGCAGGCATCCCACCTTGGGCACAGAGGTGGCAATGGCCGCAGGTCCACAGTTGCCATCTGCACGCTGCGTGAGCCCAGCGATCGCCGGGGGAGCAGCTCACACCCCGCCCCCTCCATTCCAAGAGGGAAAGCACGGTTCCCCCACACCGGGGCTGCTGCCGAGCCTAGAGCCTAACGAAGGCCTCACTTACAGACGGACCGCACGTTCCAGGCAGCTCCCAGGGCCGCGACCCCCCGCCGCAGCGCCCCGAGTCCCCAGCGCCGAGGGGGGCCGCCGGGCGCGGCTCCAGAGCAGCGCTGTGAGGAGCGCTCGGCGGGGCGGCGGCCCGGCCCCTCAGGGCGGCCCCGCGGCCTAGCGGCGCCCCGCGGCCTCCTCCCGCCCCCCGGCCCTGCCCTGCCCGGCGCTCACCTGCCGGACCCGGTGCAGAGCATCGACGAAGCCCTCGGGCTTGATCCCCACAGGCGCCGCGCTCTGCCCCTGCGCCAGCTCCGCCATGACACGCGCCCCGCGCCCGCCCGTTGACGCCGCCGCCGCGCCGTCCCGCCGCTCCGCCCGGGGACCCGCACCCGGAAAGGGAAAGAGCCCCCCACTTCCGCCGGAAGTGGGCCGGGGGGGCGGGGCGCAGGGCGGGCCTGTTGGGGGGGGCGGTGGGAGAGGGGGTGCGGCCGGGCCTGGTGCCGGGCCTGGGGGCGGCGGGGGCTGAGGTGCGCGTTCGGGCGGCTGCACGCCTGCACCTGGGGAGCGGGTCGGGCCGGGCCCAGCGCTGTGCGTGCAGCCCCTCCCGGCTCGGGCTGCTCAGAGCCCAGCCTGCAGCCATGGGCACCTCCTGGTTTGGGGCGCCCACAGAAGCACAGGGCCTCGCTGCCCTCTGAGCAAACAATTCTTTCTTTATGTCTATCTAACCTAAAACTACTTTTTAATTTAAAACCGTTTTCCCTTGTCACATTCCCTGCTGACGGGTCCCTCCCTGCTTTCCTGTGGGCACTGCAGTGAGGTCTCACAGAGCCTTCTCCAGGCTGCACGCCCCCAGCACTCCGCTGTCTCCATGCAGAGGTGCTGCAGCCTCTGTGCATTCTCTTGCCCTGCCCTGGACCCGCTCCAGGAGACCCAAAGCCAGGCTGGATGTGGCTCTGGGCAGCCTGGTCTGCTGGTTAGTGACCCTGCACATAGCAGGGGGTTGAAACTGGAAGATCATTGTGCTCCTTTTCAACCTAGGCTATTCTATGATTCTATGACTCTTATGATCCATGTCTGTGGCCCCCAGAGGTGAACCCGGCTCTTACAGCACCCATCTCAACCCAGAGCCGGTTTTCCAAAGCTGCTGGATCAGAGTGTTAAATTCAACAGTGAAATCGTGATCCAAATGTTGAAAGTTCTCATTGCTCTCCCCGGCTGTGTGCTGTGTGAATACCAACATTTCCTTTTCTCACATCATTGCAGATCTCAACCCTAAGCAAAAAAAACCTGTTTATATGGGGATTAGGAACGTGGCTTGACAACGGAAGGATTTATAAAAACCATGTGCTTGCATCTGCATCAGCAACATCTTTTACCTGTGTTCTAGTGCTTAGCGACCCTACCCTGCAAGTTGGAGTCTGATGACCTTTAAAGTCCCAACCTACACCACTCTGTGATTCTATGAAATGATTCTATGATCAAGGCAATTTCTGCAGCCATGGTAGAGAGCATTGAGATCTTCATTTCTCACTTTCTCGTCTCGCTGTTTTCCTGTGGTAGGGATGCTTCAGGTGCCAGCTGCTTGGCAAAAGGTGTTTTGGTTGACCCTGGGGAACACGAGAAAGATGTAAATCTCTGCAGGCGGAGGGAGGAAGATTGAGCCTGGCAAAGCAGTAACAAGACATCAGGCAGCAATTGAAAAGGAGGAAATTACAGGCCTTAAACACTTCCAGAAACAAATTTCTGATGTAAATCTTCCTTTTGAAGGAAAAAAAAAAAAAGCAAAAGAAAGGAGTGATTCTATGCCTCCATCACCCTTCTCCCCCCACTGTCCCCACTCCAGAGACACACACACCTTCACACACACACGCACTGAAATTAGTTGTGACAGCTGAAATTCTCTTCTCGTTGGACGATGTTTGACAGAGTACTTAAAAAAAGAGAGGAAAAAAAAAAAAAGGAAGAAAAGGGAAAGTGGTTTGGTGTCGCGTGGGGGAGGCAGAGGGGGGTGATGGGGTGGGGGATTTCAAGTGATACAAGGCGCATAATTCAGGCTTCTTGGATTGCAAAAGCCCCTCTTACCTAAAGGGCCTGCTGCCTTTATTTTTATCCAAATGGCTCAATTACTGCAAAGCCCCACAGAGAAAATTATGGATGTTTGCCTCTATTTTTCTCCCCTTGTCTCGACAACTGTAGATATTTTGTTTTGCTTCTTTCCATCTCTTTTTTTTTTTTTTTTTTTTCCTTTTGGTGCTGATGGGTGCGGGGGCTGGAGGGGGCCGGGGACAGGGATGGGAATGGATGTAAGACACAGGGGATGGGGCATGGCATGTGGTGGCCCTGCCACTGTTGCACCACCTGTTCCTGTCTCCATTTCCCATCTTGCACACTGCACCTTTTGCTCCTTGCATCCCCCTCGTCCTCTCCCTCACTCTCACCTTTCCCTGAGTCCTCTCCCCCTTCCCTCTCCCTTCCTTCCTTCCCCCGAGTGCCCCCTCCCTGTGCCTCTCAAAGCCACCATAATAGCAGCTTGTTTGGCACTTCACTTGGTCTCAATGAGAAAATTCCCCCCTCTCCCTCTTTTTGCCTTCGTTATTTCCAAACCCTGCAATAGCTCCTTTGCTCGGGGCTGCAGGAAGTGCCCATTTTTCAACATTTTTCTTTGGCTTATGTTTGTCATCCTCTGAATTACCGCACCGGGGAGTCCAGTCAGCCCGACACTGGGCCCTGCTATTCACGCCTCTCCTGCTCCTTGAGATCATAGAGGGAGAAATTAGTGATTTATTTCCAGCACCGCCGCGGTGCCCTTTCCAGCAGAAGTGTTTGTTTTGATTGCTGGCTGCAGAGCCAGGGAGGAGCCAGGATGGAAGAGGGTCCCCAGCACAGTGAGGCTCTGCACGTCCAGGCCACTTTGTCCCATGGGGATACCTTGTTGTCCCCAGGACAGTTGGACTGTAGTATGACAGATCCAACATGGTGCTGGGGACGCTGTGCTGTCCATGTTTCAGATGTGTCATGGATCCCACGTGGGGAGCATCTCACCCCAAGCTCATCCTGACCACAACAACCTGGGAGAGCAGGGAGAGGCTGTGCAGCTTGGGAGGGAAAATCCTGCTCCAGCACAGCCCGTGGTCAAGGAGGTCCCATCCCCCCTTGCTGGGTGCTGCTGCTTGGGTTTCGTGCACCAAGGGTAGGGCAGCAGCAGTGGTCCGTATCAACGTCATGTTGTCCCAACCCAGTATAAGGAACCCAACAAAGCAAGGATGTTCCCTGCTGTAGGAAGGCTGAGATGCAGTGGGTTGCACTGCTGGCACCAGTGGAGGTCCATGGTCAGCTGGACAGGGTGCCACCAGCCTTGATGTGAAAGACATGACACATAGTGGCATCAGGACAAGGGCCTGGCTGGGCAGGGAGCTGCAGCTTTAAAGCAAGAAGAGGAGCAGCAGGAAGAAGAAAAATTGGCCCAGTAGGTAGACCTGCTATTTAAGTGCAGTGAAGAAGCAAGCACACAGAATTACAGGAGAAATGATAGTGCCCTGACAGCTGCCATTTCCCACCACAAGTCTCCCCTAATGGAGTCCTAATGTAGTGGTGGGCTCCTCGCTGACAGCCCAGCCCCAGACAGGGCTTGTCTTTGTGCTGGTGACAGATGGGACAGTCCGGCAACAAACCTGTAATCCTCTGATTTTTGCCGCCTCTGTTTAACCCCTTCTTCCCCTGGCACGGCTCACTGCCCAGGTGTGCATGGAAACCTCCTGCCCCACTGCAGGGCGCTGGGTCCTTGTGCTCCAAAGCATGGATATGGGGAGCGGATGGCAACCTGTGGGTCCCTCCCCCATCGCTTGGTGGCTGTGGGCAGGTGGCAGAGCTCAGCATTGGGACTAAACCAACACTGCAGCGTGGCTCCCTGTGAGGAAAGTAAAAAGGCAGAGCCTCTGCTGGCTGCATTCCCTGTGCTGCACTGCCTGTGTGACATTTATGTGTGATTCACGCAGGTGAATCAGTGCAGGTGTGCTCATCAGCGGGGCTCTGGGCTGCCTGCCCAGCGCGGTGGCTGTGGGCTGTGCCACCAGCCACAGGGGATGGCAGTGTGAAAATCTGCCAAAGTTTTCTGGCAGGAAAAGAAATACTGCTCTGGGAGCATATTGAGATGTGCTGAGGGTTAGCAGGATGAATGGATGGATGGAGGATGCTGCGGCACAGGGGATGCAGGCAGAGGCATACTCTCTCCCATGGGGATGCAAGGGGAGAGATGAAACACCTGCCGATGTGTTCTCCACATATTTCACAATGATAGACCCAAAGCATCCCTGGGGAGGGGTTTTTGGATGCTCCATTAGGCAAAGGGTCAATCCCCTCCACCTCAACCCCATCACAGAGCATCTCCAGCAAGCAGCATCATTGCCCCAGGGCAAAAGCTCCCCATCCTGACTCCCCCAATGAGCCCCCATCCCACACCCCTCCCCATAGGGCTGGTCCCATGGACGATAGGGTTCCGAACACCCCTTGCCCAGTGCTGTGGCAGCATCCCACCCTCCCAGCAGGAGAGCAGCAGCAGTGTGCGCAGGTACTCAGCACAATTAGCCAACAAGTGGCTGTTTTGTGAGGGATTGTTGCTGATGTGTTTTAAGTGGCTTTCTGAGTGGAAAATGTTAGGCGTTGGAGAGGATGGCAGACAAAGGGGGGGATGCATTAGGTTTTATTGGTCTGGTTTGCACACATCTGACATCACTCTATTAAGCAAGTTCTGCCCAGCTTTAGGGGAAAATGAAAGATAAAGCAAGAAAAAAGGGGCTGAGGACATGGGGCGGGGGGAGCGCCAAGGATTCAAACAGGCAAGTGGGGGCTTAATAGCAGGAGACACTGCAGCAAACTGTGTCAACCAGATGGGACCCGGGTGCTGCAGGAGGAGAGGGGAATTAGCCAACCCGTGCTTTGTTCCAGCAGAAAGCACGGCCCTCTCCCCCCAGGAGCTGCCTACGTGTGATATAATACAGCCCCTTTCAGCTGCTAAGCTGGCCAAGGACAAAAGTCACCGATAAATAGTGAGAGGGAGATGCTGAAAGCAAAAGGCAGAGCTGCTGAGGGCCATGCATGCTTGTTGGGCTGCCCAGCATGTGAGCATCATGGGGACCTGTGCCAGGCACATGGTGGCGGGGATGGGGGTGACACCACGGATGGTGCTGGCAGGGCAGCAGGGCATGGGGGCACACTGCTAGCCCTGTTTTCTCAGCCCTGATCCCCATAATGCTAACAGGGATGGAAGAGTCCCCTTGGGAATAGGCTGGAGGGTGAAGTCCCAGCCTTCTCCCAACCTACTGCTTGGGGATGTTCAGCCAGTGTGATCATCCACGAGGCACCATGCACCATATCATGATTAAAACACCAAATCCTCCCCCAGCCTCAAAAGACACAGGCCCCTGCCCCTGCTTTTCCTGCAGCCTCAGCTCCAGCATCTCATTTCTCCCTTTGCTCCCCTACCTGGCAGCTGGACACAGCTCCCTGGGAGCCACTGACATGTGCTGCAATAAGGAAAGCCCAAAGCTCTTGCTCTCAGCTGAAACCCAACTCAGAGTGGAGGGAGTAAGCACTAAACCAGGCATGGTGTCATGCAAACAAGCAGAACTCCATCCCTGCGCCCTCGGGGTCTCATGGAAACACCAACTGCACCTGACCTGGGGGAAGTGCTGGGAGCCGGGGTCAGGGAGCTCAGCTGGGACACTGAGATGGGCCAGGGGAGCACTGGGGACCTTGGGATGCCCCATGCAATGCTGAAGGGCTGGGGCCAAAGTGCTTTTGCCAAGGGGAGGTAAAACCAATCGATGAGCTGTGACATGCTGACCCTGGTGCTGAGGCATAAAGTTTTAATGCATGACAGTAAATCTGAGAGTGGGATATAGGGCAGATGGTTGGAGAGTGGGGGAGGATGTGAGGGGATGAGGAAAGAGTGGGAACTCCCAGACATAGGACCCAAAGGCTGACATGGGATGGGCAATGCCTCTGCTAGGACAGGAGTTTCCCACTGGCTGAGTATAACTCCCCAGCAGCCCCTGTTCCAATGCACGTGCAGTGCTCTGCCAGTGGGGTCACTGGCCCGGTGGCATCCCATGGTTTCCCCAACCCCACTGTGCCATTCAGAGCACAGGGATGGGCCAGGTCTTGGTTCTCAGCCCTCATCCACTGCAGATCCAGTTACCACCAGCTAACATAAAATACCTGTCCCTTCCCAACCCCTTTCCCACTGCTCCACTCTGGTGGGGGGATGCACCAGGGAGGACACCCTGGCCATTGTGATGGAGTGACCAGATGGGCTCTGGGCAGCAGATCTGTGGGTTCCTTGTCTCCCTGGAGCTGGCCGCGCTTTGACGCCCTGTCCCCCTGGGGCAGCCTTTTGTCACGGGTGTGCAGAAGGGCCCCTGTGTCCCTCTGATCCCTGCCGCCCCCAGCATAAAGCTGGCTTTCAGGGACCTCCACACCGCTGTTGGGAACCTCCCGGGGAAGGAGCAAGGGAGCTTCTTGTTAAACGGGGACACACAAAGCCACCTTGTTAAGGAGTTTACAAAGGCAACCATCTCCCCCTCGCCTGGGAAGCCAGCATCTGGCAGCTCCCAACCTCACCAGAGGATGGCTTTCCTTTGGAGAGACACAAACACTGCAGAGCTGTGCTGTGAGCTGTGGATGGGCCCCTTTAACCATTTGAAGCTGAGTCTCCAGAGGGAAATGGGGAGCAAACACCCATCACATGCAGTGCTCTGATTTGCCCTGTGGCACAGCATCCTCAGTGCAACCTGCCCCAAACTACATGGGTAGTTTTATCCCCTCCATTATGAAAGGTGGAGGTTCCCTCCTATCCACCCTGCAGGTAGGGACATGGAGTCCCAGCAGGTGACAGCAAACCACAGGTGTCCCCACTGCCCTCCCATTTCCCTGCATGGAACAAGGGATATCATTTTCCACCCAAAGAAATTGAAGTTAAGCACAACCCCAACAGCCTCCTTGTCCCCAGCAGTTCTCTCCTAACACCCATCTGTTCTTATTCTGCAACAAAATCAATGGGATCTTTGGCACAACCAGCATGGGTTCTGACCATGTTCCTTGCCGTGGTGCCCCCCAAGCTGTGCACATCATGGTGGCCCCATCCAACCCCCCAGGACATGCTGCCCAACCCTGTGTGTTATTCAGAGCTGTTTTTAGCAATGCTCTCTCTAAAAATCCACGTGCATATTAAACCTTAAACCCAGTAATTACCTCTACCTCCAGAGAAACGGGAAAATTGATTTTGCCATAGTGATGCAGCAGGCTGCAATAGCTGGCGCTGGCTGGGCGGCTTTTAAAACTCAGGTCCAGGCAGGCATGTACAGAGTGCTGGGAGCTGAGCTGCCCTGGGCTGCCCCTGCCTTCTTCTGCTCCCCCGAGCCCCAGGAGTCTCCAATGGAGTGAACTGCCCTTGAGCACACCTGTGAGAAGCCCCTTGGGCTGAGCAATTCCCATGGGGTGATCCCTGCCAGGCAGCGAGCACAGTGCCAACAAAGCTAACTCAGCACTAGGAGCTCATTTGCCTCTGCTTTTCCCTGCAGCACATGCTTGCCTCTCACCTACACTTGCAGGTGGTACTATAGGGGAGCACATCCCTCCCGGCATTGTCCTCACACCCTCCTCCTCATCCTTCTCCTTGCAGAGATGACATCCCTGGGGAGCAGGACCGGAGGAGATGCCACCTTCTCTGCACTGAGAAAGCAAACATGCACTGCCATGCCCACCTATGCTGCATGGTCCTTTGGATAGTGGTGCCACACCAGGTGCAGGTTCTGCACTTGGGGAGCCCCTGGGCCACCTCTCTCACAGGGCTGGGGGTGGTGGCTGTCCCTTGCCGTAAATTGGACTGCTGCAGCTTTAAAGAGCCACGTGTGCTCCTTGGTTTGCTGCAGGGCCGGTGGCAGCAGGGAGAGCCGAGGACACCTGCGGAGATCCTGTACAGCTGGGGAAGATTAGCCTTTTCCACTAGACAAGACCCATTACCATGTTCCAATATACCATCACTTCCGCTAGGAGAGCCTGCAGATGAGATATCGATTGCGGTGACCCTGGACCAGCCCTTCCCTGGAGCCTGGCAGGGTTGCAGAGCAGCCCCACGGCACGTGGGCACATGGTGGCTGATGCCCAGCAGAAAAGAAGGGTGCAGATGGGGTGTCCAAAATGTCATCCCATGATAGCTCTGCTGGGGAGCTCCTGGGTGGTTTGGGTGAGCTGCACTGCTCACCCTGCCATTGGGCAGAGCAGCGTGATGCTCAGCACCACCAGGGATGAGGGGATGCTGGGAGGCCACCAAGAGAAACTGTATAAGCATAGGGACGGAAGGGCTGATGGTAACTAAAGTGGTACAGCAATCAAACGTGGACTTGGACTCACAGCATCCCATCACATCAGCCCTACATGGCTGTGCTCAGTGCACAGGGCAAATGGTTGGTAGTGTGTCCTCTACCCTGCAATCCCATGACTTCCAAAAGCCCATTCCTCCGCAGAGCTTGCACCAGGTCTGAGTTGGCTTTTCAGTCCTGCCACGCTCTGCTTTCCCATCACGCTGCCTTTCCCTCCCTGCTCTTACACCAGAAGCACCCAGGACAGGTCACAGCCCCATGTCCTTACCCTACAGCAGAGAGCAATGGGGCACAGCATCTCCAACACCCCATGAGGGTCAGATAGGCTCCGCCAGCCCAGAAACCCATTCATCCCCCTCTCCTGTCAGCCCTCTGCTGCTTTCTCCTCCCAAGATGGTAGCTGCCAGTAATAGCAGGGAAAGTAACATCCAAGCTGGGAAAATAACATGTTATTTTCCCAGCGGTGATGTCAGAACTTGTCATGCTCGCCAGCTCGGCAGCAGGGCACGCCTGGACGTCCCCATGCGGCCATCGAGGCTGGGGCTGCACAATGTCATCCCTTCGGATGGCACAGGGCAGGGGACACCGACTTTTGGGTTCATCCCAAACCAGGTCCATCCCCATCCTTGTAGCACTGCAGGTGGGACGGGAGAGTTTTACTTTCCATCCCTACAGTGCAGCCTTGGCACCATCGGTGCCCGGCTCCCAGTGCTGTCCCCAACCCCTTGCTGAAACCCTCGAGAGGTTTCCCCCTTTAACCAAACTTTAGAAGGTTCTCCCCATTTCCCCTTCCCTGAACCTCATCTCCATGTGCCAAAATGAAGACAAAGGAGAAATAACCAAACCTTCCCGACCACGCGGGGTCGGGGCTGTCCCATCACACTGCCTATGGGACACCACCACTCCCCATTCCCAATGGTGACGTAACCCAAGCAAGCATCCTTCAGCAGCTTTTAATCTATCACAAGTTTATTTTTCTCCCTCTGTCCCACCACTTTCTTCCCCTGTAACAAAGGCATCACCTCCACGGGTTGAAGTTCCAGTTACAAATTACCGCTGCAATTAGCGGCAGTGCTTTGAGAAATTAGAAAGGGGAAAGGGATGCCTGCGTGCCATTGATTGCTATTCATCCTGCTTTGTGCTGACCTTGCTCTGGAGACGATGATATTCCTTCAGCCTGGAAACCAGATTAAAAAAAAAAAAAAAAGAATAAATTAATTGTAAATTAACAGTAATAACACACATTTCCTTTCAATTAATTTAAGCAGAATGAGGGGGCGTGAGGAGCAGGCGTTTGTTAAGGCCTGTACAGTTTAATTATGTTTTTTTGTTTTTTTTTTTTCCATGAGATAATGTAATTAATTTATCTCAGAGGGGTGGGGGGACACTGCGTGTTGGGGAGAACAAAGCAGTTAACAGGCAAGGGAAAAATTAAGAGCCCATTATGTAAATGCAGCATGTTTTACAGCATTTAAGTTGGGGGGGGGGGAGCATGAGAAACAAGTAAAATAAGGAGGAGGGATGCGCGGGAAGGCTGTAATTAGGGGAAGCTGTCAGTGGGCGGCGGGGGCTCAGGGCAGGGGATGGGGGGCACCAGGACCCCCCTGCACCGACCTCAGCGCGTTGATGTTGATGAAGCCGGTGGCATCGGCGGGCTCGTAGTCCCCCTGCACGTCCATGCTATGGGGAGAGAGGGTGTCACCACCTTGGGGACGCAGGGGACACTTTGTCCCGGTGCCCAACACGTCCCTCCAGGTGATGCCTGTCCCTCCAGGTGACGTTTCCCACACGTCACCCTTGCACCTGGTAGGGATGCTCCATCCCAGCCCTGTCCCTGTCCCGTTGGTGCTGCAGTACCAGGCACACCCCCATCCCACTGACCCCATCTCTGCTGCTTTCATCCCCCAAACTCATTTCCCAGAATCTGCAAACCTTTTTAAAAAAAGAAAAAAAAAAAAAAAAAAAAAGAGAGGAAAAAAAAAAAAGAGTTTACAATGATTTTACCTCCCCTGACGGGCTACAGAAAAACCTCTGTGCTTTTATTTTTGCTCATTCGAGTGGTTCTGACCTGCTCTATAATTACGTTACTTTCTACCTACTGTGCAGAGGCATTTCCACACAGCTCTGCCTCTCACAGCTTTCTCTCGGGTTCCTGTGACGCCGTCACTCAAAGGCTTTCAAACCAGCGATGTAGAAATCAAAAAGAAAAGGAAAATGGTTGGAGACGCAGGGAGAATAAGTGCCCCTGCTTTTCTCTCCTCTCTCTTTTCCCTCTGTCCCACCCCCCTCCATCCTCCCTTTTTTTTTTCCCTCTTTTTTTCCTTTCTTTTTTTTTTTTTTACTTTATTCATTTAATCTCTCCAAGTGAGAGAGTGGAGCATAATGAAGGGTTGGGACGGATTATTAGGAGCTGTTGATTTTGAGGGGGAGGGAAGGGGGAAAAAAAAGCCAGAGAAGAGAAAGAGAGAAGATAATTTGACATTTACTCCGACTGATCTAAACTCATTCGGGTGTATTTATGGCTTATAAAGTGTTTAGAGAGATTGAAAGGGGTTGAGGGAGGGCTGGGGGGAGTGAGAAAGCGAGAGAGAAAACAACACGAAGGAAAGGGAAGAGCCGGAGGAAAAATAATATTGACTTCAAAACGCAGCTTGTGCTTGGCTGGGAGGAAACTGTGCTCTACATGGTGGGTGGGTGGGGTGGTGGGTTGGGATGGGATGAGGCAGGATGGGATGGAATGGGATGGGGCAGGATGGGATGGAGTGAGGAGGGGTGGGACAAGATGGGATAGGCCAAGCTGGGATGGAATTAGATGGGATGGGGTGAAATGAGATGGGATTATACAGGATGAGCTGAGATGGGATGGTGTAGGATGAGCTGGGATGGGATGAGCTGGGATGGGAAGGAATGATACAGGATGAGCTGGGATGGGATGGAATGGTACAGGCTGAGCTGGGATGAGATGGGATGGTACAGGATGACTTGGGATGGGATGGAATGGTACAGGATGATCTGGGATGGGATGAGATGGGATGGGATGGAATGGTACAGGATGACTTGGGATGGGATGGAATGGTACAGGATGAGCTGGGATGGGATGAGATGGGATGGCACAGGATGACTTGGGATGGGATGGAATGGTACAGGCTGAGCTGGGATGAGATGAGATGGGATGGCACAGGATGACTTGGGATGGGATGGAATGGTACAGGATGAGCTGGGATGGGATGAGACAAGGCAGGATGAGGCAAGACAAGATTGAATGTGATGAAAGATGAGATTAAATGGAATGGAATGAGATTGGATAGAATGAGACAGGATGGGACCCTCATTGCCCCCAAGCCCACTCACCTCACCAGCTCCTCATTGTACAGTGAGTGTGGGGACTCCCTGCCCAGGACGTAGACCTGGCCCTTGAAGACGGAGACACGCACAGTGCCTGCCACTGCCTGCTGCGAGCGTGCGATGCAGTGCTGCAGGAACTCACACTCAGGGCTGTACCAGAATCCTGTGGGCAGAGACACCATCAGAGTGGGGTGGGGAGGTTGGGGAGCCAGGGGGAGATGAAGGGTGAGCCCATTGAAGGCTGTTCTGCAAAGGAAGCCATCAGGTAATTTTCAAGGGAAGGGATGCAGTCTTAGGGCTGGGAGAGGGAAACAAGGCGCAGTATGGGTTGGTTCAGTTCTGAGCAATGGGGATTTGTGCACATCCTGTCCCCACTCAAGAGGAGATGGGAATCCTCTGCTCAATGAAAGGCACTGTGGGCATTTTCCTCCTGGCTTCTCTGGATTCAGAACTTCCGCACATGGAAATGAAAAGCTTTATTAAGTTATCACAAAACCTTCACTCAAAGCCCGGTATCCTGAGAGGGTTGGTTGGAGACAGACAGGTGGATGGATGGACAAGCAGACAGATGGACAGGTGGATGGATGGAACCCATTCTACAGGAGCAATGTGGGCTTGGGGGGACCTGTTTGCAGCCCCCAGCACAGACATGAGATGCTGTCCCCTGGGTTGGACAGGGATGTGGTGTTTCAGGGGCAGCCCCAGCCCTGCTCCCACGCTCCCTCCAGCTATTGCTGCCCAGGGCTGACCCCAGGGCTTTATCGTGCTGCCCATCAGAGCACGTACCTCCCTACATCCCAGTAGGCTCAGCTTCCTCGACCCTGTCTAGAGTAACAAGGCTCTGATTTCCCTTTTGGGTCCCAGCCCCCAGCACTGCATCACATCCCCCAAAACGCAGCCTTGGGGAGCAGCCACCGGTGTGGTTGGTGGCATTGCCATTGGTGAGGCCACGACAAGCACTGAGAGGCCATGCCCTGTGCACATCTCCTGTTGCTGAGTGGGATAATTACCTGGGGAGGCCTCCAAGACCCAGAATAAAGCCTGGGAGATGGAGAGGGAGATAGAGTGGGGAAGAGAAAGAGCCCATTCATGGCCCTCAGGTCATCCCTGGGCTTTATCTCCCCATCTCCCTGCTGCTCTGCTCACACCGGTGCCCTCTCACCTTTCCTTTCCCAGCTGGGATTCAGCCATTAAAGAAACAAACCTGAGCTTTTGTTGGCTGCCTCCGTGCAAGACAGCATTGGGGCATTGTGCATCCTTTACTCTGGGATCTCCTTTTTGGGATATAACTGACGCTACGTGGACCTGAATGCAACAGACACTTTGATGGTTCAGTGCTCAGTCCTCATCCCTGCATTCAGCATCCAGCATCACACCAAGGCATCAGCCTGAGCCCCACAGACCCATGGGGCAAACCCAGCCTATGGCACAGCCAAGGGGCTCAGGGATCTCTTTCTTCCCCTCCAGCTGGGCAAATAAATCCCTCTTTTTAACAAACACGCTACAGGTACAACTCTTCAAATGTCAAGGCTGACTTCAGGCTGTTGCGTCCCCGTGGCAGGGAAAAAAAAAAAACAACAAATAAATCTGAGACACATTAAAATAATAACCAGCCACTTAAATGCTGCTCTGACAACTCCAGGTGCGAGGAAGCACCCCCTCCCTCCTCGCCCCCCACTGCAAACTAATTCCCCCCTTGCAGCCATCCATCCCAGCAGCCCTCCCTGCCCTAATCCCCCCGACACCAACAATGGCATTTCCGCACCTGGCCCTACCTGCGGGACCCAGGGCTTCAAAGCCAGTGCTGCACAAAGGGATCAATGGGATCAATGGGGACGGGGGAAGATAACCTCTAATTGTCCTGAAACCAGGGGCTGGTGACAATAATGAGGCGTTGCAGGAAGGCCAGCTCTGAGGGCTGATGGGGCTGAGGCACCTGATTCTATCCTGACATAGCCCTAAGGAGCCACCCGACACCCTCAGTGCGTGGGTGAGGGTCTGCTCTTCACTTTGGGTGGGGATGCACCCTGCAGGTCTGCGAGAGGTGGGAGTAGGGGAAACGAACCCACTGACACCTGAGCAGCCCTGTAGTCCTGTGGTTTCCCAACAGTGAGTGTTTATAAATAAATAAATAGCTGTAGGCTTCGACTGAAAATAAATAACCAACGTAGAGGCAAACACAGCACTAAGTCTGCTATAAACAGCTACGGGCTGATGCAGCATCAGAGAGCAAATGGAAGCGGGCGCTGTGATTTGAGGGGAAGGTAATGGAGACTCCCACTGCTGCTCCTGGCTGTGCACAGCCGTGTCCTGCTGCAGCCCCAGAATGCAGGGGAAGCAGTAAATGGGCTCCAGAAGGGAGAAGTGGGGATGGTGGTGGTGAAGGGATGGAGAATCAGTATTGTGACTGTGCAGGGTGGGACAAATCCCAACCCTGCAGGTGTTCCAGAACCACCTAGATTTGGCACTGAAGGATGTGGTCAGTGGACATGGTGGGAATAGGTTGGGCCTGGGGATCCTAAAGGTCTTTTCCAACCTTAATGATTCTAATTCAGTGAAATCAACAGCATTGGGCTAGGATGTTTGCCAGGAGCGATCACTCACGGAAGGTGGCATCACCTCCCAGCACCCCCCATGGAGCCTACTTACCCTCAAAACAAGTAGGGTGGGGGGGCAGAATGCTCTCAAGATGATAGCACCTCAGCTTTGGGTCGAAAGGAAACTCAAACACCATCCAAGATCACAGAACCACAGAATGGCTTGAGTTGGAAGGAAACACCATCCAGTTCCAACCCCTTCCACAGCCACATCCATCCCTTGAACACTTCCAGGGATGGGGCACCTCAACTTCCTTGGGCACAAGCATCCCCCCAGGGCATGAGCACACCCACCTTTTTCCCCACCATCCACACCTGCACCTTGGCACCCCATGGGCAGCAGTAGCAGCAGGGTCCATACGTACCATTGTACACCAGTTCAGAGAATTTCAAGCTGAGCCCCTGCTTGATTTTCCTTACTTCCCGGTCCATGGTGAAGGCCTCGATATCTAAATGCGCATGGTATAGGATCGTCCCCGCTGGGGTCTCATAGATACCTAGCCATTTTTCCAGGCAGGGGGAAAAGCAGAAAAAGAGAGAGAAACGAATGAGACCAAAACTGTCAGTAAATGACAAAAAATAATGACTTGGCTGACAGAAGGAGCTGTGGTCGAGCGCATTCAGTCCCAGCTTGCTGCAAAATGCATCTGTCATTATATTCATGCTGGGGCCGAGACAGTCCACTCCGCACCTTGCGGAGAAAATTTCTAGATTCCCCTCTTTGAAGAGGCACTCTGACGAGGCTAAATGACAGGGTTTGGGAACCGATCCCCCCACAGA
The DNA here is from genome assembly GCF_987193195.1 of Phasianus colchicus. Classification (NCBI taxonomy): domain Eukaryota; kingdom Metazoa; phylum Chordata; class Aves; order Galliformes; family Phasianidae; genus Phasianus; species Phasianus colchicus. Next base: position 8,103,458 of record NC_143454.1, on the reverse strand, counting down.
TACGTGCCCAACGGTCTGCGGCTGAAAACCTGTAATTAAGTGAACGATGCAGGGCACAGGAACAGGGCTGAAATCCCCTCCTCTCGTCGGCTGGCAGGCGAGCCCTGCACCAAAATGGGGCTACCTGGGGGACCAAGAGCACAACCCCACTTGGGGCTGGAGAAACCCCCCCGGCTCCTTCCCCTCCACCCCTGGTTGTGTGAGGACTGGAGATGGGATGGGACTGCTCCCTTTGTTCCATGGCTTTAAAGTGTGTTTAAAGACAATGTGGATTTTGCTCCAGGTGCATGGAAAGCGATGGGAAAGGATGGGGTTGTCCAGCAGTGGTGTCACAGCATTGTCCCCTCCCCTCTGGGCACCCACACTATGGCACAGCCCTGGGCAAGTGGCACCTATGCACTGGGTTTTGCTGGCACATCAAATAAAGAGGCTGTTTTCCTAAAAGAATAGAAATTCTGGATTTGGTCACATTAAAAGTTATAGGAGCGCTGTCTCCCTATCCCTGTGCTGCAGAGAGCTGCAGTGGGGTTGAGTCAGTGGGCATTTTGGAGCCTGCTCCTTGTCCCTGCACCAAGCTCAGACTCCCCATTACCTGGGATCTTCAATGAAAGGACTGGAGGGGAAGAAACCCCACACTTCATTCACCACCCCCCATCCTTACCAGGCTCTTGTGAGCTCAGTGTCCTCCAAGATGAGAAGCCCAACGGGACCCCATCCCCAGATGCTCACTGAAGCCATCCCCATGAGCACAGCCCCACACCGGGGCTCCAAACCCCAACCACAAAGCCAAGCACACCGCTGGCACCACAAACATCCCCTCTCCTTCCCCTTCCATCCCACTTGGGCCGACCCAAGGTTCAGTTTTACACCTCACCCCCCCACCTCCATGTCCTTGCCCATCGCCCACCTCCCCGCTCGCCCCATCCGTGCAATGACAGCAGCACGGAGTCTGCTGTGCCAGGCAGGGAGGTGACAGCTGAGCTCCCAGAGACACCTTCAGAGTGACACTCACAGCCTCTCCAAGTGTCTATTTTCATCTCCCCGTGTTTACAGGAAAAGACAGAGGTGTCAGCGATGCGGGCTGCCGGAGCTGCAATCACCCCGCAATTACAGCTGGGGAAGGGGGGGCAGCCACGCAGACAGCTGCTGCTGCTTAAAATTTTCTAATTTGTAAGCTCGGCTGTCAGTCCTCCTCTGTGCTGTTGGCTTTGCTGTGCTGAGCGTGGTTGGCACACGGTGCTGGTGGGGTGGGACAGGATGCAATGTTAGGGCCGTGCGCCTGCAGGATGGTATGCCCAAATTTCTGGGCAAACCCTTGCAAATGAGAGCAGGTTTGAGCAATGCAGGCATGGAAATGTGGAGAGAGAAAAGAGAAGCCCCCAAGGAATGGAGCTCAGCTCTTTGGGCAGTGGTCATGCCTTCCTTCCTGCTTTCTCACCCCTGATTTCATTTACTCCACTTAATTAGGCCTTCTCCAGAGACAGAAAGGTAATTTGGTAATAAGGATGGGAATAGGCACACAGGGCCCCATTCCAGCCAGTCCTGCTGGCCATTTGCATCCCAAATCCCAGCTCACGTGGTCCCAAGACCAGCACAGCACACAGTGCACCCTCACTGCTTTGGCCTTAGCAGATCTCAGTGAGGAGATTGGCAAAAATCAGTGCCAATGCACTTTTCCCTTCCACACCACTTGGGCTCAGGAGGCGAAGGAAAGGATAGAAGGCAGCATCAAGATGGGAAAAACTTATTTGCAGCCCCAACTCTGTGTCTGTGCCTCGGTTTCCCTTAGTGAGCAGGGTGAGGGGGTCACCAAGGGCTACTGTATCCTACTGGGTACTGAGGGTTCCCAGGAATTGTCCCTGTCCCTCTGTGCAGAGCTCTCATCCACCAGCGCGCCAACGCGACAGCGACTGCTTGACAATGTCACTTGGCAGACAAACATGACAGATAAATGGGATTTAGTGAAATTATTAAATGCTGCAAGGGTCACTAGAGCATGTCAGTGACTCTTTAAAAAAAGAAAAAAAAAAAGAGAAAAAACAACAACAATGATTTTGACAAATTACTCAGCATCCAGCATGCTAATGCACAGACGTGTGCGTGCGGTTTTGGTTTCTGGTTTGTTTGCCCTACTTTTGGTTTTAATTCAGTTCTACAGGTTGGCACCCCTTGGTTTGGGGTCTGTCTCGTGCTGGTGCTGCACAGGCAGCAGAGCCTTATCAAAATATTTGCTCGTGCCCTGCCACAGAGGGCAAGCATGAAGAAAGGGAGCCTCTAATTAGGCATTAATGAGATTTAAGACAAAAGAGCCTGGATGAGGAGAGTGAAATGATTATGAATGGGAAATGATGACAGGCAGTCTCTGGCTCCTCAGTTCTGCACGGGGCAGCTCGCTGCCTCCAGAGGTTTCTGATGGAGCTGATCCTAATGGGGAATCAATGTGAACCACAGCCTCAGAAAGGTATACATAAATCAAGGATTGGCTTTAACCAGAACTGGTGGCTTGTGGTTGCATCCTCCCAGGGAGCCAGTCCATGGTGAGGAAAGGTTGGGGGTGGACTTGATGATCTTAGTGGTCTTTTCCAACCTTAATGATTCAATGATTCTATCATTTAATGACTTTTTCTCACTGGGGACAGTGGGGACCTGGGCTTCTGGTGGCACTGGGGCTGGCACAAACCACGGCATAGGCAGCTGTGAACCCAACGAGACATCATCACAATGGCCAAATCCTGGTTAAAGGGAAGGGAACGGCACAAAGTCCGAACACCTGACACCTGAGCCCCCACCCAGTCCCACCAGCACCTTCCCCTTTTGTGGCTGCTTTTAGGGCCGGGCTGGCACCTGCTCACCTCTGGACTTCATCCCAACAAAGCGGTTCTCCACGATGTCAATGCGCCCCACGCCATGCTTGCCCCTGAAGAGGAGATAGGTGAATGGGTGATGAGGAGAGAAACCCCAAATGATGGCGTGGGCACCTCTGTGCAGTGCTGGCATCACCCAGGGGCATCAGCAGTGACCCCCAGATTGGATGGGTAAAAGGCAGATGGTTATTCTCCTCTATCCCTTCTCTTGGCTCTGCTTTCATGCTTCACTCACCAACGGCAAAGCTCCATGGTGCTGGGCAAGGGGAGCAGCATGAGGGACAGCAGAGCGGGCAGCTGCTGTGTGATGGCTGAAGTCATCTTAAAACCACTTAATTAACATTTAAAAGGAGAACTACATGGAAAAGTTCATTCCTATTCAGCTCTGGAGGAATAAAAGGCGGATGCATAGAGGAGGGTGCCAGGATCTGGGTGGCTCTGGGTAGCATTGGGTGGCAGAAGCGGGCACACAAAGGGTGCTACTCTGGTTGCAGGGCGGCCCTTGACCCTTTGGGACACACAGTAAATGCAGAAGGTGTAAATAGGAGAGCGTAGGAAGCGAAAGCATAAATACTCCCTGCTTGGTGCCAGCACTGGTGGCATGAGTGGCACAAACCTGGCCCAACAGGGACTGTCCTACTGCTGCTTTGCCATCAGTGACGCCAACCCAACTCTACCCCAGCTGGGGAACACTGGGGGACATGGAAGGGGACTGCATGGCACTCACGCAATGTCATTCAGGTACATGAAGAGCTCCAGGGCTGAGCGGTGGGTGACTCCATTCCTGGTGTTGGTGACCTTCACAGGGACACCTGCAGAGGAGGGTGGTGGGCAGGATGGGGTGGCAATGGGATCCCCTCCCAGCATCACCCGGCGCGCGTTAAATAGATGTGACAGATATGAACTCTAAATAACTTCTTAAAAAGGCATATCCAAGCTGCTGCCGGGGGGAACGAGGGGAGGGGGAATCTCCTTGGGAGAAAAGCGAAATAAATAAATAAAAAGGCCATAAAAATGCCCCCCTCCCCTTTTTTTCCCCTGCTCTCTTTTTTTTTTAGGGCCTGTGAAATTGCAACCAGGCCCTTAACTAATTGAATTTCACGCTCAGCAATTGTCTTAGGGCGCAGCACCTTCTGTCCCACCAGCCCCGGCCGGGGGGGTGACAAATGAGCCACCCGCCAGCAGGGGGGGGAGACACGTCTGGGGCACGGTGATGTGCACACGTGTGTGCACACACATGCACACGCACCCCATGGTGGGGTGCTCCATAGGAATTCAGGTTTGCATTTTTACAGAAAATTTTGAAAATAGGTGAAATATTTTATTTTTAGGTGCCGGGTGGGAGGGAGGCAAGAGGGGTTTGGGGGGCGGGGGTGTGTGTGAGGCTGAATAGCAAAAGAGGCATTTTCTTTAGCAGTGTGAAATGAGCAATAAATGTATTAGGAAGCTGACAAGGGGGCTGCGGGGCCCACAAAGAAAAGCTGCGCGGAGTTGGAGGCTAATCTCCCCTCCATCTGCCCTCCTCATTACCATTGAACGCGCTATCAGTTGCCAATCAGCGCTCAATGACTCCCTTTCTAGTCTTTATTACGAGGCGCCCGCGAGAGCCGTGTCTACTGACGGGCTCTGTCAGCTTCCCCCAACCTAAACCCCCTATTTTCCAGGGGTTTATAAACTCAGTTGTAAATTGCTATTAAATGTAAGTTGCGGCAATAATGAACCTTAAGCTGCTTCTCGCCGGGGCCCCCCCTCGGCGCCCTCCCCTCGCCCCAGCTCTTTCTATTCTCGTCCTTCACTGGGGCATTGGCCGGGGTCCGCGTGGCAGAGAGCCGATATTGTCGGGGCTGTTGTTGGTGAAAGCTGCTTAGCTTTTAAAATAGTTAATAATTAGATTAAAACTTCAAATAAATTAACTAGGGGTTGAATGGGGGCTCCGCCTCGCAGGGAGAGGATCAGGGGAATGGAGCCGGGCTCCCAGTGCTGGGGACTCTGGGGAGGAGGTGGACCCTCTTAACCGTGGGGTGGCATGGGGACACCCATGGATGGCAGGAGTGGGAGCACTGTATCCCCTCGTTAGAGTGCGATGAGCATCAGCATCACCTGTGTGTCCCCAGGGGCCACCTGAGTACCATGGACAGCGACACCAGCACCCACAGCACCTCAGTGCCTGGGGTCCACCCTTCGGTGTCAGTGGGGTCCCACTGCCATAGGACTGAGCACTATGGGACAAGAAGCCACAGAGGACGTACCCAGACCACCCACGCTAATGGAAGAAGCCCAGCATGCACCAAGGCGTGATGCTCCAAGCTGGGGTGTAGCCCATCTCCACCTTAGCGATGCTCCAAGCTACATTTTTCACAAAGGAGCAAGATTTAGTCCTAACATAGACTCAGTGCCAAGGGGAACCTCTGGGGATGTCTTACCTTTCTCAAATTCTATCTCCAGCTCATCTGGGACGTCCGGAGAGGTGGCTGGGTCACAGGTCTTTGTGTAGAGGTCAAGGGGGGCCCGATTCTGCAAAGGAGAAAGACAAGGGACAGTCGGTGTCATGGGCACACCCAGCATCACCAGCACCCCCCCCAAAGCTCAGCAGGTTGGCACCCATCTCCATCCGAAAGCAATGGGACACGGCGATCACAGCACAAAGCAGCGCTGGAGCTCAGGGGGCCCTGGGAACAAAGGGGACGGAAAAATCAGACAATTTTTCCCCTCAACTTGATCTCATCTTTTTCTTCGACGCCCCCACAGCTGGAGGTGGAATAGCTGCAGAGAAGCAAGTCAGGCAGGGAAAAGTGCGACTTTTTGCGGTCAGTGCAGAATAAGCTGGGCTGCGGCGGGGCCAGAACCCAGCTTATTCCGTGCGGACCGAGAAAACGAATGAGGAGGGCTGACCCCAGCAGGTGCTCTAGTCGCATGGGCTCTTTCATGGTGTCCTCGAGGTTAATACACACAGGGGGAAAATAGAGGAACAAAGCAAAAACCCATTTCAGAGCGCATCAACCTTTATGTATATTTTCCCCCAAGATTTATAGTAAAGAAGCATCTTATCTCCTTTAGAGCTGGGCCACTGGAGGCTGGGGTGATGGCGGTGAATTGAAGCACGTACCAGACGAGGGAGGAAGAAATAATAATAATAACAAAAAAGCTTTCTGTCCTAGCAAGCAAAATGCATTGCAATTTAGCAAAGCTGAAACATCTCGCTCGTGACTGCTGCCCATCCAGGTTGGGACAGCATTGTCACTCATGTTGGTGATACTAAACTTGTGTTCCCTGTGTGACCACAGAGAGAACCCAGCAGTACCCATGTGCAGCCCCTGAGCTGGGAAGGGGGGAGGGAAACTGAGGCACAGAACAACCCAGCCACCTGCCCTCATCCCCAGCTGTGGCCTCTTCTGTGTCCATCTCCTGCCTCCTCACCACTGAGCAAAGAGGGCAAAGCAGAACCACAGAATGTCCCGAGTTGGAAGGGACCCACGAGGATCATTGAGCCCAACTTCACAGACATGTGTCTCATTTTTGGGTGGTCCTGTGTAGAGAAAGGAGTTGGACTCAATGATCCTTATGGGCCCCTTCCAACTCAGGATATTCTATGAATATTTTTTGCCCTTTTCCCTTGTTTTACGCAGTGCACGCACATTTCCCCCATGCCCCCCAAGCACACAGATTACACGGGCTGCAGATTTCAATTTTACATCATCTGCCCTCTCCTAGCCCTGATCACACTTATTAACCAGACAGACCCACTGGAGATGATGGAAAACTTGGAGTTCAAAAGGAAAGATGGGAACCGCGAGGGGGGGAAGAAATGGAAAGTATTAAAAACTCTTTACTAAACATTGGAAGTCAAAGTCAGGTAGTTTCCAATTTTCTAAGCCAACTATGAAAACCCCTATTAGATAAAATAACTAAATAGAAATAAAAGTGACATTTGGCTTGCATTCCATCATTACGGTGCGAGTCTGTCCTCTTTTTATTCTCTCTCCTAAAAGCACAGTTCAAATGACAAATAGTTTGTTGCAGTGTATCAATGCCTTCTATTTATCCCTCCCTGCAGGGGGGCTAGTCCTGCAATGTCATCTTTAAAGGGGAGAGAGGAAAAAAAAAAGAAAAAGAAAAAAAAAAGGAAGAGTGCGTGGAAAGAAGGGGGGAGAAAGAAGCAAGAAAAACGGGGCAAGAAGAGAAGAAATTGGAAGCAAATGGTCCATGAAGTAAACCATGATGCAGAGCTATCGATGCCGCAAATGGTTTATTCATCCGGCTGATATTGTTGTGCCCGGGACTGAATGAACTCTTTCAGAGTGCCATATGAAGTTAAAGCAAGTAAATTTCTATCTTTCTCCGCATTAGCTGCCTCATTGCCCTTCAATCGGGCCTCACAGAGGCAGAAAATAGCTCAACCATCTGCTTTCAAATCCCTCGTTGGCAGTCTCTGGGCTTTGGGAGGGGATCCACCGTGCCTGGCACCCCAGCCACCCTCATCCTGGGCTGGGGACAGGGACAGTGGTGACACCACACGGCCACCTCCCAGTACCAATGGATGGCAACGTGTCCATCACCAAAGGATGCTCAGGGAAGGGAACGTTCTCTAGCCAGCATTCCAGACTGGGAAGGACATGGACTGGGCAGAACTATGGGGTCTTGTTCAAAGATGCAGAGAGGTACTGATGCAGTAATGGGGAAGAAATGGTGGGGGTCCAGAATGCCCTCTCCACAGTCTCCATCCTTGCATCTCTATGCTATAGGCATGTGCCCAACCTACCAGGGTCTGCTAAGCAGCAAATGGCTCCTGTCCAACAGCAATTGGTGCTGATGCAGGACTGAATGGCTGCTGAACAGCCCAGCAGCTGGAGCATGAGTGGTGCAGCACCAAGAGTCCACAGCCCATGGGAATGTGGTGGTCCCATGGAGGAGGTCACTTTGAAGCCGTTGCTTCCTCCCAGAGAGAGAAGAAGAGGAAGCAAAAGGGGCCACGGGGAGCAGCCAGAACTCCTCTATCCAGCTGGGGAAGCCACCAGCACCTCATCAGTGTAATTGCTCCTTTACTGCTGCCCCATGACATTCTCCCTTCCAGCGTCACCCTGAAACAGGCTCGTCCCCTACTGACACCAATGGCAATTAGCGTGCTGCAGGAGGCGGAGGGGCTGGGCAGGGCTTCCCCTCCACACACGGCCCGCCGTGAAATTTCCAATTAGGCTGCAAACACACGAGACGCCCTCAGCCCTGTAGCTGCCACCCGGCCGTGATCGATTACCTTGGGGTTCTCCAGGATCCCGGCTTCGTAGCTGCAGCAGGCAGGGAAGGAAGGAGAGAGAGAGACAGAGAGATGTCACTGCACTTGTGGGTCCACGGAGCTTTGGGTCCAGTTCAGACCATTGCCACCACCCACAGCATGGCCATCCCATAGCAATGGGGGTAAAGGTGCGTTATGGTTCTCCAGGAGACTCAGCAGTAACCTTGCTAAGGAACCCAGGGCTTGCAAGGACCCAAGAGACAAATGGCGCCACGTGGGATGTGGGCAACTACATAGCTTTAGAAAGGTGGAGATTTTGGGGCCAGTCTCGTTCAGCTCATCATGGGACAGTCCAGAAGGATGGAACCAGACGATCTTTGGGGTCTCTTCCAACCCAAGCCATTCTATGATGGGGAGCAGGCTCTTTGCTTCAGAGGTGTGAAGGATTGTGCTGGCCGTGTGTCATGCCCCACCATGCAGTGGGGCATCATGACACCATGCTCTGGGTCACTGCCCCACCAGAGCTGTCTGCTCACCTGATGTGCATGAGATTCTCATCCATGCTCCAGGGCGCCTTGGGTGTCACAGGCACTGGGATGCCATGTTTCTGCAGAGAGAAGGGGAGCTGTGCTGAGCAACATAGCCAGCCTCCAGCACAGTGTCCGTGGGACTCAGCCCCATAAACACAAAGGCACAACCCCATGGGTACCAGCAGCACAGACAGCCGTGCCTCCAACCCTGCACTCTGTCAGCTCCCCCTTGGGGCCACCAGGGCATCCTTTAACCCAGGTGATAGAGATGTTAGAATGGATGTTGAACATCTTTTTCCAGGCCAGGTTGGCTCGTTCCCCAGCTGGGATCCTCTGAAATGGGAAATAACATGGAGACACGTGGCCCATAGTTCTTAACCCATCACCTGAACTCACTGGGCAGCTCTACTGCCCCAACCCGCTCCTACCTACAGAGCAGGCAGCTCATTTGCACTTCAAATGGATCTCAGCCACAAGCTCTGACTTGCAGAGAAGGCAAAGCACAGCTCACTGGGTGCAAGGGTGGGATGACACCTCTCCTGCCCAGCACATCTCCCAGCCTCTACCCTCTGCCATACACAGAGCACAAGGGCTGGGCTGCAGACCTCAGCCCCACCAGGGCCCTTGTTCCCATCACAGAGCCCTCCTGGATCCTGACAAGACATTTCATCTTCATTAATTCACACTGAGCAATTACTGTGTTGCCCTGAGCACATCCAGGCATGGAGGACCTGCCCACATCTCCTTCTCCTGAGCATGAAGAAGGGAAACTCCCTTTTCTTTTGAGTGCTGAGCACAGCCATAGGCCAAGAAGTACTGCAAACCCTCAACCCCAACCTCTTCTCTCCAAGCAGGGCCCCAACCCATTTCACTTTCCTTCCCCCCCCCTTCCAAACAAAGAAAAAAAAACACCAAACACAAAGATTAAAAAGAAAACCACAACAAAACCCAAACCCAAAACACATGTTCCATTTTCCCTATAATAAAAACGCCACGCTCTTAATAACTCCCCTATTTGACAATTTGTTTGGCAACATATGGAAAGCTCTCGTAAACTCGCCCCTTCATAATACACCAACAGATGGCAAACACAATCCTCAACGCGCAGCCCCGATGTGCTGCTCTGAGCTCCTGTGGCCCCACACCTCACCATCCCCGTGCTGCCAGCCAGCCTGGATGGCAGCTATTTAAAAACTGAAGCAATTTTCTGGTGTATGCACAGAGCTGCCTTTTCCCTTTTGATTGATTGAGCCGAGTTGTCAAGCATTTCCGTGCAGTCGCTAAAAAAGAAAGGTACCCTGGTGGGCACGTAAAAACCTGATGCAAAACTTCTAATGTGTTTTATTGCAACTTGTACTTCAAAAAGGAAGGGACAACAAAGAGGAGTGCGTTTGCTTTGTCTGTTACACAAGTCGTTGAGCTGGGACCCATTTACTTGGGAAAATGGGTTACAAACAGCAGCCAGGTAATTATGGGGAAAAAAAAGGTACATATATATAGGAGGGAAAAAAAAAAAACAACACCCCAGGAGAACTCAGTGGGGTGCTGCAGCAATGCTGTGTGGGTCTCACTGCCATTGCCCACATGGTGTGGTGAGCATCCCACATCCCATGTGAGCACCCCATCGCTCCTACCTGGGCGTATTCCATCAGCTCACGGCGCCCAGGGAAGCGCTGGTAGAACTCAGGCATCCTCCACGGCGCGATGACCTGGAGGCAAGCAGAAGCATGAGGCTCACTGCCCTCTGCCCCCTGAACCCCTCCCCAGTTGAAATTCAATCTCTCTGTGCGATGGTGGAGTAACCCAAAACCCTGACCCTCGCAAGGTGCTGGATGCCAGGGGGAAGCAGGCAGCATCGATCATCCAGCAGCTGCCACTGCGCTGTTTGCTCAGCGGCCTCGTGGTGTTTGGGGGAAAAAAACAGATCAATTAAGGATCATTACGGCCCCCCTTAAATACCAAAACGTAGCTCGGTGCAGCTGGCAGCTTGTTAAGGAGAGCTGTGTCTGTGTTAAAGCAGAATTCCCCAGGTGGGCTGGGTCCTTACCTTGATGCTGGGGCACAGCGCATAGCAGCTGAGCTCAAAGCGCACCTGGTCGTTACCCTGAAACACACAGGGAGACACTGAGGGGCTGCCTTGGGGCAGGTGCCCCCACCCCAGCAACCCATAGGAGCCATATCCTTCAGTCCCTTCGAGGTGGGGGACGGGGGGCTGCTTTGGAGCTTTGTCCCTGGGATGGCACATGTGCAGTGGTGCAGAGACACAGCCACACACACGTATGTGCATGCAGCCCTCAAAATGATGCCACGTGCAACACCGGGGAGCCCAGACACATCCCTGCTCCAGGAACAGAAGTAAAATGCAGCAGAGAGCAAGGGGGGGGGATGTGTTTTGGGGTGCAAACTGTCCCAACAGTAGGCACTGAGGTCACCAAGAGCAGCACTCCCCTGGCTGAGAGCCCTGAAAACCCAACCTGTGGATGGACCTGGTGATCCTTACAGGCATTTCCCAGCCTACGTGATCCTATGAAGCCCTGATCTGAGTATTTATTTCTCCATGAAGGGAGAAGGGAGAGGAAGACTTCACCACCCAGGAGGATGCTCTGAACCTCTATCTTAATTGGCCCATGCTGGTGGGGCACAGCTAACGAGGGCAGGTAGCTGGAAGAGGTGTCCTCCAAGGGAACAGGGCTCACCAAACCCATTTTACCCCCAGCACCAAGGGGCGTGAGTACCCCCTCCTTTCTCTTGTCCCCAGCCTGAAGGATACATTTACAACCGGGCTGTGAGATCCCCCAGGACTATTACACGCGGGCGAGCAGAGCTGACAGAGCACTCATTTCCCTTACAGGCCCAAAACACCTCCATCTGCTCCTGCAGTGGGGACACCGCAGATGGCGCACATTGCGGACGCTGCGGGGCCGTGCAGGGTCAGGTTACCCACAGTGCTGCCTGTGCCTTAATGGCTCGAGGAGGTTGGGGGGTCTGGGGAGCAGCCGAGGATCCCCAGGGTGGCACTGATGCCAGTGATGCCCAGGGAATGAAGGGAACCACGCAATGCTCAGGACACACACAGTGGGTGCTTTCAAGGGGGTGCTGCTGGGTGAATCAGGAGAAGGATGTGGGGAAAGCAGCGTGGCAGGAACAGGAGGCACTGTGGCAATGAAGCTATCCTGGCAGGCGTGCCCTCCTGTTCTCAATCTCTGAGAACTCTCTCATCTCATCAAATGTCCTCAATCCAGCAGGACTCTTCCACCAGGGACCCCAAACCCAGCCTGCCTCACAGCGGGATCATGGCCAGTGCTGTGGGTTGCATGGGGGGGGGGTCCCTGAAAGATGGGAGCAGGAGGCCTGGGTGCACACACAGCACCCTGCAGAGCTGCACTGCTGGCTTGTTCCTCAGCTGGTGATGAGGTCACCCTGAGCACCCCCAGAGGGGATCACAGAAGATCCCAAGATGGAGGGGACCCATAAGGATCATCGAGTTCAACTCCTGCCTCCACAGAGGACCTCCCAGAAATCAGGCTGTACGATAGCCGTGCCCCATGGCTTTGTCCTTTTCTGGGACATCGCGGCACAAGTCCTGCGTCCTCCTCCCAGGTTGGCTGGGAGCAGGAGGGCAGAGCGGCCGCAGAGCATCTTCCCCGAGCATCCTTCCCACGGTCTCTGGCTGCCTCTAGCGGCAAAACCAGAGCTCTGCAATCCCACCAGCACTCACCAAACGCCTCACCAAGGACCCACCCAGCTCCTCACCTTGCCCGTGGCCCCGTGGGCGATGTATCGGGCCCCCTGCTCCTTGGCGACCAGCACCAGACGGCGGGCGATGCAGGGCCGGGCTAACGCAGTGCCCAGCAGGTAGCGGTCCTCGTACAGTGCGTTAGCCTGCACTGCTGGCCAGATGAACTCCTCCACAAACTCCCTGCAGACATCCTGGATGTACACCTGAGGGGATGGAAGGAGCACTGGGATGGAGGGCAGCTGAGGATGCAGCCAGCTCCTATGGGAGCTGTGCCATAGACTGTGCCTATGCCATCCTATAGGGACGACAAGGTGAGGGGATTCTTATTTTCCCCTTTCCTAAATGCTGCCAGAAGATTTAAGTGCCAGACCCCTGGGAAAGGAACTGGGGGATTCTCACAGCTCCCCATGGTACCTTTTCAGCCCCCAGTGCCAGCGCTTTCTTTCGAGCTGCATCAAAGTCTTCCTTCTGCCCAATGTTGGCCTAGAAAAGTGAGAAAAGCTCAGTTGGATGCTTGCACAAAACCAAGGGCACGTCCAGCCTGCATGGAGTGGGCTGGACTTGGAGTCATTCAGGATGAGCAGGAGGAATTCCCTCCATCTGAGCTGGCATTCTGGGGTCACACTGCCCTCTGCCAGCCCCTTGGCTCTGCCCCATTAACAGAGTCATTAGCAGCAATGACAAGCAAGTGCTGCACACAGATAGGGTGATGTTCACCAGCACTCCATGCACCCTGCACATCCCCATTGTGCCCCTACATCCCCAGACCCACCCCCAGCAGCCCCTGGGCTCACCAGGAAGGCGATGACAGTGTAGCCCTGCTCCTTCAGCCACACCAGAATGCAGGAGGTGTCCAGGCCCCCACTGTAGGCGAGGACCACGGTGTCCCTGGGTTCAGCCATCTGTGCGCTCCCTGAGCACCCTGCAAAGTGTGGGGCTGAGCTCAGCATAATGCAGGCACTGTGCTTGGGCACAACCCGGCACATCTCGGCCCCACTGGGCACATGAGCAGCACCCCCAGCCACAGCCCAAAGTCTAATTAATAGTTAGTGGGCGTTTGTCCTAATTACGCAGGAAACTTCTGCATGGGGATTCAGTGCTCCTCAGCCTTTGGCTGAGAGCATGGAGGACTTCAGCCAGCAATGGGGGGACAAAGCTCTGAGCTCGTGGGCTCTGCAGGGGGCATTTGGGAACCCCAGGGCCGTGCTGGCTGTGGGAAGGGGCTCAGGGCTGTCCCCAAGCCAGGCCATGGATCCAGAGCCCCACAGAGGTGATGCCAGCCAACCTTTGGCCAGAGACAGCAGACACAGAACCAGCCAAATCCCACCCTGAACAACCTCCTTGCTCTCGCCAAGTCAGCACAATCCTGCTCCTGCTATTGCAAGCAGAGAACTCTCCGTGCCTGGCTCCCCAAGTGTCCTATACGTTTTGCAGCAGGATGCACTTCCCCACATTACACCCCATGGAGCATCACTCACACCCAACATCTCTCCCTGCTGCAGGGTCTGGCTCTGCTGAAGCACAGAGGGGTCTGACAGCCCCATATCTACCACTCAGTTCCCTGCTATGCAGGCAGCAGCCAGTCTTGTGCAAGCATTTCCGTAACTCCCAGCGTCTGGGTGTGCACAGAGCTGGGTGTGTGCCCAGCCTTTCCTTTCCTCTCACTGGAGCATTTACAAGAAAGGCAACTCATACTTCCCAAAAGGGACCAGCCCCAACACGATCCTGCATCTGCACAGTCCCTGTACCCCAAACCACTTCCCTCTGCAGCATCCAGCATTGCTGCTGCCGCCCCGACTGAGTGCTGCTGAGAATGGGCACACTTGGTTCGTGAGCAGCAGTGGATGGAGCAAACACCTCTGCGTTTTCCTACTCAGAGGCTTTGCTTTGCTGGGGGGGGGGGGGGTATGGGAATCCGGCTTTTGTTTGCCCTGAGAACACACCCCAAAGCCCAGGGCCACCAGCTCCACACACAGCGCTCGTGCTCAGCCTCTCTGTCCAGGAAGGGAGAGCTTCAAAGTTTCAGCCTTATGTGACAGTAAATCAAAGCAAACAAAGCTCAGCGAAGGGGAACATCTCGGGACTTTCTCAACCCTTCTGATTACACTGCAGCAATTTCCTTGTGACTTCGGTTACACTTTGTACCGGAGAGACTCTGTTTTCTCTGCCCTGCAGGAACACCAAGATTTTGTTTTTAAACCAAGATGGGTGGAGTGACAGTGCCTGAATAGAAAGCTGAACCCTTTGGCAAGGAGGGGAGCTGCCCTCCCCAGGCAGTCTGGCAGAGCACCCTGGGACAGCAGGGTAAGCCTTGGCGTGGGAGCATAGGGGCCCCATCCTGCCCCCAGCATCCCCAAACAGAGCAGGGAGGGCAATGGGATGGTGCCAGCTGAGGTCCCAGCTCCAGTCCCTGTGGGCAGCCAAGCTGGGACACCGTCAGGTAGGTGGGAAGTGCCCAAAAACTGAGTGAGAAGTGGTTTGGTGCAGCACAAGTGATGGGAAGGGGTTGGAACCCCCCGTTCCACACCTCTGAGCCCATCGCACACAGTGGGAAAGAGCTGGGTGTGGATGGAGAGGGGTCAGCCAGGAGCAGGGACAGTCCCCTACAGAAAAGGGCCCCTTTCCCCCCCCTCACTCTGCCCGCACTCACCTGCTCTTTAGGACCACAGAAACCAGCTGCCCTCAGTGCTCCAGCCCAGCGTCCAGCATCCTCCTCCTCTTCCTCCTCCCTTATAGCCGGGCGGGGGCAGGCGGAGCTGCCAAAGGACTGTCCCCTCCGTGGGCACTGTCCCCAGTGGAGCCCTGCCCTCTAGGTGCCTGGGGGTGCACGGAGGTGCAGCTCACACTCCAGTTAGGACGAGGGCTTTGCCCAGTGCTGCCACCTCTGCCCCCACTTTGCAGCCATACAGCTGCAGGCTTTCACCCCCCCCCCCCCCCCCCGAGCCCATCAGGTGGGAAAATGAGGGGCAGAGGGCAGCTGCCCCATAGCTGCCTGACTTCCTGCCCAGCCCTGCAGGGGAAGGAAGAATTTCTTTGAAAGCCCTAGAAATGGAGAGCTGCAGCTCTGAGGGAGGCTGGAGCATGGGGGGGGCAGGGTGCAGAAATGTGCATGGGGTAACACCATGCTCCCCTTGTGCATGCACTCAGATCAGCAGCAGGCCTTCCAGCATGGGAAACCAATCATCCAAAGGGAGTGCTCCTTTAGGGGCACCTCACTGAGAGCACAGCACAAGCAATTGGCTTTGACAGCAGCAACCTCACCCCAGCACTGTGCCATCGCCAAACATGGGGACAAATGGATTGGGATCCCTCCAGCCAGTGCGTTGCGGTGGGACAGAAATGACTTTTGGGCTACAGCCCCTGCCTGCACCATGTGTGCAAAGGTCTGATCCCAGCTCCACCAACTGAGGGACCCAGCACAAGGGCTGGGCTGGACATTGCCCTGCACCACTGCCACATGCAGGTGTTGCCCCTTGGGCAGCCCAAGGCCATGGAGGGAGGATGGCTGGAGGAGCTGCTTTTTTCCACAAGGAAACCTTTACTTGGAATCAAACTGCACAGGAACATAATGGATTTTGAGACACTTAATGCTGGGGAACCCTTTGCCCTCCCTTCTTGCTCCCCAGCCCAGTGGGTTCCTGCTCCCCCTACCCCTCCAGACCCACTGTCCATGGGCTGATCACAGCCAAGGCTGCCCTGAGCTGCTTGGAGTGTTGCAACAGACCCAGTGTTTGCAAGAGGCTGGTGGGACATCGTGTACCCCAGCAAGATTTGTCACCCTCAGCCCTGCTGAGTCAGGAACTGACCCCAGGTGAAGGCACAGGGATAGGGGCAGCGAGTCACACACACTGAGGGGGATGGATTCCCCGCTGGGAATAGGGTGGTGCAAGCACAATTCTCCCCAAACAACACATCCCCACTGCAACAAGAGATGGGAGGTCTCACAATTCCATGGAGCTGGTGCCAACTTCACTCCCTGCAGCCCCATCAGGAGAGAAAGAACAAGATGGAAGTGGTGATGATGCCCTGCATACACTCACCCACACCTGCAGGCAGAGCAAATTGGAGCAACCATGTGCCTGCAGCGAGGTGGGGATGCAAAGTTCCCTGTACCCCCAAGGACAGAGACACCCACTGACCGTGGCAGGTAGCTGGAGGGCACACGCAGCAGTACAGCAGCACCTGCCCACACTGTTCATGCAGTCATGCTGGCACCACCTCAGCGCCTGGCACTCATTGCTGTCTGCAGGCAAGAGGGGTGAAGCCAAGCAGGAAGAACTGAAGTGCCCCTCCCTTGTGCCATAATTCCCACTGTACTCCTGGAAGCAAGCAGGTGTGGCTGAGAAGGGACATGGCACCGTGGAGAAGGGCACCCTGTGCTCTTACACCTCCCTGGATTCACTACAGGATCCCAGCACCTTTGTTTCCATTATTACCTGTGCTTAACCAGGCACCGAGTTGGGAGCAGAGCTCCTCCAACACTGGGTCAAAGGAAGCCCAGACCTCCCAGCCTTGGATTTGCTGCACCCACAGTAGTTGTGTGCCAGGAGAGGGCTCACACTCAATTGCGAGTTTGCAACAGATGCAGACAAGGAGCCCGAACTGCAGGAAGCCCTGCACAGAGTGCCAGTGAGCCATCCTGCTCCTGTCTGCATGTGGCACTCACTGAAGTCCTGAGAACAGAACGGGAGGAGCAGGGAGTCAGGCTCTGGGCACCCCACGCTCCCAGCACAGAAGCCATGGCCTGGCAGTGAGGACACACGGTGCAGGCACCTGCAATGTGGTCTCACTGATGCTTCAACAGCATGATGGAATGGGCCTGCACAGCACAGTGCTGCGTATCAGCAGGGGATGCTGCAAGCGTGAAACCAAAACTGGCATCCGCCAACACCCAAAGCCCCTGCTCTGCATCAACACACGCATCCCTGGCCCCAGTCCCAAGTTTTTGTTTGTTTCCCTGCTGTGCCTGGCAGCAGAGTGCCAGCAGCCAAATGCCAGCACTGTGCTGAGGGCACCCGGTGCTTCCGCTCAGCCCGGCAGAGCACTCCCAGAGAGGCAGCGCCTGTGCATTTCACAGAGCCCCTGGGAGAGAGGAATTGAATCATTGGCAGCAAATGCAGGAAGCCCTGGGAGAGATGAAGAGGTGCAGGAGCCTGGGGGGTTGCATGCGGCATCTGCTTTGGGAGGGTTCTGCTGGGCTCAGCCAAGGGAAATGAGAAACAGGAGAGATGGGAGGGAGGAAAAGTGGGTACGAACGAAAGGATTTAAAGCAAATGAGGAAAGGCAACATCTTTCCCAGCAGACACCCACCTCACACTATGAGCATTGCATGGGGAACAGCAGAGCTCAGGGCACTGCACATGGCACAGGTGTAGGTGCCAGCATCCCAGGGATCCAGGCAGTGCCACCTGTCCCTGGGCACCATCTATGGGGCAGCTGTTAGGAACCCTTCAGCCAAATGGGGAAGAGCAGGCAGGGGCCCCAACTGCTATTTTTCCCCAAAAAGGAGCATGCAAAAGACTCACTCGCCAGGACCAGGGTGATCATCTTCACTCCTGTGCCCACCTCATTCTCCACCACACAGCAGTAAAGCCTCACATCAGCACTGATGTCAAAACACCATTATCACAAATCCACCATGCGGTGGCAAAGGCACCTTGGAGATGCTTAGCTTTGTTATTAGTGCTACCAAAACGTACAGCTCAGGGGCTGCTTTCAGTCAGGAGAGAACTGAGTGCCTGTGCAGGACCCTGGCAGCCACATTTCTGCTCTGTGTCAGGAAGGAGCAGGCTGAGACAGGAGGTGTGCACAGGGAGCAAGAACTGCAGCCTCACCTTGGATGATCAGCTGGTCCTCCCCATGGCAGTAAGAGCCATGCACAGCCAGCATCCTCCATGGAGACCCAGAAGAGGTGCAGTTACCCACCGGGGAGCACACTGAGCCCAGGCCCTTCAGGGATGAGCAGAAACAAAAGAGAGAAGAGGACAGAGCAGCTGTGCTGGGGCACAGGGACTGCTCTGCCTGCACAGTTGCCCCTTCCTGGAGAATCTCATGCACACAGCACAGAGCCTGGAGCACCTGCACTCTTGCAGGTGCCTTTGGTGCAGCCTCACACAGAATAGTGCCAGGCTGCTCAGCCACCCAGCCCACCTGCAGACCTCAGGCTCCTGCTCTCCTCTTCTGATGCCCACATCGTCCTCCTGCCAGGTGATCAGGAGTGGAGGCACCCAGCAGCCCCACAGGACAGCATTGCTCTGCTGCTGACCATCATCACCACCACAGCAGGCAGTGTTTCAAGGTGCAGGGGCTACACATCAGCAGGGAAATGCAGCAAGCAGCACCCAGAAGAGCTCAGCCTCCTGCAGGTCTCTGCACAGCTCTGGGAATGGTTCTGGAACAGTCCCTCCTTGCTCTATCATTACCTAACCCACCCAAGGGCCAACTCAGCTTGGAAGCGCAAAGTGGGACATGTGCAAGCAAAACTGGTGCCTGAGTGCCTGCTCAGGTTGGAAATAGGGATGCAAAACACAACACACTCTAGGAAGACTGGCAAGTATGTGATCTGCACTGTTCTCCCACCAGATCTCTGTCTCCTCCGTTCCCAGGATCTGCAGGGCCAAGCTGCAGTCTGCCAGCCCCGTGTAACATGATGGAAAGTGCAGCAATGACAGCAGAGCTGCAAGGTTCCAGACTACAGCAAGGGAAGATTTGCTCAAATTCAACAGCCATAAGCACAGAAATAAAGGAAAGAAGCTGCTTACCATCAGAAGCCTACAGGAACGCAGCAATTTCCAATAAGATCCCCTTGCTTCTACTGCCAACCCTTAAATGAGGTCTGGGCAGGGGTGGATCCTGGCTCCAACCCTTCTGGTCACTCAGTGCATTGAACACACCTGAGCTGCACTGGGTTGGCCCTGCCTTCCCACCAGGTGCTCAATCAACTGCCTCAAGCCCTGACTTAGCATTTCTAGAAGCTACACCCTTCCTGGCTGGAGACAATGCAGGTGCAGAGCCTGGCAACAGGGAGCTGCACCTGGGAGATCCCACCCCAGCGAGCAGGACATGAGGAGGATGTAAGCTGGCATCATCCCTTCCAAAACATCCAGGGCTGAGAACTTTGGTGCCAGCTGGGCCTTGTGTCCATGAGACTGTGGCTTGCTCAGACTCAGAGGCAGCTTCAGCTGCCTTGCAGTGCTCACTGTGCTCCTGCAGTTGATGCTGCTCACACCTCCTGCAGCTCCACCAGATACTGTGCTGGCTCCATGTGAAACCAATAGCATGGACTTCCCAGTCATTCCTGCACGTGGCATAGAGCAGAGCTGGCTGAGCATCCCATGCCAGGGGCACGGTCAGCCAGGTTGGCCAGACACAGCCTTATTAGGTAGCACTGTTTGCTGCGAAGGTGACCTAAATGTTTCCATTATGGGATGCTGTTCTCATAATTACAGCTGGCTGGAAAATGGTAACTCCTTCCCATGAGGGATATCAGTTTTTGGAAGAAAAAAAAAAAAACTGAACACCCAGAGACCTCTGAAAAACAAAAACAGCAGAACCCAAAAACCATCTGCCCCAGCCAGAATGCTGGGCCAAGCATACAGTGCCTCCCTGGGAAGGGATCTCAGGAACGAGCAGGATGGGGAGGGTGCAGAGGTGAGGATGTGCTCCAGGTGAGGCTGTGACCCACAGCACCCAGCCAGGGGACCAGTTCTACCCACAGCTTCTCCCCATCTCCCCCCAGAGCTCCCAGTCCCTGCAGCACTTGTGTGAAACTGGGCTTAACCCCTTCCTCACTGGGGTGCTCCCATCCAGCAGCACCTCTGGGTGCCCACCCCAATCGTTTGAAACCTGTGCCCATCCTCACCCTCTCCTGGTGCAGCTGTAAATCCATTACATATGTACAAACCTACACGTTATCTGAGCACTGCTCCCAGCCCCAGAAGCCAGCAGCAGGGTGTCCCCACGTCCCCATTTGCTGTCCTTACAGCCCCTGCCCAGGGCACACAGCACTGGACGGTGACACCCCCAACCCCACGGCGCATCACAGACGACTTCGGTACCATCATGAAGCTTTTATTTCCACCGCCACAAAGTTCCTGGGTTTGTTTCTATTTGTTTGTTTGTTCCGTTCTTAAACGGGTCGGTTTGCTTGGTTTGCTCTTGGATTCATCTCAAGACAAGGCAGCGGGGCATGCAAGCTGAGACACCGGCACAGGAGCACAGACAGCTTCACCTCCATGAATGCAGCTCTGCTGCTCCTCAGCCCGGGGTTCCTGCAGCACTGCCTCCCCTGGGGGAACCCTGACCCCAAAAGGAACCGAGGGACCCAGGGAACGGCAGCTGCAGGGCAGCAACAGCACGTGAACAGAGAATGGAAAGGAAATACAGACACTGCTTATAACCAGGCAACACTGACAGACAAATGGTGGGAGAACACTGCGGTCACCGATGGGGAAACTGAGGCACAAGGAGGTGAAGGCTGACATTCCCAAGCGTGAGAAGCTTCAAGCCATACTTCCATTGGCACCAGGAGCTGTGGGTCTCAGCGATGCTGACGGAGGACACGCGGCCCCTCGGTGCGCCCAAGGCAGGAGCCCCATGGGAAGAAATACACAAGGAAAAAAGAAACCCAAAGCCTTCCAGGGGAAAGTGCCAGAGCAAACATCTGTATCTGTCTGGTGTTATTTCTAATGGGGCATCCATCGTGTCCCAGTGCAGCTCCAGTGGTGCCATCGGAGCAATGCCTGGCACCAGGAGGGCACCCATCCAGCAGATGGGAGGTGGTGGAGTTTGAGTCACTGCAAAGATCTACCCAGCAGAGACTTGTTTTGGCCACAAAGCATCAAGAAAGGAGGTTCTGGGGTGAAGGAGAGTGATGCCTTCTGGGACACCCAGCACTGAGACACTGGGGCAGAATCATCCCTCTGGGCTCCTGGTGGCAGCAGACATGATGGCTCTTAGGGGACGGGGAGAAGTGTCTCAATCAGGGCATGTGAAAGCATCAGGAAGTGTTGGCTTCCCAAAGGTGCAGGATCCCAAATGTCAGCAGGGCAGAGAAAGCATCCACAGCCCCACAGCTCCAGGCCATCGTGACATGTGAAGGTAAGATTCAGCTCCATAGGGTCACTGCTGCCATCTTGTGAGTGGTGGGAGCAGCCCTCAGAACATCCTCTGTCCAGCCGTCACCTCCTGGGGACATCTCTGTGGCTGAGAGCTGTCTGATGAACACCAACTGCTGCCATCATCAGTGGTGCCTGGGATGGACGAAGGGGGTGGGGATACTGCTGAGCCAGGAGCAAAATGCAGCAGGACAGGAGCACGTTGCACACTGCTCCCAGATCTCTCCTTCTTCAGCAGTGGATGGAAGCAGCAGGGATGGCATCTGATGCTGTGGGGTGTCCCATGCAGGTGGGTGCCCTCTTCCAGCCCTTCACCTTCCTGCAGGGAGGAGTGTGGGTGCACACCAGCTCCGTTCTTGGCTTCCAGCACAACCTCCCACGTCCTCAATGGGAAGCAATGGAGCGGCCCCAACCCACTGCCCTGCACGGCTGCCTCTGCTCTGCCAATGGAGGAAATGCACCTTCCCACCTTTCCCAAAAACACCAACAAAGGGAATTGGCTTGAAAGCAAAACCCAACGCTCAGCTCCATGAATACTTTTCATGCAGTAAGAAAATGAAAAGACAAAAAGGAGAGTGCTCCAGCACCAGCTGCCTCCTCGCCTTGCCTGATGGGGAGAGAGGCTGGGGAAAGGAATGGGAACAGAGCGGAGGGATGGGGCTGAGCAACCCTGGTTGGGCAGGAGAGGGGAAAGAGAGAGAGAAAAGTGCAGGAACGGGGCTACAGGGAGAGGGAAAGAAGTAAAAGAAGTACAGAATCCCTTCCAGTGCACGGCAAACAGCGGGTGGAGGGGATTTTTTGGCTTGGTTATTGCAGGCTCCTGGTGCCCCGCAGTCGTGTGTGGGGATGTAAACGTGACAGACGCCATCAGCGAGGTGTGGGACACACAGATGGGAGACAAAACGGCAGCAATGGTTACAACAAATAAATAAAGGTATCCGTCGTCGGCAGATGTGTAAAAAAAAGCCTCGCTTCTTTCCACCGAATGGACCAAAAAAAAAAAAAAAAAAAAAAAAAGCACAATACTGACTCACCAAAATAATAATAATAATAATAATAATAATAATAATAATAATAATAATAATAATAATAATAATATATATATATATATATATATCCCTATAGCCCCTGTGGGCTCCATCCCCAACTGCATCCCGGAGAGGCGCATCCGCAGTCCGACCCCCAGACTGTAGGAATGAGGAGCAGAGGGGCTCAGGGCCAGGGGGGGCTCTGCCTTCGGTGCCATTCCCTCAGCCCCCAAGTTTTGGGTGTTTGCTGCCGCTCAAACCGTGGTCTTTTTTGGGTGGTTTTTGTTTTTTGTTGGAAAAAAGCAGAAGTTGGCAAATGGCACCGGCGTTGGTTCGGAGCGCAGAGAGGGGCGTGAGCTGGCGCTGCGCTGCATCCTTGGCTCGTGGGACATGGAGGAGGGCCAGAGAGGGGCAGGCAAGCATCGCTGCGTGGTCGGATGGCACGGAGAGCATCTTCCCCATAAGCTGTGGGAGAGGAAAGGAGAAAGGAAATCCATGTGAGGACTCGCATAAGGGTGGGCCACAGCCCCCCCGTGCTGCCGGCTGCAGGGTGCATGACAACGAGCTAGAACATAAAGGGAACATTTAACATCGTGTCACCCTGGAGCATCCCCATGCCCCGTATCGCCAGCTGCCTCCATGCCTGCTCTGCAGTTCCTGCAGCACGGTGCCGCAGGCCCTGCTGCCACCTGGCAGCTTTTATTGTTTTATGGCACTGCAGAGCCTGGGGATGTGCTGTGGGATGGGGACGCACCGGGAAAAACCCATGGGGATGGGGGGACTCATCCCCTCCCCGCTCCCCTGGGGGACTGCCCATGCTCTGATGCTCAGCACAGAGGGAAAACCAAGGTGGGGATAGCACTGGGTGAGTGGGATGGGCACACCAGACCCCCCCCTACAGGACTCACCGCCGCTCGGCCCTGGGACTATACGAGCCCATCGTAGAGGGAGAGGGCTTGCACGATGGAGGGGTCGGCCTTGGAGCCCTCCTGAAACTCCTGCAGCGTCAGCTTCCCATCTGCATTCTGCAAAACATGGCAGTGGTGTTGAGACACAGACCCAATGCCCTACGCAGCCCCACGCAGCCCCCCACGCACACAACAGCAGGGCACTGAGTGCCTGGGGCATCCCTGGGGCTGTAGTGTGGAACTGAGATCCCCGATGGGTGGTGGAGGGGAAGGAGCAGAGATGCAGTGAGGAGCCAGAACTGCCCCCCAACCCCTAGGAAAACAACTCCCATATGACCACACCGCCCTCACCTTGTCCATCATGGCAAAAATCCGATCCACCCTCTTCTCTGGTGTGTTTTCCTCCTCGGGAAGCTCCACAGTGTTTCCCTACGGCAGCAGGATGGCACACAGTCACGGGTGGACATGGGGACGATGTCCCCAAGTGGGGGATTTGCACTCCGTCCCACCCCCAGAGCTTACCACCATCTGATAGATGGCATCCACAATGTCCAGCATCTCGTTCCTCGTGATGTAGCCGTCGTTGTCCAAATCGTACAGCTTAAACGCCCCTGCCAAGAGCCACGTGGAGACGTTGGGGCTCCGACCCCATGGCCACAACCAGATGGTCACCGTGCCCCACACACCCCACAGCCACCCCAAAGCAGAGTGCAACACTTACACCTCAGCTTCTCATCCAGCGTCCCTCGGGAGGTGACAGACAGCGCCTGGATGAACTCTGAGAACTCAATCCTCCCATCCTGGGGGGAACAGAGGAGTGAGAGAAACCGGGAGTGAATGGGAC
Organism: Phasianus colchicus; assembly: GCF_987193195.1. Classification (NCBI taxonomy): domain Eukaryota; kingdom Metazoa; phylum Chordata; class Aves; order Galliformes; family Phasianidae; genus Phasianus; species Phasianus colchicus. The sequence goes on along the minus strand of NC_143454.1, from coordinate 8,079,199 downwards.
ACACGGGGCATCAGTGCACCCACCGTGCCCCACCACAGCCCTATGGCCATGCACCCAGCCTGCAGCGTGCTGACTTGCCTTGTTCTCATCAAAGACGTTGAACACGAAGGTGGCGAATTTGGTTGGGTCACCAAAGGGGAAGAACTGCTTGTAGATCTTCTGGAAGCCGGCAGCATCGAGCTGCCCACTGGGGCAGTCCTTGATAAAGCCCTTGTACCTGGGGAAGGAACATTAGGGTTAGGGTTCCATCAATATTAGGACCTGGTGGGCACTAAGTGGCACCAGTGACACCAAGTGGTGGCCAACCCCAGCACCATGCCATGGCCACGTCCATGTTGAGCATTGGCCAGGGGAATGGGGACAGGGGTGGGATGGGGATGGGCATGAGGATGGGAAAAGGGATGGGAATGGTGATGGGGATGAGGATGACAATGAGGTTAAGGATGGGGATGAGGATGGGAACAGAGATGGGAGTGGGATGGAAATGGGAATGAGGATGGGGATGGGATAGAGATGGGCAGAAGGATGGGAAAGGGGATGGGGATGGTATTGGGGATGAGGATGAGGATGGGGATGGGTATGATGATGGCATAAGGGGATGGGGATGATATTGAGGGTGAGGATAAGGTTGAGAATGCAGATGAGGATGAGATGGGGACGGAGACAGGGATGAGGATGAGGATTTTGATGGGGACAGGAATGAGAGCCCAGCACAGCAACTCCCAGCCAGCACAGCCTGATGTTCCATGCTCATGTGCTTCAGCAAAGTAATCACAGTGCCCTGGGATGTCAGCTTTGCAGCCAGGTAAGCTGAGGCAGCACAGGGGCTTTTGTGCATGAGCACATCTGAAAACTCCTCGTAGGGATGTAGCAGGGCTTCTACACCTCCTGGGACAGCACGGCCAAAGACAGAAGCACAAAGCATTGCCACAAGGAGGTGCAACACCTCCAACGCTGACAGAGTGCAGGGAAGGGGTCAGGCAGCTCGGCGAGTCTGAGGACAGCGCGTGGACCTTGCTGGGACCCCGCTGTGTGCAGCAGCATTACACAACCCCTCACCCAGATCTGTCAGCGGGCCGAGGGCTGGGGGAGGAGGGGAAGGGGGTGGCGAGGTGGGAAAGTGAAGTGCCGGTGACATCTTCGTGCTGCTGCAGCTATGACTCATCAGGAGGGGGGAGAAGGATGAGAGAAAGCGATAAAGAAAGAAAACCTTGACTGGATTGATAGGGAGATGAAAGGGAAATGGTGGCTTTTTTAGGGTGGCACGTTTGGCAGCTGGAGGGGATGGGGTGAGAGCACGCTGCCGCGAGGCGTCCCTGCCTCCGTGCCCCTGGTGTCTCTGCCCATGAGACTCTGTCCCCACTCAGAGCTGCACTGGGGTACACACCAGAGAGCCCCAGCATCCCCATGGGGAGCTAAGCAGGAGGAAAGGCAGAGAGCCACCACTGCACAGAGCCACAGCAGTGTGAGGAGACAAAATCCTTATGTGCTGCTGTCCTCCCCTATGAACTGCATGCGCCCCAAGGTCTGCCTGCCCCTGCACTGGGTCCCCCAGCACCCCCAGCATCTCACCGCCACGCTGCTACTCACCACTGCTGCACCTCCTTCTCTGTAACTGCAAGGAAAGAAAAGAAACAAGAAAAAAAAAAAAAGAAAAAAAGAGGTCAAAATAAATAAAAATAGGAATTGAGTGCTTTCGCAATGCTGAGCGATGCTCTGCTCACCCCAGAAGTGAGCTCCAGGCCTGCAAGCACCTTCCTGGGCTTCTCCCCCTGCCTGCTGGGATGCCGTGGGCGAAGGGGCCGTTGTCCTGCCACTGCCCAAACCGTGCTGAGCACGTGGGATGGAGTGAGATGTGGGCCTGGCTGCGGCACAGCGTGGGCACGGAGCATCCCATCATAACCCCCGTGGGAGCACGTGAGCAGGGAACCTGCTGCCAGCACCCCGACTGTCATTCCCTCGCCTCGTGCATCCAAATAGTAATAATAGAAAAGCAAGAGGGCTGAAACGCGCCGGGATAACGAGGCGGAGCGGGGATGTGTCAATGTGCAAACAGCTGATAAAAATAGAGAGCCCAGCACACCAAGAGATGCCAATTACCTCGGAAGGCAAATAAAAGAAAGCGGGTTTCCATCAGAGAGATTTGCAGCGCGCCTGGCAAAAGGCACAGAGCGGCTGGGGGGCTGCAGGGGGTCTGGAGAAGGGAGGGGGGGGGGCTGCAGTGTCACAGCAGTGGGTCGGATGGGGGCTGTGTGGGCAGCACAAGAAGGGTGTGGGGATGCTCAGCAGCAGGTTGGGGACATGGGGGGCTGTGGCTGTGCCACGAGATGGATTATGGGGACATTTTGGGGGTCACGGAGGGGATCACAGGTACCGGCCTGCCAGGTGCTGTTGCAGGCAGCAGGGGGAGGAGGAGGAGGACCCGGTGCAGCTCTCGGCTGTGCTTCCCCCTCTGCGCTATTTCAGTGCTGGGAGCTGCCTTTCAACTCCAGCAGGAAACAATTAAATCTGTGCTTTTTTTAGTACAGGAGAAACGCTGCTAACGACACGCACGGAGTCGGCTCCCTGGCACACACAGGGCACAACCAGCCCAGGGCACTGCCTGCAGGCACCAACGGGGAGCCTTCAGCATCCTGCAGGGTGGGACCCCCTCGCTCTGAGCTTTACACCTGCAGCGACAGAGCCGGGCACCCCGCTGGGTGTAATGCTCTGCATGGCCCTGATGGAGAACGCAACCAGCATCCTTGCTGTGGGATCTACGGCTGTGCAGTGTGGGGACACGCCGTGCTCCCAGTCTGGGCACTCCATCCTCAGCACGTCGGGGTGCTGAGCAGCTCCCTGCATGCAGCCCAGCACACGCAGTGTCTGCATGCCGACTGCTGCATTCATTCCCTCCCGCCGGCATCGATCTCGGCGCGATGCTGAGCTGATGCAAATCAATTTGCAGCCATCCAGCACGGGCAGGCTTGACCCCGAGCGCTCAAGGACGAGGGATTACCCGCAGCGCATCCCAGTGGAGCAGCAACCCGCTGTGCAGCACCCAGAGCACAGCCCCAGGGTGGTGCTCCCCATGGAGCACCGAAAAACAGCACATGAAGCAGAGTCTTAATGGATGCAGTGTGCCCCGGGATGCTGTGGGATGAAAGGCACCAAGTAAAGGCTCACTGCTGGTATTTGTGATGAGCCGTAATGCTGGGAGAGGCACTGCCCCAGTGCTGCAGCCACGCTCCTGGAGGCACAGTGCTGTATGGCAGCTTCAGTGCTGCTGCCCCTTCGTGGTGCTCACAACTCCATCCCATCTCCACATCCATCATCCCATCCCACCTCCATACCCAATGGCTCCGACCCATCTCAGCTCCCATTGATGGCTCCATCCCATCTCAGCACCCACTGCAGCCCCCAGCCCTGCCTCCCACCCTGCAGAACCCTCCTCCCCTCTGCCCGCTCCTCCCCATGGCACACAGGGGCTGACAGCACTGTCACCACCCACCCTCTGTGTGCCCCCTCTCTTCCCACCACCCAGCTGCTGCTGCAGCAAGAACAGCTCTGGTTAATCATTGCTCCAGCCATTAATTGGTGATGGCAGGGCTGCGAGGGGACACTCCATATCCATGCAGTGGGACCATGGGAGGAATGGGGATGGAGCACTGCAGGGATGCAAGAGAAGTGCAGCGATCCAAACCCCAACACCTTACAGACCCCTTCTCTCCCCTACTGTGGAGAGTCACTGCTGCCAGAGCAGGAAAGCAGAGTTAATTATTTCCAGCCACAGGCAGCACTCAGCTTCCAGATGACCAACAAGCTGCCTTCACCTCCGCTGGATGCTCAGCGCAGCACCCAGCTTTGCACGCTGAGCATGCATGCAGCACACGTGCACGTGTGAGCAAAGTGGCAGCTGCACACACATGATGGGGCTCTCACACCGGCAGTAACTGTGCTGGATGGGCACCTGTGCAAAAGCCAACTGGGGGACGGGCTGCACGTGGGGCATGGGGCACTTGTGCACAAAGCTGCTGAGGCCGCACCGACTCCATGGGTGCTCCTGCGTGATGCTATCGGTGCTCGTGCATTTATTGGGCGCTCATGCACGGCCTTATTGATCCTCAAGGAGTAAATGAGTGTAATTAGCAGATCACACTCTTGCAAACACACCAATCGGGCGCTCAGGTGAGCGGCTCAGGTGCTCATGTGGAAACGAATGGGAACCAGAGGCAGCAGTAACCATAAATGAGCCCAGTGGGCAGAACACAACCGGGCGCTCGGACGTGCATTAATTGCGCACTGCCGTGTGTGCTAATTGGGCTCTCATGCGTGAACCCATCGGGTGCTGATGCGGATCTCCGCGGGGCGCTCATGCATGAACGCATTGGGCTCTGATGCGCACAGCAATCCGGAGCTGCAGCACACCCTGCAATTTGTGCCCAACGCTCCACCCCTCGCCGTGGTGAAACACGTCGTTAGGAATTGTTTGAGGATAAATCTGTTATGAGCTCCACTCCCAACATCATTGCCGTGTTCGTGCACATCGGTGACGGAGCAGGCAGTGGCACCAGTGGGGATCTCTCCCCGTGCCCAGATCTGCATTTCCTGCCGGGCATGGAACCAGGGGGGTCACAGCAGAGCCCCCCCCCCAGCCCAAGCACAGCCCCAAGCCCTACAGATGGGGCTATGGGATCATCACCAGGCCTGTAGGCTCGTGCCTGGGGACTTTGCAGAGCTCCATTTGGTGACGGCAGTCCTTCCATCTGCCCCACGTCAGCGCTTTGAAATGTGGGTTGCTCGGCCCTGATGGCTCGTGTTCATTACAATTCTGGATTAAATATGTAACCAATGGCCTGGTTACACATTGCAGAGCTCGCTGTCTTGCTGCCCCCTGGGCTCAGGCTCGGCCCAAGGATCAGGCTGCTCTGGAAACTTTCTCCACTGTGGTGCAGGGAAAGTGGCTGCGGGTCCCCATGGAGCAGCTACCCCCATGAACACATCCATGGCTGTCCCAGAAGGAGGGGCTTCTGCCAATCCAAATCCTGTGTACCCCTATTTCCACCCCACTCACCCCAGCAGCACCAGTCCCAGTGGGTGCCCATCCCACAGCACCCCAGAGCCAAAGGGTTGACACATATCAGAAGGTGCACCACCACATCCCACAGCCAAAGGCCACCCAGAGACATCCCCATCCCAAGCCCTGGCAGCTCTGGGGCCAGGCTGCTCCTCTCCCCTTGGATGCACACTGCAGGCACTGGGATGCTAGGGGACATTGGGGGCACAGTGCTGTCATCAGCACCATTTGCTACTGCCGAGGTGGGAAGTGCAGAGGGAACTGTGTGTGCCTGGCACTGCTCACAGCAGCTGCCATTGGGCTCTGCTGGCTGCAGGCTGAGCAGGGCCATGGCGAGGATGGGAAAACCAACACGCAGTTCAAATCCTTTTTAGACCCTATGAAATATTTAAGGGGCTGATGTAAAGCTTTGGAAATTGGGTTCGGGGCAAAAGCAGCAGAGGAAGGGCTGAGGATGGTCGTCGTGTATGGGGATGAATGAATGGTGCTCCTGTCAGCTCCATCCCCAGCGCAGGGAGCCCACAGCACCACGCACTGAGGAGCCACGGGGGGCTGCCTGGGGGGCTGTGTGGGATACGGGCTGCACCTCTGGCTCTGAGGAAGGCAGGGAGGCACAACATGAGCACACGAGCATCGCCCTGAGAACAGAAGGAGCGCAAAGCATCCCTCCCCGGAGCAGCCGCTTCCTTTGATGCTGTCGCAGCCTCTTGTTTCACAGCCTTAATTATAACAGCAGCAGCAAAGGTCAGCGCAGTGGTTAAGTAAATCCATTAACGTGTCGGGGGATCTGTGAAATGTGATGCTCCCAACGCCACTGCAGAGGGGATGAGGTGCCACCAGCCACGGTCCCCCCATGGACACGGGGCTGAGGATGGGGCTGACACCCCAACACTTGGCAGGGCAGAGCCAGGACACGGGCAGTGAGGAGCTATGCCTGAAAATTGGAGGATTTTTCACTCTTTTCCCACAGAATTCAGCCAGCCGCTGCACACCTCGTAACTCCAAATCGATCTGTTTGTAGGTTGCTCTGAATCTAATGCCCATTAATTCAAGGCATTACTGGCACGCAGCAGAGCCAATTCTGTGGCTCGTTGTAGAAGAGCAGAAAGTGACGATGCAGGAGTGAGTTGAAAGTCCACTGAAGAGAGAGCAGTGAGTGGACACGACTGGGGTGAGGGTCCCTGGGACACAAGTGCTGCTGCAACCCCATGGCAGCATCCACAATTGCACACAAGTGCTTTGCACCAGAGAAACATTAAGGTTGGGGAAGACCTCTAAGATCACTCAGTCCAACCCCAACCCATCCCACCATCCCTCAGTGCCACATCTCCATGGGTATGGAACACCTCCAGGATGGTGACCCCATCACTCCCTGGCAGCTGTGCCAGTGCAGCACTGCTCTCTCTCAGAGAAGAAATGTTTCCCAACATCCAGCCTGAACCTTCACTGCCACAACTTAAGGCTATCATCTCTCATCCACTTGCATTCAAGACTTGGACATGACTTACCCTGCATCCCAAGACCTTCACAGCAGAACCTTTTGACCTCGGCCCCACAATTTCAATTCCCTGCATTTCCAAATCCCGCTCCTAACCCCCCTGCTGTGAGCAGACCAACCACACCCCCACATCCCTGGATGCCCCATCCCTGGAGGCATTCAAGGCCAGGCTGGATGTGGCTCTGGGCAGCCTGGTCTGATGGTTGGTGACCCTGCACATAGCAGGGGGGTTGAAACCAGATGATCATTGTGGTTCTTTTCAACCCAGGCCATTCTATGATTCCATGATTCTATGATCCCTGCCAGGACAGTGGCTCCTGGAGCCCCACCAACACCTCCTGGGACACAGTGCAGCACTGAGAGCCACCGCCATGACGACAAAGCACTTCAATATCTTTTGGATGAAAGGCTCTGTGAATGCACAAAGAATTACATAATTTATTATTCATTATTATTCGACGCTGGCTCCTCCCATGGATGGGACTTGGGCTGCCAGGAGGGCTGAGCCCTCTCTGGTTCCCCCCATAGCACTGGGATATGGGCACCTGGAGATGGCTCAGCACAGCTCAGGTAAACAGAAAATGATGCAACAGAAGGAAATCCCACTAGGGGAGAAATCCTGACCGTACTGCAGCCACAGCTCTCAACATCATGGGCACATCCCTGGGACAAAAGCATTTCCCCACCATCAGCTCCCTGCCAACACCTGTCCAGGCGAAGAAGCACTCGGCAAAAGTGATTCTGTTCAGACACGAGCAGCGGAATGAGCTCAACAAACTGAGCCTGGCATTAGGGATGGCTGCAGCCTATGGGCACCATGCACTGCTGGGGGGTGTTGGGATGCTGTGTGAAGCACAGCCATGTGCTGTCCTGCTCGGGGACACGTGCAGTGCACCTCAGAGGAGGCTTCACAGGCTACTTCTGGGCAGCCTGGTCTGGTGGTTGGCAAACCTATGCACAGCAGGGGGGTTGAAACCAGATAATCATTGTGGTTCTTTTCAACCCAGGCCATTCTATGAGGACAGGTGGCTTCTGGGGAGGTGTGTGGGAAGGGGGAGGACATCCAGGAGGTGCAGAAAGTTGGGAATGGAGCCACAAGGCCACAACCCTGTGCCGACCTCATCCAGCATTCACCACAACGGGTTCCAGCAGGACCTGCAGCCCTTGTGCTGCCCTACGGGGCAGCACCTTCCCAGCACGGAACCGAGCACGGAGCGCTGCAAAATGCCCGGTGCAGCACCGCTGCTCTCAGAGCCGAGCTGTGCCCCCACCCTGCCCCCCTCCCTCGGCACACTGACAGGAGCAGCCCCGCGCGGGGGTGTGCAATGCACCAGCGATGCCTCCTCTCCGTATGGGAGAACTCGCTGCATCCTCATCTATTGCCTTTTTGGGTAAGCGCTGCCGTGGGACTGCAGCAATGACAGCGGGAACGCTCGCAGGTCTGGCGGGGCACGGAGCCGGTTTTCCGCTTAAAGCTAAAGGGGGGTGAGCGGGGAGGGGAATTCGGAGCACCGGAGCCTTTGTTTCGTCGGTACGTCCTTCAGAACGGAACAAAATAAAGGCGGTTTTGCTCAAAGCGGATGGCTCGGGCATCGGCCGCGAGTGAGGTTATAAAGGGGATCCGAGGGGACAGGCGCGGGCTCGGGAGCAGGACGTTAAAGCTGACACCCGTAGCGCGGGGCTCGGAGCGAAACGACAAAGGAACCGCCGAGAAACGCACCGAAGTTCGGGAGCCGCGGGGGCAGCGCCGCCCGGGGGGGGTCGGAGCGTGCGGGGCTGCGGAGCGGGGCCGGGAGGTTCGGGGCAACGCGGCAGCCGGCGGGGAGCAGGATGCGGTCCCGGTGGCGGATGCTGAGCAATAGGCCGCGGAGCGCAGCGTTTGCGGGAGAGCCCCGCGCTGCCCTGCCCGCCCGCCTGTCCCTCTCCATGTTTTCTCCCTCCTCCTTCCCGGCTCAGCGAGGAATTCTCGCAACAAAGCCGGGGCTGAGCCTGCGCGCTGCGGGAGGGGCCGGCCCCGCCGCGGTACCCGCAACCCCGCGAGCATCCGCGGGTCGCAACCGCCGCTCCCCCCCTACCCACCCCTCCAACCCCACATCCAGAGCCGCGCTGCCCTCCCCCCCTTCCCCTTCACACCGCGGTCAGGCCCCGCTATGCACTCACAGTACGTTTTCCTGGTCAGCTCCTCCACAACTTCAGGCTTCAACTTGCTGTTGGATTTCCCCATGGCGATGCGGAACGGGCTCAGCGCGGGGGCATGGAGGGCTGCGGGGCCGGGAGCGGGGCACGGAGGGCCCTACATCCCGGGGAGGAGCGGAGCGCTGCGCTCTTTGTTGCCGGGCTTCGGGGCTGCGGAGCTGCGGGGCCGCTCTGCGCCTCCGCGCGGCCGCTCCCGCCCCTCTCCGCGCTCCCTCCGCGCTCCCTCCCCGCCCTCCGCGGGTTGGGGTGCGGGGGGGGGGGCCCGTAACGCTCGGCCCGACGCCGCCGGAGCTCAATGGGAGGGAGGGGGGAGGGAGCGGGCTCTTGTAGGGCGGCGGTGGGAGGGGGGATGCTCGCCCAGGGCCGGAGGATGCGGAGGGAGAGAGGCGGCGGTGTGAGCGCGGAGGGGGGTGCGGGGTGGGAGTGACCTCGGGGGGACGCACCCGGATGCAGAAGGGCCCCCCCGGTGCCGGCTGCCCGCTCTCACGCCGGGATCCCCGCTACGATCCTGCCTTCATTCATCGCGCAACGCGGGATGCAGCCCGAGCCCCATCCCTCCCGTGCGCCCAGCCGGCGGCGGGGCCGCGGCACAAAAAGCCGAGCCGTTTTCCCCACCTCAAAACCAGGCAGGGTTGGATGCCCCCGCCGCAGCTCCCCGTGCGCGCACGCACTGCCGTGAGCCGCGCTGATGCACGCGATAAACGCGGCTCCCTTCCCGCCCGTGTTGCAACGCAGGCCCCGCAGGAGCTGCCCGGGCACGCTGGGCTCCTGTAGCAACAGCCAGGAGGAACGAACCACAGATCTGTGCTTGGATACGGCAAAACCTGTCTGCAGGGCTGCAGGCAGCGCGGCGCCCGGGTGGCTTTTTGGGACAAAGACCCTCCTGCCACCCACCCGCAGGCCACAGCGTCGTTTGCTCGGTGGCCAAAGCTGCAGCAAAAGGCCCCGTGCATCCCCTTCCTTCCAGCAAAACGCCCATCTTTGCAATGCTCTCCTTTCGGCTGCGTGCGCCGAGCTGTGACCGTGTTGCAGCAGGGCTGTGCTGAGTGCGTGCAGAGCGTGGCACGGCCCGGAGCAACAGAACAACCCACGGTCCCAACCCGCCCCGCACAGATCGGGCATTTCAGCACGAGCTCTGCAGCCGCAAAAGTGATGTGAAAGGGATTGAATTCTATTTAAAACTCTCCCCTGCCTCCACCACGGAGAGAACTGAATAGAGAGCTCAGATCTCACCGAGGAGAGGAGAAAAGTAATCGGAAACTGTGCAAGCCATCCACTTTCTCTAATTATTAGCTTGAACCTTGCCATTGCTTAAATAACAGCACCGGTGGCAGTTGCTGGGAGGCAGCAGAACGCAGCCCCAAAACCAACACAGCAGGAGCTGCGGGTGGGCAGAGCTGTGCAGGGCTGAGACAGAGCACTCTGTTCTCTTTGGGCTTTGCTGAGAGCTTCCTTGTGCCCCAGGAACAGGGCAGCAGCAGGGAGAGCTGAAAGCAAGGGGGAGGAACGCACACACACGAGATTAATGATATCAACCGCAAAAAGAGTGGCTATTTTAAGGTTAATGCTTAACGATCCTGAGTCAGGCAGAAGAAAAGCCAAAGGAAAGCAGAGGCAGCAGCGTGGCCGTGGTTGAACTGGCACAGCCAACCCCCAAACAGCTGCTGCTTTGAGAGGGAGGGTGAAAAAAATTCCAGCAGAATGAGTTCAATTTCCTGGTGTAACAGCCACAGCAGGCACCAAACAGTGCTCATCCTATCCTGGGCTGCCGGGTGCAAAACGCCCTCAGTGCAGCAGTGCCTCGGCCAGGTCTGAGCCCAGAGATATGGGGCTGGGGGCAGCACCGATGGGACCCCACAGCCCTCAGGAATCAGCCTTCATAACCCCGAGCACGGCAGCAGGAAGGCCAGCAGCTCCCCACGCCAGCTACCGCTGTTATAAATTCATTTTAGACAAAACACAGCAGAAATAAAACAAATCAGGTCATGGGGTAAACGGGCGCAGCAGCGGAGCCTGCAGGCTCTGCTCCCAAAGAAGTGAAACGCAGGCGTGGAAAGCACGGCCGAGCTCTGGAAATAGGCACAGCCCTACAAAGGCTGGAGGAGTGACAGCAACCCATGTGCTGAGCGGTACAGTTTGCTACGCTGGTAATTTCTCTGCTCAATTCTAGTGCTTTTTTTTTGTTTTTTTTTCTCTTGAAGACTGTTCTCTTTGGAGCCTGCGGGGCTGTCATTGTGATGCCGACGTGGGAACACCGAAGGGTGGCTGCAGGAGGCAGCAGCTGGGCTCGGTGTCCCCGTGCAGCGAGCAGCTGGATGAGACAAAGCCGAGCAGGAGGCGGTGCGGCGATCCTCGGTGGAACGCTGCAAATCACAGCTGGCACCTGGGAGAACACCGGCCCTCCTGCAGCGCAGCAGCCGCCTCCTCCAGCCTTCAAATGCTGCTTGAGAGCAGGCAGCACGCGTTTGTTCGGGATGGAAAGCGAAAGGCTCCGTGCAACGGCAACCAAGAGCACAGCTGCAGCAGCTTTGTGCAGCGCAGAGCCTGCAGCACCCACCGGCAGCATCACAGGGGTCAGAGAGGCTCCAAAATCTCTCAAGCGCATCAAATCCGCTCTCACCTATTTCTCTCATTTTACTGCCCTGAGAGGTTGGTGCTGCGCCCTCCCCTAACGCCGCTCTGATTCACGGCACTGCACAGGCACTGTGGGACCGGTAAATGCCAGCAGGTTTTACGCCAGCAGGTCTTTCTGCTGAGTTTGTGCAGCAGCAGTTAAAAACCTGACTTACCCAGAATACAGATGAGGGAGCACAGGTAGCAGCTTCGTCGTAACGCAGCACGTTCCTGCTCTTCCCAGCCAGCAGCCACGCTCACCCAATATATGTGCAAGGTTTAACAGTCAAACAAAAACGAACCCCTAAAGCAGAAATTACGCATGCAATATGCTTCACACAGAGATAAGCAAATGGAAGGAGAGCGAGCCGGCATTCAGTCCAGCTCACAGCTGATAAGGGACTGCTCCCTACAGTACATTTAGCAGTGATTTGTCCAGTCCACTGTTCATTATCTGAAAGAACACAGAACTTCCTCCGTTTCTCGGGGGAAGATTGTCTGCAGCCAAACCAGTCTCGTTGGCAGAAGGTTTCTCCTGACATCTTGTTCTCCTCTGCTTTCGTTTCATCTCATCTCTCTGCATCACAGCCCTTGAGCCACGCTAATGAATTCCCAGTTCGTTTCTGCAGTTTCTCCCCATGCAGCCATTTTGTACTGCGCCACATCATCTCGGCTCTCTAATCACCATTTAGACAGGCTTAGAGCTTTAATTCTTGTCATCTTCTGTCACTGCCCGCGTCTCTCATCTCACCACAGCCATTCATTGCAGTCCCACCAGTTTGACCAACACCTCCCAACACAACATGAATCCCTAAACACAAAAGTTGGGCTTCTTCCAGGAGATGCAGATCAGTATCTTCATTAATAGCTGGGCCAGGTGTAGGATTCCTTTTGCAGCGTAGCTCTATGGGAGAGGCATTTTCAGGCATGCTGAGGCACTGACAAATGCTCTTCCACACCCCCTGTAAGAGCAGAGGATGCATTTGTAGGGTGATAGATTGCCACTGAGCTGTGCCACCCTACAACAATGGCTCAAAATTGCAGATGGTGAAGCAGCTCAGTCTGCTGGGACAGAAACCTTACATTCATCCTTCGTGCAGGAGACCCCCATTGCAAACAATTCCTGCCACTGAGGATGCTGGAAATCTCTGGCCAAGCTCAGTACAACCATCCCAAGAGAGAGCAGCAGTGAGGTCTAAGCCACCCACTCCATTCCAATCCTGACCTACACCATTTAGCACCACTGCAGCAGTCCCACCCTGCAAACCTGTTTATTTTGTTCAGCTCTTCTTGATGACAGGAGTGATCTTATGCACTTTCGACCATCCCAGCAGAAATATTCCACATGGGAGAACAATTACAAGAAAGCAGTGTCACCCAAAGTGCACTTAGTTCCATGGATGGGAATGGAGAGAAGGAATGGATGATGTGCATTTCTTAAGACACATGAAAGTCTTCAGCTCCTACCTGAGGACCCCAGTATCGGGGATCAGCTGTGCCAAACACAAGCTGCTTTATTACCTCTCTGTTCAAAGCAATTTGTTTTTATTGACCACTCACCATACAGGGCACTACAGCACAGTCCTGCTCATTAGAGTCTGTCAGTCAGAAGGCAAAAGAAGGCAAAAATGGGATTTAAAGAGAAGGCAGATTTTTTGCAGTCATGAAGACAACCTTGCTAGAGCTTGAGCACTGACAGCAGGCAGCCTGGAGTGCAGCAAGGAGCAGCAAATGATCAAGGCAGCTCAGAATTTCAAATGCTAACAGAAAATCCTTAAAGCAGGTGGAACCGTTTACCTCCTCTGGTCAGAGGAATACCTAGAAACCTGGGTATAAACACAACATAATCAGGAAAGCTTCACTGGGGCTCCAGCATTAGTAATTTTTGCCCCTGTACAAGTCTACCAGATGGGCCCTGCATGCAACTGACTACAACTACCAGGAGCTGTCTCAAAGCTCACTTTGAGTGAACAGCCAAATCAGGATTCTTTTTGTATATACCACACTTAGTTTCAAGCTCAAGTGAGCCTTTCCACCATACAGCTCTACATTACACACCTCTTCGCTAGCATTCTGCCTATCATTACAGCTGAGCTATGTTGGGTCCAGTACAACCAGCAGAGATGAGTTTGGATGGCCAAACGTACAACAAACTGATAAAGCAGATGTGCAGTTTGGAGAAAGCAAGCATCCAAGAACTATCTGCATGAGATAGACTGTCCCAGTGGAATAATCAGCCATCCCCATCATATAAGGTTTCTTTTACTCTACAGCAGGCTATTTAGTCCAAAAACCACGTCCTTTTTACAGTTCACTCCCATGGTAAAACACCACCCACCCAAAGGCTTGAGGCAATGCAGAACTGCCTGTTTGGGCTTTGCAGTGCAGAGAATACTGGCATCTATTTCTGGCATTACCCCTGCATGGTAGCTTGAGAACTATAGGATAAACTGTAAGAAACATTTTGAAGACGTACATTCTGCGATGAGGGGCGTATGCTTTGAGGCAGGTGGTGGATTGTTAGGAGGAGCACTTCATTGAAACACTGCAGACCTCACCCCTGCCAGCACAGCCAGTTTGTAGAACTAAAAATGTAGAACTGACATCTCATACAGGGAACACTGGAAAAGTCCCCAGGTACCCTGATTCTAGCCTAAATCAAACAGCTCCCTCTTCCACAAAGGTAATGGTAATGCAGGTCCTTCTGCTTGAGGAGAGCAGCAGCCCAGGAACAAAAAGCTTCTCCCATCCATTACAGGTACACAGCTGTTTTGAGATTTGGCCCTGTACCCACAGCAAGGTAACAGCTGCAATTGAAGGTCAGGCATGGGGAAAAAAAGGCTCTGAAATCAAAAGGTCATCTTGGTTACTAGCAATTCAGAAGCAGAAAACAAGATGCATTCAACTTTCTAGTCATTCAATCTTTATTTTATACATTTGCATCACAGCAGGGAAGCCAAGTTGCACAGACCATCCTGATTTCTACCTACTTTGCTTCTCTCCAAACACTGCTTGCTGTTCTTTTAATAAAGCTTAAAAAAATACTGAAAAAAGTTATTTGTGCATCTGAGCAAGAACAGAAGAAAAGGCTATTTATAGGTCACCAAAAACCCTGGAAGAGGACCTTACTGTACAGTAAAGTCTCTGAGCTCTTTTGGAGATCATTTACTAAATGAATTCAGAGCTACATTGTACAAGGTGCCCTAAAGCTGCTTAATGACACAAGAGGATCTGGAATTAATTATTAATAGGTACTGAAGGGAAAGGAAAGCCATTTAGACCCATCCTCTGTTTTGACAGAGCAGGTCCCAGCCCCACACTCAGGTATCCTAGCTACAGGAGGAAGTGCTGCTGATAACATGGAGGTCAGGCTCTACTTCATTACACAGAGAGCAGAACACCAGGTGAAATCCCACAGGGAGATATTTATTTAGAATTGTCCTTTCTACAGGATTGCAGCAGTCAGAACATAAGTGGGTTCTTAAGCCAGTCAACCTACAAGGAGCGCCTTTCTTCCTCAGCCACTTTCTTCTGGTTCCATCAATTTACACAAGTGTAACATCTCAGTATTTTTTCTTACCCTGTTTCCACCCACTTGCAAGTACACATCACATGGAGTTCTTACAGGATCACTGCAATTTCCAAGCATAAAACTACACAGGGGGGAAAAAAAATGCACAGCTTTCTACATCTCTCTAAGTAAAAGTGATTAATAAGCCAAAACAGCATCATACCCAGTGGCTACAAGAAAAACCAAATTAAACTGATGAAGCAGTCAGCCCCAGGGAACACACAGAAACACTGGTCAAGTGCCCCTGGGGGCACCACCTCAGCTCTCATGAAACATCCAGGTACTGAAGTTACAAGGGCACAGGTTTGGGACAGTTTAAGCCCAGTTACGTTTCACACATCACTGTACCTCCCACCCTCTGCAGACCACATCTCCATGCTTTTTACAGAAGTGAAAAATGGGGAAGTGTTTTATGATTGAAATGGAGATCAGAAGGTAGAATCAATAAAACACATTTGCTTTAAAGTAACAGTAGTCTGTTAGCTATTGTTACAGGTCAAACTGAAGGAGACAAAGCAGGCAGACTGAAGGAGCAAGTGCTTCCTTCAATACCTGCACATTTACCTGATTTTGTAACAGCTATGCAACTTCAGTTCTCATAGAGCTCAACAGAACCTACAAATACCCAGTATTTGCTTCTAATGCAGCTGGGCAATTTTCAAACAGACACACACCTTGTCCATTTGTTTGCCGCTGTTCAGCCTGCATTTCTCCTCTTTAAGAGAAGTGTACCATAAGGAATAAGAAGTGTTAACACATTTTGAGTCTTCCATTGGACTCCAGTGCATGCTGGAGTGATTAGGACACGTCCCCTTTATGTCCAGAAGGAATGTTACAGTACTTAGCAACACAAGGTGGATGCACACTCATGCTACAGAGAGTCCACCACCTAGCTTAGAAAAATACATCTTCCACACTACAAGCTCCAAGACAAAATACTGCAATGCAGCAAATTTTTACAACGTGCTCCCAGGGTATGGCAGCGTGGAAATCCAGGAACAGGGCACTCAGCTGGAGAGAAACGCTGAACAATGTGCTGTACAGATCATGACACGCTGAGTTAGATGACAACATTAAAGAGCAGCTTAATAGGACAGCATGTGGCTTCTTCAACCAGAACTGCTATGTTTTGAGGAAACAGTAGCAACGTTCCAGATGACCCCATTATGTCTTCCTTTCTTTTAATACTTCTCTTGATGAACATCAAGGAAAATATTTTCAAGCCTGAAGAATGCAAGAGCCTGGCAGCTGCGCTGCAAGGAGGTTTCCTATGGAAGACAGCTTGCTTAAAAGTCAGAGCAGGAAGGAGGAATGCATAGAGGCATCTGCATGTCACCATCAATAGGGATTTACTGGGGCATAAGCTGCATTACAACTCAAGAGTGAACCAGTCTTGTTCCTCTCTGTGGAGGATGCTGAGTATTCCATAGCAGCAATGCGTGTGAATGCATTCACAACCATTTATTCAGAATTGCAGCAGGGGTCCCTGCCCAGGGCCCCTGTCAGCTACACTGCTGTATACTCAGCAACTGCTTTGGCTGTTCACTTCAGTAAGAGGCAGATAGGAAAGTAAGGCTCTATCCCAGGATGATCTATACAGCCATGAGCAGCTCTTCTATTTCCCCAGCCTGTAAAGGGCAGAGCTTCCCAGCAGACAGGCTCACTTGGCATCTGAGAGGTGAGCACTGTGATTATCCTGCCTAGTGAGCTCCTAAGCTGCTGCTTTTCACCAGCAATGGGAAGTCATGCAGATGTGGGCTTGCTCTGGGAGGAAAGGGGAGGGAGCAGCCCTCCTTGTGATGCTTTGTGGCACAGCACACTCCATGCTGTGCACAAAGCACAGCTGCAGATGCTCTCTCTATCCTCCAACATCCCAGCCACTGTCTAATCATGCAACACTACAGGGACAGATTTTTTCAACCTGCTTTGAGGACTTCCACACTGAAAAGTGGAAATTCACTTTGGAAATGGCTACACTAAGATGATGTATCACTGTTTTTTGACTTGCTCACCCATGTTTTGTTTCCTTGTTAACGAATAGGACTGACTAGTCACTGCTGTAGTGCTGGCCAGAATCCCAGCTGAAGCTGATTGTACAGCTAACTGCTAAGGCTTGGGTCTGAACTTGGAACCAGCTCTTCTAAGAACACTTTCAGAGGGCTATCATCAGCTTTTGTGCCAAGACAAAAAGTCATCACTGATTTTTTGGCCTCTGACTAGGAAAGCAGGGTGTTGATGGATATAACTACACTTGATGCAACTCGAGCAAAAAAGCAAACAAAAAAAAAGAAACCAGAGATGAAGGTAAAAGCATTTGTTCTATCAGTGATTCACTGATGATGAAGTACAAAGAGCCAGCTGTCTGAACCAGCTCAGCACACACCAGGACCCCAGCACAGCCACCAACATTTTGGAAGTGAAATGCCACACCCATTAGAATTTCCAATTTCATTCAGAAATTTCCAGTTTAATTCAGAAATTACATTAACCCAGGTTCCAAGACATCATCATGTCCACATCAACAATGCATTATTGCACTCCTGATAGTAAATGCTCATCTCTTACATCCCTCTGTGCCAACTGACCCTATCACTCCAGCAGACAACTCTGAACAAGGCTCACAGTCTGTCTCAGCAGCCCTCTGGATATAGAGTGATCCTTCCCCAGGGACAGAGCAACTGTGCAAAGAATGAGAGGATCCAATTTTCAGGTATTTAACCATATGATGTGCTAGGGCTGCCTCTGTTTGTTTCTAGTTCAGTTTCTCAAGTCTCAGCTACGAAATATGCAAAAGAACTTTTCATACAGAAGGTCTAGAAGGCTCACTGATCATGTAACAGCCTTTCTTGTGGCACAGGCTCTGTTTTCACTTGAACTGTATCTTTGCAAAACAGTGACAGCAAAAGCCAAACCATCACTGCTGTAATTATTGTGTAGTTACAAGCCAAGGAGGAAAATAGAGGACTCTGCACAAGATAAGAGGGTTATTCTTATGCTTTATCTGAAGAGAAAACAGTTCCAGGTATCAAAGCAGGTAGATTAATTTCTACTACTTCCACAATGAATAAAATGAAGACCAGGAAAAAGAAGTTGCAGTCAGGAAAAAGAGTCTTGGTACAGACTTCTGGCTAAAAGCTCTACAACTCACACTGAAGACTAAGGAAGAAGTGGTTCACCATTTCAACAAACAAAACAGCAACTCCACAAAATAAAAATCCCGCTCTCTTCTTAAGTTAAAGAATGAGAAAAAGCAGTCATGGAAGTCCTTCCATCAGTTATGCCCCCAGAAATGCAGTCCCTTCAAGTCAAAAGAGAAAAAGAAAAAAGCAAATTCCCAAATGAGTTTAAGAGATATTGGCACACCTGAAGCTCTGTGAAGATGCCTATCCCTGTTACTGACAGGAGCACTTTGCTCAACAGGTACATCTTAGCAGCTCTACATGAAGATTAAGGCTTCATTGGGTCAATGAGTTATACTCGATTTATTTTTCTTAGAACTCATCCTTGTTACACCAGTGAACCACTTCTATCCTCCTACAAACTAACAATGCCTCACTACTACAGCTACAAGCACCAATGTGCCTTTCTAGCAATACCAGAACTCTAGAGATGAAACACACATAGCATTTGTAATATGACTCTAAAGATCACACTGCAGACTTGCAGTTGATAGTTAAGACTTGTGTATTCCAGCCATAATTTACTCCTTTTCTGAAAACAAAAATAAAAACCACTTATGACTGGCAGTTACAATTGCCTGGTTTTGACAGCAATACCATTCCGACCAGTTCAGCTCATCTCAAAGAGCAGTGCCACTGTTCTACACAGACTGGGAGGTATATGTAGCCATCCAGAGAGGCAGAACAACTCAGGACAATGGAGAATCAGAGATTTACGCTGCAGTACATTTGCTGGTTTGATTTCCATTGGAGATTCTGGTACTCTTACACTGTACCAGGGAGTATCTTCTGAAAAACCTTGGAAGTATATTAGAATGTAGAACAAAGTACTCTGGGTCATGGCTTGAAATTCCATGTTTAAGATAGCACGGCAGATCCCTAAAAAGTAGGCAACAGTCCTACACCTTGTGTATTTCTTGTCAGGTGGGTGCGAATCAAGGGAATCCTATTAGCAGTGGAGAATCTACATTAACACTTATTGTGCTACAAGTTAGTGCTTTTAATGGAAAACAGTCGCTTGCTTCCTACGTAGCAATACATTTGAAAACCTGACATATTCAAGTAAAAGCCTGCACAAATTAGACAAGACACTTATCAACGTTCCAACTGATGTGAAGGCTGGAGGAAGTCACCTGATCCAATAGCCCACTTAAATAACTGCAGTTGTTTCAACTCATTTGCTTCGCAATATTTTGTCCAAGCCAAAAGGAGAGTTTATATAAAAAGAATACTTACATCTCATCTTCTTTTCCCCACCTCCTGTGACACATTGCATTTCCCAGCATACGTGTTACTTAGCATGTGTGTATATATATGCGCATTATATAAAATATATACTTTTTACATACACACTGAAGGTCTCTCTTCACATTAGACTTGCACATTCTGAAGAATGCAACTGCGAATAATTCAGAATACCAAACTGATCCAGAAAGGGGAAAAAAGAATAAGCTGCCCAAAACCCCTAAGAAAGCTTCACACTCCTTGCAGGTACCAAGAGATGTCTTTTTTTTTCTTTTATGATCAGAGGAATAGTTAGATTTCTGCACTGCTTTGCTCCCCCTTGACACACCCCACTCTGCAGTTTCAGTGTTGGGAAGTGCTAAATGCTCCCTTTCCACTGAAAGTAATATTAATAAATTAAAAAAGTTTCTGTGAAAGTGCTGCCTTAGTCCAGTTCATCATGCTGTGCTTTCCCACTCTCCCCGTGGCTCTGCTGAACCATTCACCACTTTCTTGACCTTCTTCATGCCCTCCATTACTCCAGAAGTTGTCACCCTGGAAGAGAAGGAAGAAATGTCAGCAGAGAACTTGAGCTGTAACATCAATTTCACCAACAGCCCATGCTTTTCCTGCACATATCAAATAACACTTCTCCTAAATATCTCTACCCAGATCTACCAGTCTGGATGTTCTCTATTTCTTAGTGCTACCATTTTGCAGACCAGGTATCATCCTGGACACACCACTGATGGGTGGTGAGTCTCATGACTCCCCATCTGCCATTAAAATAGAACAGATAAATGTAGGCTGGCTCACAGCTTCCCATTCAGACTAGGTGTCTAGATGTAGCATCAGAAACAAACATTTAGCACACTTGTACCAGCAGAATGAGTGCAGCTCCATAGTTAAAAAGCTTCTTCTTATGGTGGAGCAGATGAAATGATGATGGGCTAGTAATAGAAAAGATCTATACAGCACTCAGCTTGGAAGCTTCCTTATATGAAACCACAGGATCATCCAATTATTTCTCTCATGCTAGGGAATACCCTATTGAGAAAGTATTAGAGACACTGCAATGGAATAAGCATTACAGTATTTGCTCGTATTTGAAGATGTATGGGGTTGTTACCCTGACACCAGCTGTTTATATGCTAAAGCTTGAGCAGCTTGCCTGGAAACTTCTAGTATATAGCTGAACACCCTTAACTCTGTGCACTAGACTTGCTTGTGCATTTGACATGTTTTTTAAACAGGAACAATGTATTCTACAAGTTCACACATCACAGATGCTGACACAAGTAATCATTACTAGCTTAATGCACACCAACTCCTTTAATAGCAAAACCACTTAATGAACAGCAACAAAACATGAGAGGTCATTCTAGTTATACCAATCCAAGTGAAGGACAGCAATAGGACAAGGGGGAATGGTTTTAAACTGAGACAGGGGAGGTTTAGGTTAGATATTAGGAGGAAGTTTTTCACCCAGAGGGTGGTGAGGCTCTGGAACAGGTTGCCCAAGGAGGCTGTGGATGCCCCATCCCTGCAGGCATTCAAGGCCAGGCTGGATGTGGCTCTGGGCAGCCTGGTCTGCTGGTTGGTGACCTGCACACAGCAGGGGGTTGAAACTGGATGAGCATTGTGGTCCTTCTCAACCCAGGCCATTTTAAGTCTGTATTTGTCATGGCAATCTGACCAGTGAACTACAAAGCCATGTAATACTGTTCTAATACCAAGCAAACTCATTTGTTTATCCAGCTAGAACAGCACCACTACTCTCAGAACTACCCTGGCTATCCAACAAAAGCTCTTCAACTCCATATATTCTCTCTGAGCACACAAAACAGGCTATTCACACACACCAGACGTTTGCTCCATTATTTTGCACAGTATGATTCTCATTCTGCACGTATTTTTTCCTACAGATGTTCTGCAAAGGTTGTTGTGGATGCTGGAAGTAACAGTGCCAATAGCACAGTGCATTCACAAGGGATGCCTGGAAGCATACATAAAACCACCCTGTTTGACTCTGCTGCTGTCAGTACTTACGTGCTTTCACCTGCTGTTTACCATGTAAGAATATCTGATCAAAACAGCTAACAGCATCTTTGCAGCATTACCCTGGAGGAGAAGTAATCTTCAAAACCACTCTTCTGATATCACCCTTAGTCCCACATTAGGTATCAGCTTTTGTTTATGTACTCTAAGAATAATTTACCCAAACAAAAATCAGTACATCCTGTGATTCTTAGTGGTGACACAACTGGGACCATCAGTGGTTAAGACACTTCAGAGTGGGTCTAGATAAGTCTGCGTTTGAGGGAATAGGAAGGGCCAGAAGAACGTAGATCGAATAGCAATTTTATTCCCTACCAAAATAAAAAAAGGGAGAAAAACAGGATGCTTAAAGAAGATGGAATTAGTAAACATTTGCCTGGAAGAGATCACATCATGCTTTTTAGAACAGATAGGTCTCATAAGTTCTCCTCAATTACAATAGCTTTCCCACAGTCACATAGGAAAAGTCTTGGGAAACATGAGCTAGACAAAACTATCAACATGGAGGCATAACTAATTGGAAAAACATGCATTGAGATGTACTTAATGGTTTCCTGTCAAAAATGAAAGAACACTGAATGTGGTTCCAGAGAGGTCTGTCCTGGGTTCACTTCTACTCAATATTTTCAGTAATTGCCTGGGTAATGGAATAGAGAACTTGCTTATTAAATCTGCAGAAGACACTAAGAGCCACATATTTGAGAACAGGACTAGAACACTGAAGGCTCTGGCAAATTGAAGTAAGTAATGGTCTGAAAATTACAGGACAATGCAGAAAAACAACTATGAAGTTTACTCTTCAGAAATAACTGACTTCATAAATACAGAATAAGGAACTAAGTGTTGATACTTCAGGGGCGAGCTTAAGATTACAATGAACTACAAACCAAGAAATGAGCCACTGCCAAAACAATTCAACAGCATCATACTGGGACACATAAATAGATGTTTTGCTCATGCATGACACCAAAGCAGTGCTAACACTTGACTCACAAGTAAGATTCCACCAGGCACACTGTCTAGATTTTAGCAGTATACTTTAACACACTTACAAAGTTATGTATCAAGAAGATGACAAAACATCAGAGGTTACAGTCAAAGGGGAATGACCCATTTCCTATGCTCATGGAGGGATGACACAAACAGATACATAATGAAAGTGAGATTTTGGGAGGGTGGATCCCTCAGCAGTTAAAGGCTGCTCAGCTGCTAAGTGCTGTTCCTGTCTTATGACAAGTGAGCAGTGCAGATTTTAAGGCCTGATTTTGTCTGACTGCTCACATGCAATGGGAAATTCTCTTCCCTCTCAAAATTAGTCCAGACAACGTGTTCCAAAGCCCATGAAGTAAAGGTAACAGCACTATGGTCAAGATCACTGCAATTCTCATTCTAATGCTCTGAGCAGTCTCAGAACTTCTGCTCTGACCTGCAATACTGCAAGGAAGCATTCCCCAACTGAACACTTTGCTGAATTGCATTTCTGCATTTCAGTCATTGCTAAAATGCAACAAACCCTTCCCACTAACCCATCTCTTCAGAGAGAACTTCTGTGGCTGTCAGAGGGAAGGAGAATCACTTCCAACAAAGAACATCATGTATCAGTCTGCCATAAAGCACAAACAGAGACAAGGCAGAGCAAAGCAACCCATCAGGACTTCAAGTCTCCGCACAGAACAGGCTGTCTCATGACACAGGGAGAAACTCCAGATCCCAGGGCATAAGCAAAGGTAGGTCAGCATTACCACAATGGTTCACTATGTTGAGGCTGTTTGGGGTGTTAAGAAAATGCCAAGTCTCCATGCGCTCAGAAAAATGAATTTACTCAGTTGAGCATCAGCAGTTACCCCTGCAATCCCTCATTCAGTGGAAATATCTTAACCCCACACACATTTACAAACATGATCTCAACTCAGATTGCAGAAGAGCTCTTTGGTGCCTAAAATCTAAAGCAGTGATTATTCCGCTAATGAAATACCTTACTGCAAGAGTATAAAAAGAAGCACAGAACTGCTTCCTCTCCCCTTCCTCACCCCACTTCATCTACTGTACAGTTAATTTTTTTTGTGTGTCCATGTCCCAGAAATGGCATTAGGACTGGAAGCCTGACAACTGTTTCTGCCAAGTGTGGCTGCACCTTTTCAGACAGAGTACTTTAGTCTAACAAACTGTCAGCAACAAGCCCACATACTGACAGAACAGGCTCGAGAGGCTGCCCAACACAGAATACACAGAAAGGCACTTTGTTGATGATGAATGGCTATTGACCCTACTTGAAAAAGAACAGACCGCTCCTTAGTTGAGGTTTAGTCATCCTCTCTTCTCCACCAGGGCAGCTTCTATTGAGCCTGGTATAATTGAAAGGAAAGTCCTGTAACATTTGTGGATGCTTTCTCCCAAAATACAGAACGTTAGTTGGAGGGGAAAAAAAAAAAAATCAACTTTGAAATCCTTTGTAAGTCACCTTCACTGCTCTTTATTTATAAAATATTTTCAAATGCTACTATAGAGGGAAGATTTGTGCCCCACATTATATCCGTCACAGGCACTTAGTCCTCAGATTTTATTTTTTTTAAACCCTGCAGATTGCAACACTGTCCTTTGCAATATTTACATTTCCTGCCAGACAGAGCTTTGTATAGTTTGCATTGCACGAAAACTGGCATTAAACTAGAGAGCTGCACTTAAAAGGATCTTTCTTCTTGCTGGAAGAAGAGCAAGTCTGGAAATCAGGCACGGTGACCTTTGAGCTCTCCCCTCTGTTGCCTATCTTGAGTCTCAAGTAGCTAAATGTTTTTGCAGCAAGTGTTTAAAAAAAAAAAGATTAAAAAATTAAGTAAGAAAAAACCCACCACCATAATGTCTGGAAAGAAGACATGGCAGAACACCATGAAGACAAGTCAGTATTTATCACATGAAAGACAAAACACTCATACAGTGGTTACTCAGGATGCAGTCAGGCACTTAGTCACTTGCTCAAATAAAGCCTTGATGTTTTTTCCCTACAGAAACAACATTTAATATTTATAAAAGCAAAAATAAGACCAGCAAGATCAAATCAACAAGAAATTTAATACACTTGCACTGCAGTGCTTCATTTATTAGAGCAGGTGTGTAAACCATGCTTTTCAAACACATGTAAGCTTAACCTCCCTGATGCAGCCAGGGGAGAGAGCACAAGACACTTAGAGATCATGCTCTGCCAAGTGCCCACATGGAATAAAACTCACAGTGAATCAGATGAGAACAATTGCAGCAAGGCTAAGGGAACAACCCACAAGGCACAACAGTGGAAACTCCAAATGTAAAAGCACAAAACGCCTTACTAGGAAGAGGCTCACAGAGAATTCTATCCTCAAGTAACATCTGCACCCCCCTACTGCAAGAAATAAATCACTCCATTCGTTCACTAAACTTCTTTAGGCTTGCTCCTGGCAGTCCCTCTGAAATTGGATAATGTCTCCAATCCAGTGAAACCACTGCATGTGCAAGGTTGCTTATTATTAGGACTAAAAAAAAATACCCAAACAAGTAAAAACCCATTAAATACACAATGTAAAGTTTGATTTCAGTTTAACAGGCAATCTTGGGGGAGCTCGTTTCTGGACAATAAGAAATCCTGCACATCTTTCAGTTTAGACTGAGACTTCCTAATGCGGACATTTGCTTACCAGCACCTAAACTGAAACCATTTTAACACCTTCAAGCATTAAATAATTTTACAGTCACTGCCTACTACTTGGATTCAGCTTTTAACAAAGACAGATTTTTATGGACCGAATACAAAAATAACTAAGCATTTGGCAATAAGATCTGTTACTAGAGACATTTCAGAGAATTAAAGGTCCCTGCATGACACTGCAAGCAGATCCCACCTCACAAACCTATCCCTGTAGCAATTCCCCAGTAAGCTCCACTTCTTGCTGAACTAACTATGAGGGCAGCAAACACATTCTGACTCTTTTGCCCCTGCAATAAAAACAAGAGGAGTGTTGAGATATTCTACTCAAAATCAGGTAAAGGATACTTGCAAAGCTGAAATGAAACTCTCAAGAACAGACTTCTGAGTCTGAATGCGAATTGCAATTATGCATGAAATGCATAACTACTATGAGATTAGGCTGGTTCTGTTCTTATTGAGGTAATGGTGTGGTAATTATAACTATACTCAACACTTCCAGTACGCTGCATTTCTCAGGGCAGTTTCTATTAAATAAAAAAAAAGTTTTTGAGTAAGTCCTCAGAAAATGAGTGCAATAGAAATGACAGGGATTATGTTGAGTCCCACTTTGTAGTTTATTCCTCACTAACTCGGTCCTACTGCATTTGTGGTGCCTCATGGTTTGTAGCATTAAATGGAACACTGAGGAGCATTGCTAAAAATCCCCATCTCCTCAGCAGTGTTACTTAAATAAGTTTGTGCAGATCTTTAGATTGAACTCAAAGCCAAAGTGGCCTTACATCATGCTCATTTACATTCAGCAGTAAAAGGAGGAGGTAGTAAAAGGAGGTTCTTACACAGCTTCCATCTCCAAATCATCCTCATCATCTTGAGAAAGCTGCAGGTAAGGGTTATCTGATGCTGGACGGAACTTGTACCCAGTGAGGACAAAGAACACCAGCGTGGCCATTTCATTCAGCAGCTGCAAGTAAGACACAAGATTGAAATTCAGTCCTGTAATTCTTCATGGTCATAAAACATTTCTCCTCGCTCATAAGGTTCAAGATTGAATGGCCAAGAAGCCTGTGTCATAGCAGAAATAAAAAAGCAATTTTTATTCTGTTATCATTAATCCCAGGCTAAGGGCTGTCAAGCTCTTTCTTCTTTTAAACTTCCCCATCTCTTTAAATCCAGTTACAACCCTAGACATCACTCCAGTGATGTTCAGCAAGACTTAAAAGCCAAGAAAAAAAAAATCCTGAAGTTGTTTGGTATTTTCAACAGTTAATATATTCCAAAGACAACCTGCACAGTTACTTGGATTATATGTTAAGAAACCAAGTATTTAAAAGTCACTAGGCAAATAAAGCCTGTAAATGGAAAAGCGAAAGTCTATTTCACTGGCTCCCCAGGGCCTCAATTACACAGGGCAAACCTGAGTATTTTTTTTTTCTCTTCTATGTTCTTGATTAATTTCCTTCAGACATTTTTAAATTGAAAGACTAAAATCAATAAAGCAATTACTTTCAGACATCTCATGTATAATCCAGCAGTCTTGCTGGTCAAACAGAACTAAAAAAAATCCACTCCTGCCACCAGGAATGATCGGTGATATCAATGAGGAGAAGCAGAATGCATCATTGAGCTTTGACATGTTCTACCACGACATGAAAAACAATTTAAGGATTTGGTTTGGTGTGCTTATTTTTACAGATTAATAAGAAAAAATAAAATAAAGGGATGGATGTATTTTCCATTATTGACAAATACCTGGTACAGCCATTTCCACTGGAATGGAACAGCAATCTTTATGAGAATTGCAATGATTTGTGTGAAGTAAATGTAACACACAATCTGTGGGAAGGAAACACACAATCTGTGAGTGAGAACAATAGCATCATCCTGACTGAACCTTTTTTCCAGAGAAATAGCTTAAGCAGTTCCCAGACACCTCATTATGTCAGATTAGCCCTATTATGCTCCTTCGATAAACAAGGAAGATATAAGCTGAGGGCTCTGCAGTTTGTTGAACATCCAAATGACTCAAGCTGCTACTAACATATTTAAGTTACAGCAGGAAAATGCTTTAAGCATTTGGATTTTGTAGAATTCAAGAATCAGTACTGTAATGTATTACTCTTAATGTTTCCTAGAGTCTGAAATGAGACCACTGGAAATCATTAAGGAGGATATACTCTCTTGGGAGGTATGCTCAAGGCTCCCACTGACTTAATAAGAAGCTGTATGCATGCATCTCAAGGCACCATTTGCTCCCAAGTTTGGTTTTTACCAAGTTTATTGTACTTTATTCAAGCCCATCAATTCAACTGGCAGCTCGAGCTGTCTCCAGAGGAAATTAGTAAGCATTACAGATAGCTGGAACCAATTTAAAAGATAGAAGGATGCAACTACTTGGAAAAGAAGGGAAGTTGCTTTGAGGTCTGTAACCCAGTTGGCTACGATGCCAAAGCACAGCACTGCCACAGAACTGTCAACATTTCCACCCCATTCATGAGTTATAGCAGCTTCAAACAAGTAATCTAGCAAAAAGCTGGAATGGCTTCCAAGTGCTCTGTATGCATAGCTACACAGCTGCTGGATTTGTTTGGTTGGGTTTTGCTTGTATGTTTTTTTCTTTTGTTTGTTTTGTTTTAAACTTACCATTACATAGTAATGCCTGAAAAGCTTCAGCTTTGCTAGGTTAATGGCAGCTGTCAAGAAAACACAAAAATCCATCAAAAAGTTAATTCAGAGTGTTTTTCTTGGTGCTTGTCTACAAGATAGGCAAGCAATCAAAATTAGGACTTGGGTACTTCCAGATTTAAAGCTTTCTCCCCACAGCTTGCTGGTTGCTCTAAGGAGTGCTATTCTGGGTTGACAACATATTGGATAATCCCTAGGCTGGGGCAGTCAACCTCTTACAAAGGCAATTCATGGATCACTAAGTGTCACACGTACGCACACACTAGAGTATAGAGCCTTCCTCCAATGCTCATCTGTCTGTAGCCAACTACATACTGTTGTTTTAGTCCTGCCACAAGGGCCGTGCCACCTGACACTACCTCAGAGTCGCTCAGATCAGCTGAAGGCATGGATCATGTCAGGAAATACTCCACAGAGGATGAATTTTCTAGGAGGCAGTCCTGGATCTGAGAATCACTGCATCTTGTTAAAATGCTTCCGCTGCTGCTCAACACCTAAGCTGTACTCTCTGTCACTCATGGCTCAGTCATAATTTATAAGTGAAATGGGAAGTCACACTAATCACATTGCAAATGCATGTGTTTCAATCACAAACCACGTAAGCGAAGGCCCCAGGCTAACCTGCATTTACTGGACAGATTACATCAGCTCTTGAGGAACACGGCACGTATTCACGTGAATGAGCAGAGGTCAACAACAGATGGAACAGCTGTCAGCTCCAGTTTGAGAGTCAGGTTTTATAGGTGCAGCAGGATAACAGATGCAGACTTCTGGTGCTTTTGTGACAACAGGAGAGGCAAAGAGCCCAAGATAGGCTGACAGCATACAGAGATGCAATTTAGAGCCAATGAAGATATGTTGCTAACTGGAAAATATTGCTATGCACTTCTTTGTGAACTGCATATGAAACACCATAGAATAGCATCAACTCTGCAATACAGAACTCTGGACTGCAGAAAGCAGTGCTCAAGCTCCAGCCTTACATCTGTAAAGTACAAAGAGCACTTCGCTGTGCAATAGATGCACAGACCTGCAACTGCCCCAGAACATGATCTCCTCACAAAAGCACATTTAAATACCAAAAAAGCATGGGTTTTCATGGGTATAGTTGTTGACTAGATAGCTCAATATTAAAAGCTTTCCATAACACACTTGGAGAAAGATTAAAACATGAAAATTTGCAGGACAAACTCATTAAATCATGAAGCAATGCTGTCCTATTTAAAGAACTACATTAAGTGTGATCATGAAGATCTTGTGATTCACCACGTATTGCTTTGTGCAGAAAGATCTATTTTCAACTCAACATATCCATCTTCAAGAACTGCTACCAACTGGTGCAGTGACAGGCCACAAGAATTCCCAGGCTTTGTAGTTACAGGAACACCAACTCAACAGCTGTGATTCAAACTGCCAGTCCATCAGTGCTTTACAGTCAACAACTGAGTGAGCTGGGGAGTCATTTCTGTTCAGGCAGTGCATAGGAGGAAAGGATAGTGATGCCAAAGATCTGGCTGCCAGCTGAAGTACTGGAAGCACCTCTCTCTCAACAGATAAAACACAGCTCAAGATCTCACCTATGCATCATGATAATCAATATCATAATAATCAGCATTACAACTAGATAACTGGAAGAGTTGAGCATGGGGAAAAAAAGGGACAAGAGAAAAAAAATAGATTAAAAAACCCAGTAAAAATACTGAAAAGCCACCTGTGGAAGCCAGCTTGCTTGGTTACCACAGCTAGGTGCTCTCCAGAAGTCATCTCAACTTCAGAAATACTCCTCTCCACTGTCAGACACTGGAGTCAGTATTAATGCACAGCTATGCCAGTTTATCTGAACAGCTCAAAGTCACAGCACATACTGTTCTGGAAGAAGTCTAAAATCATCACTGCTTGGCATCAGCAGCCTGCAAATAGCTTTTTCACAGGCTGAAGGTGTTCCAAGCAGTAACACTCGAGTCTTGCTATGCTGGACACTTTGAGACTTAGGCTCACCTAGCCTGGCAGTACAGACATCAACAGCAACACACAGGAGAGAGGTTAGGCCAGCAGCTGTCACTTACAACTTTAATCACTTGCAGTCCCAACCTGTGAAGCTGTGATAAAGCAGCAGCAATCACAGCATGCAGTAAAGGCTGGGTAAATTTATGTTTCGAGTATGATAACCATTCTTCAAGGAACAGTACTTAACTGCAGAGTAGAAAAAGAATAAAAGAGACTCTCTACCAAAGGTTTTACAAATAAATTCATACTTGTGTTCCACTGCTTTCACAGACTAATTAAGATAAAAGCAATCTTCCAAGAAAGGTTTATAACACCTATGCCCTGCTTTTCTCTCACTTTCCCCTCTTCATCACCATTTACTTTAACAGCTTGTGCCTGCAATAGCCTGATCTGCATTTAAAAAAAAACAACAAAAAAACACACTGTCGAGTTTTGGAAATCAGTCACTGTTTCAGATTACTCTCTATGCTAATTTCAAATGCTGAAGCAGCCTGTAAGATGGGGGGAAGATGAAAGTCAGACCACTATAGCCCTGCACAGTACACAATAGCTTTTTGAAGAGTAATAAGCAACTTTTCAGAATATGTATGTCATAACAGTAAGAGGACTGCAGATGGGAGAATAGGAAGCTCAAATTCAGACAATACAGAATGCAAGGACAAAATACAAAGCATCTAGAGCAAACACAAAGTACAGATAAGAATGTTTCCATAGTGCACTGCACGGTATAGTAACTCATGTATTTCAGATGCTATGTCGTTGCCAAATACTAAATGGAAGTTTTCTGTCCCCTCCTGCTCCCCATGAATGAAGTCACACAGGCAGATTTAGACCTGAAAAAGCTACTCCAGGAGTAACTCTAAGATGTATGGCCTTATAATCTCTATGGCACTCTGCTTAAAAGCATTCCTACATCAGAAAGAAGAGGTTAAGCATACAGATACAGTAACTCTCAGTGTCATACCAGTGAAGGTGGCACAGACTAGTTAATCTTGAATATTCTGAAACACATTAGCCATTTGGCACAGAAGTTCCCCATCACACTCAGAAGAGATTCCACACTACAGGATAAGCAATGTCTGCAACACGTAACTGCTATTTCAACCCAGGAACACAACAAGCCCATTTCATTTCTAAGCATTTTTCAGCTCTTCTGTGCTATCCACTGAGGTCTCGAGACTGAAATCACTACACTTTATCTCAGGGTTTTGATATGTCTGTGTACTGCCTGGAGCATGTTTACCCAGCCACTAGGCCCTCCTTCTCTCTAGAGAACTGCAGAGGTGTTATTAAGCTCAGGTCTCTGGAGTCATTGCTTCCAACACCTGCTGAGCTCAGCTAAGCCAGGATGTTCTGCACCACTCAGGACAGAGCGCTTTGTTCACAGCTTTTTCATGGTACAGAAGCAGAATGATGCTGAATATGGCAAAAGGTTCTTCCTGACATGGGAACAAGCATGGAAGCATTAATCATTTGCCCACTGCACAGCACACAGGGAATGTTGCCTGGGAGCTATACACTGCAATGTATTTCCCCTAGTACTGCTGCCAACTGTGACATGCTGCAGTGCTTCTGGAAAATAGCTAACTGTTCGTGATCAGACTGCACCAAGCTTCACATCTCTTAACACACAGAGGTACTGGCAGAACAAAAGCTGCAGTGGTGTTTCCAGCCCTCTGTCCATTCTCAAACAACAGATGTCAGGTAAGAGTGGGTTATGAGACTTGAGAGGCCCAGTAAGATCTTTGAGTTCTGAACAAAAATAAGGAATCTTCCAACAACAGTCCTTTCTCCTCCTCTTCTAACAATGCCTCTGAACAAGGTAGTGATAGTTAAGCAGACTTCCAGCCCAAACAACCTTAACTCAGTCAGCAAGGCTCACCTCCTTCCATCTGCAAGAAGGCATCCACAAGGTAGATGCAGAAGTGGACAGACAGCAAGCTCCTTCTGAAAAATGCAGTGACAGACCAGAAGGGCTGTAGCTAGGCAATTGCTTAAGATGGTGATTTTAAACAAGGAAGAAAAAACCCCTAAAAAAAGGGGTTGTATTTTTTTTTTTTAATACCCACCACCATACAGGATAAGAAGCCTGTGTACATCAAGTATTTTGCTTCAGAGTTAAAGATCACCTTCAAAGGAAAAAAAAAAACAAAACACCAAGGCAGCTCAGAGCCAGCTGTATGACTGTGCCATGCCTACTCCTCACCAGCAATCCATAACATCTTGTGCTTATCTTCTTGGATAAGTCATACCTTTAGACATATTTCTCTAGCTTTCCCACTTCAAAAAATAATTTAAAAAAAACAAGTTTAAGTGAACATTAGCCAGTGACTTCAAATCACCAGCAGTTTAACAAGCCTTTTATATAACTGCAGATTGTTAAAATAAAACCCTACAGCAGGCACAGCTCTAACAGATTGAAGACTCGTAGTCAGGCCGGCTTTCTACTTTATTTCTATTCTAGTCAGACTGCAGTCACGACTGCACTCGACCCAAGGGAGCACTATCTAATAACAGGTTGTGAAGTCGCTGGAAGAGGACAACAAGACAGACAAACAGTCAGGAACATTAGCAGGAGCCTGAGCCACAAAGTCCTGGAGTAGTTAGTTCTAAAGGACACAGGAAGTGAAAATAGTTTTCCTTTGGACCTTCTCATCAGCAAAAAGGTCACCAGAAGACCCAGAGACAGGAAAAACAGCTATTGAATTTATAGGATATAATTCCCCAAGACACGCTCTGAGATAATGAAGTCTGTGCAAGAGAAACAGGGAAAACAGCCTCTGAGGTAACACCAGACAATAAATCTCAGCTAGCAATAGGCAGCCTGACCAGAACTCTGCACAAGATTCAGATAGCTCTCAGCATGGATAGACAGAGCAGCAGCTAGACTGCATATGAAAGGATTCAGTAGCTTTCACCACTTAAGGAGAAAACTGCCTTCATTTGGTAAATTCAGAGTTAGTGCTGGCGATGTTTCTTGAGAAGGCAAGAGACTGAGCAGCACCCCTGCAGAATACTGCCTCCAAGGGAAGCCTGCAGAGTAAAGAGCATGTGGTTCCAGTCAGGATGGTTCATTTATAAGCCTGTGAATGATTCTGCCTTACTTACAGCACAACCAAATCATCTTTAATTTCCTCACCAGGCACATTAGCAGCATGACACCATCAGGTAACACTCCCCATGGACTTCTGTCAACCACCTCTAAATATCTTAACATCTGATGAGAGCCTCATCCCCGTGGGGGTGCTAGATACAATCTGGTGCAAGCCTATGCAATGTTTTCCCTGAAATTTTTTTCTTAACTCTTCCCTTATTATTAGACTCACCACTTCCTTATGCCGTGCAGTCTCAACACACAATCACTGAATTTGCAGAATCCCTACAATGAAATGTGGTTACAGCAGCGGGTGGCTCACACAACACTCATTGTGAAGAACACTGCTGCATGTGTGTACCAGTGATACAAGACAGAGGTCTAAGGGACAGTTGGAGGAGCTACTGTGTACATCACTGACTAGCTATAAGGATGTAAGCACTTCTCAGATCACTACACTCTTGTTGTAGTGCATAATGGAAGTAAATCTTTCAGAATAAAAAGCCAACAACAATGTTACTACTCAGATCAGGACTCCACCTGTCACTATGATGGACAGACAGGTCAGAAGTCCTTATGTTGAACATCTTTGATGTTCACCACCTTACTTTTATCCTTCATTCAGTGTTTTAAGGTTAATCAATCCAACTCCATAGCACCATCTTGTGATACAAACCAACAAGTGCAAGGTAAGCACAGGCTAATCACCTTTGAGTAGATCTAATAGTCTTCCATCTCAGTTCTATGCACAAGCCCCAGAGCTCTCAGCACTGGAGCAGCTGCTGACTCCACTGAGAGCAGGAACTCTGCCTTCTTCACAGGAACACTGATACACACCAGCTAAGAACCTGGCACTATTTACAAAAAGTCCTCAACTGACTAAGTCATTGCTTCAAAGACGGTCTAAACTGAAGCAGACTTGTAAATGCAGAAAGATTCCAGAAGACATATATACTCAGTGAGCATCAAATGACAGAATACTGAAGTGGCTGCCTGCTTCCAAGGAAGCCAATGCTATGTTCCATGGCTTGAATATACAGCCAACTGAGGAACTTATTTGGAAAAAGTGAGAGGACAAAGCAGGAAAAGCAAACATTACAAAAGCCATATTTAGGTTGACTTTCCATCCATCATCTCACTTTCAATGCTACAATAAACATAACTTGACTTTACACAAGCAGCCCTTGGAACTGCTGTACAAACACAGACGAGATGAAAACTGTTCCATCCAATGCCAATTTATGTTTTGGTTCCTGCTAAGGTTATTTCCCTCTATCCAGGTAGGAACAGACTTCTGACAATATTTAAGTTAGGCTACCAGTCAAAATATACACCAATTCTAGAGCACACTTCTAGATTGCTCCTGAACTCAAGTCTAAGCATAAGGTAAAAGCTATCAGATGATTTCCTCTAGATACAGTGTCTAACCTGAGCATTTGGGGCTGTGCAGATACCTGCAAATGAATTTCAGATATGAATTGTTGAACAATGCATGAAAAAGAGCATTTCCCAAAAGGAATAACCTAGAAGACCACAAAGGAAACGTAGCAATGTAACAACAACAGAATAGGCTTACAGCTCTAGTTTATATATTTTAAAAATCAGCATCATGTTTGAAATTTTGGCACGATCTTCTGGTATGTAGCACAGAACAGTAAGAAAATTATTGCTACTTGCCTTTTCCATCTGTTGCTGAAGCCTCCTGTAAATGTCTTATTGACCTGAAAAATTAAGAAGTAGAATAAGCTCTTTTCACTGCAGCCCTCCAGAACTCTAACAGTTCTATTAGCTCTTTATGTCTGGGCTATGCTCATGATTAACTGTGCCTCAGCATGCGTGGCACTGCATATATTTCATCCCCATCCCAAGCAGTTAGTTCAAATATCTGCATCTCCTCATGATTAAGAAATCTAAACTGCTAGAGCCTACTTCAGCCTACAGAAAGCTGGGACAGAGCAGAATGAGAAACTGGGGCATTTCCCAGCATAATGCTTACCACTTGTACAAGTAAGCTGAGCAGTACTATTCAGAGTACTGCCAAGCATTTGGCACCTCACTGCTCTTTTAAGCTCTTTTCATTTAAATAGTTGATTACAGCTTACAGGGCTACACAGGCTACTTATGTAACAGAAGCTACCCTGCAGAAATGGAAATTCAATGGCCAAGGCTTAGTCACCTTACTCGCATGATTCATTCCACCAGAGGCAGTGAGACTACACAGATGAAAAAGGGGCAGAATTATGCCCTAGGTTTCACTGCCAACTTATGTTGGTACCATGACAATGGAGGAACACAGGCTGTACTCTATATAAACAGTTACAGGACAGTTCATTCGAACACTTTCCATTACAAAACCACATCTGAACAACAAATGCAAGTTTTGTACTAGCATGTCACTATGCAGAACTACTGATTCTGGCATTATATAGCAAGAGCTGTGACTGAAAAAGTTTCCTTAACCATAGGTAATCAGAATCTCTGTAATGAAAGTTAGTATTCCTGTAGTTTTATTTACCACACCCAAATGCTGTCATCCTCAGAAGAGCTGCAGCATTTTGACTGGAGTGGGGGAGTGTCAAGTGGGCTGTGCAAATTTCTTGGAAGACATTCACTTGCATTGGCACAAGGCCACTAAGGCTGTTGGGTTTGGTCCTTACACAGATCTGGGAAGATAAGTGCAGCTGAAACACACCCTAGCAAGCCACAGTGGAGCTTACTTGCATCCACAAAGTAACACACATTATGAAATACTTTTCCAAAACACTCAAGAGCTGCACACTATGGAGTGAAGACATGTTTACTAGACAGACATACTTCTGCATTTCAGGAAAAATGCTGGAGATACTTGAAAAAAATTAGAATATTCTGTGTTTAAAACTGAGAAGCCAGAAGCTCCTTCAAATCCTCCTTTAGATGCAGCTGTTTTTTCAATTAAGACTAAAATGAATTTAGAATATAAATGTTCTGCCTAACTGGCAAGCAGCAACAATAGCATTTATCTGAATTATCTGTGTCTTGGTTGAGTTTTACATAACCAACATTTTTCAATGCCAAGTAGAGTGGAAGGAAGGGCAGGGAAATGCTCCCTGTGGGATTATTTCTTCTAAACAGCCAAGTAAATATGCAGTGCTACTCTGGCTGAAAGAAGCTTTGACCTCAGACAACACCATTGGTTTTGAATTTAGCAGCCTGCTTTCCATCCCCAGTCACTAACAAAACCCCATTTTTCAGCATAAGAGAATCAGCACTTCAGAAATATTTTAAGTTTCAAAGACATCTACAGTCTGTTTGCACTGTCCTGGCCATGCTTTTAAAATGCCCCCCACTTGAACATTTCTAAAGCAAGCATCTTCCACAATACTGAAGTGCTAAGACTGATACAGTTTAAGAAACTAAAAGACGACTTGACTTAAAGGACAGACATTTACTTCTCTGCTTCAGCAGCCTCTTAACCTGTAACATCAATACACATTAGTTGAGAAACAGCTCAGGGCATCAGTACTCAGAAATGATCACACACAACAACTCACCATACCACTGGAAATAAGATGGCACCACAACACAGCAAGTCTACCAGGAAAAGGATTTCTTTCCATAGTCCATATTCAGTTGTTCCCTCTTCTGTTGACTCTATAATAATGTATGCCACATTTGCTAGCACCTACAGGACGAAAGGTGGGTAATGGTTTCAGAAGCTTTCCAAGATTAGATTAGATGTGGGCTGCAAATTCAGCAAAAGCTATCCTACAGTTGCAGAAAGAACCCATTCAATAACTTCAATTTTTCTCCTGCAGATCTATGTCAAAAATCACACATTCAAAAGACCTGCACAGGATCTACAGAAATATAATTGATTGGAATGCATTTCTGCTGACATTCAGAAGGTGACCTTTTTGTTGCATACTATGCTGAACCTATGGTTTCAGTAAAGACAACAGAATAAAAATTGATTGCAAATACAAAACAGCACTCTGCACACAGATAGCAAATAGCCTAACCATGTTATTCTAAATCTAGCCAGTAATTCAAACTGGTCATTCACAACATTTTGTACTCCATACCCAAGTTCTAAAAGAACCTCAGAAAGTACATTTTGCAGCTGGGCAACAGATCACATCCCCAAAAGCTGAAAGGCCGTTTTCTATCTACAACAGCAAATAGAAATGCTGCCATCCTATTTACTTCAGGAGACAAACACCAATTGCTTTGAACATACTGGAGAGAGAGAGATCAGACCCAAGGGACCACATAAATTTCAGTGCTCCCCTTTCCTTAAGCCCACTCCAGCAAACTTCTGAGAAGTGATAACTTTCATCTAATTTCTGTGTTTGGTAATTTAATATTGCTTTGCAGCCCAAGTTTGTCCCAGCATGACTAAACCTACATTACAGTTACTTGTTTGCTTGCTGATATTATTTGATAACCATTATCTAATACTTGATATAAAGAGAAAAGTTGGGAAAATTACATAACTTCTGTCCCTTTAACAGCTTCAAAGAAATCATAACTCAGCTCACAGGCGTATACAAGCAGTAATTTATATTCTGTGTAGGATTCACAGCCTGTTACAGTTTCCACAAGCTGCTCTCCCAAAATACAGTAAGTATTGACACAGCTCAGTCCTCACCTGAAGCGGGATGACAATCATGAAAATTTTTTTGTCTTTATCTGAAAGGATGTGTTTAATGAAAGCCCAGCCTGTTCCAATGAGGGCAATAGTGATGAATAGAAGAGCACCCTTAAATCTGAAAGAGAAGCAGATAATGCAAGAAGATATTTTATACTTCCTCTTCAGCCCAGGTCATCTCTTCTACAGTCAGTAAAGCCACAAACCCAAATAAATAGCCTTGCTATTCATAACTCTAGCAAATGCTTATCCTACATCAGCAAACAGATGCCTTGCTTACAACCATGCATTACACAGCAACATTACCCTTCATTCACAGCCACCAATATATGCAATCTTTTCCTGGGGGAATCATCCATTTACCACCATGAACAGGAGAAAACACTGGCAGCTGCATCCTCTTACTATTCACACCAAAAGCAAATTAGATACTTGAATATTAACATGAACAAAGAAGAGCAAAGCATTTCTTTTCCTTCTACTCCTCCGCCCACATAAGTACCAATTCTCTGCAGCTGTCCTCTGCAAGCAGTTTTCCCCTTTATACTGGGCTCACTGCTGTCTTGTCACTCAGAGCTCAGCATCAAGAATTAGCAATTCCCAGGTTTCCTGGGAGAGAAGGGGAATTCATTTTCACCACTTAATTTACCAAATCTTCCGATATACTTACAGGTGAGTGATGTAATAGACAACAGCCCAGCCTTCAATAGGAAATCCCTGAGAAGAGAT
Organism: Phasianus colchicus; assembly: GCF_987193195.1. Taxonomy (NCBI): domain Eukaryota; kingdom Metazoa; phylum Chordata; class Aves; order Galliformes; family Phasianidae; genus Phasianus; species Phasianus colchicus. Next base: position 8,040,986 of record NC_143454.1, on the reverse strand, counting down.
GTAGTGGTAGTCGATCTGAAAGCAGAAAACAATGATACTTTATAAGACTTTCATCACCCCACCCATGGCCATAAAACAGGTCTGCTTTAAAAGGCATCTCAAGTTTCATTTTCAGTGTATACAAACTCATAATTTAGATAAAGCTTGCTCCCAACATTTTAGTATTATTTATTGTCATCAAGGTCATCCCCATTCACTGTTCCCTAAGCATTAGTGAATATACTTTACACAACCTACAGTCTTCCTACACAGCCTTCACGTCTAACTACAGTCAAACAACTGCATTTCTATCGCCATTGTTCAAGTTCAGTTGTATTAGGGAACTAGACACTTTTTAGTTTTACTTTCATTGGAAATCACATTCAAACCTGCTGATTCCAGGTTTTTGTAGGTGTTATCCTAGCATGAACTTGATGGAGAAGATCAAAACTGGCACAAACAGGAGGATTAAATGCTTGTCATTACCTTCATTAATGATATCTTACAGTGGAAAGGCAAAGTCAAGACAATACAATAGAGACTTCATGTAATGAATGCGTTAAAGCTTATAATATTATGTTTGCTATGGTACAGCACACTGTGCCAGCTAAAGCAGCACCTCTCAATTCTACAAACATCAAGGTTCCCATTCATTAACATTTATTGTAAGCCATATTGCTGGAGCAGTACCATTGCTCAAGCTTCCAGGCCAGCCTCAGATGGCTGAGACATCAGAATTCATGGAACTCATTCAAGCCTCACATACATGCTTGCTGCTTCCCCACATCAGGCCATGTTCCCAATTGTATTTAAAGTCACAATTTGCTGATGAAAATTGAATCTCCTCCACCACACAGCTGCAGTTCAGTACCAACATTTCAATTTGAAAGACACTTCTCTCCCCCTTCCCTCCTACTCTTCTCCCCCCTCAACACAAATTCCTCTAACAGCATACCCTGGATCTCATATTTCTAATTCCCAGCTGAACAGCTTAAGGCAGAGAATCTATACGTACTGCATGGAAGACTAAGGACAGCGATTTTGTGAAAGGGAGGGCTGCCATTAGCCAGTGAATCTTAAAGACATCATTTCTGGGAAGAAAAAAGTATCAGTTAAAAGCCAGCAGTTAAGTTTTTGTTTCTGCAAGGATATTTCTTCATCTATAAATGTCAAACGTTATCTCCCAGATAGAGCTGACTATTAACATAAAGTCATTCTCTTAATGCTGCAGTCCAAACTTTTACAGCATGCTGAACAATATTTTAACTGCATTCTACTACTTTTTTAATCCTTGGGTTGGAAGACAGCAATTCACAGGGACATCTTGCATGTACAGATCATAACAGTCAGATAATTACTAACCACTACTCAAACAGATATCACCCAGCCCAACCCCAAGTCACTATATCACATCACCAGATGAACTTCACTAAATAATGAGACCACCAAAAGAACTTCAGATTACCAAACAATCAGATCACCACGTGAACTTCAAACTAAGTACAAGGGTTTAAGCTGCTCCTGGCTTCTGATGCCACGTTAACTGACTACCAAGAAGCATGGCTTTTAATTAGTAATTCCTATTGCTTTTGACTATAATCAAAATTATTGTCTGCCATTCCCCACACAAAGAAAATTGAACCTTTTTTTCTTTTAATTTACTTTCAAACAGCATTCTCCTTTTTCCAACTACAGGAACCTCTTGTTTAAATTTCTGCCACAACGTATCTATAAGACATACACTACATACAATCTCTTAACAACTTTACAACAATGGTCTGCAACAGTGGCACTGATGAAAGTACTTGGTTTTAAACTAGAAGATACATTAAGCATAGAATATTTTGCCAGAGTTAGAGTTTTAAGTGATTAAATCTGAACTGGGCATAATAAGTGGAAAAAAACACATCAAACAAGCTAAGTCCATACTTGTCACTGAAACAAAACTTGTTTGCTTACCGGCGTTTACGAAGTATGTGGATCCACACAGTGCCAGACAGGAAAAAGAAGAGTGCCATGGAAATGTAAAGTTTTGGCAGCGGGATCTCACCTGCTGAGAGGTAACTTTCAGGGTTCTTCTCCGTAATTTCTATCTGAATATTAATGGTATGTTATGAGGACAGTTGAAAAAACATGTGGCTAAAGCACTCATGCAAAGACTCTCCCAATTACAATTAGTCTTTCAGGAGAGGTAATATTACAAGACTCAAAGAAAAAAATACAAGGGCTACTCCAAAAGTGATGCCTCCTATTTTAGTACGTTGGTCCATGACATGAGGTGAATGCTGGTCATATGCAGAGGATGAACCTTCCCACCAGTATCCCATTGCATTTTGCTGCTGTATGACAGACAACAGCAGAAGGGGCAGTCTGACAAATGGTGTCTGACACAGAAGTGCACATGAAGCAAACGCATGCCACTGAATTCCTTGATATGGAAAAAATTGCAACTACTGATGTTCATCAACACCTGCTGAACATTTATGGATACCAAACAGTGGATATCAGCACAGTAAGGCGGTGGGTGCTGGCAAAAATGCATAGCTAATGGTAGTGACTATGTTGAAAAACAGTGTTTTGTAGCTAAGAAATTGCTTTATCAAGCAGTGTTATTGTGCTCCTTGTACCTGTTGTCATTTCCATGGAAACAAATAGGAGGCATCACTTTCAGAGTGACCTCTACAGAATCAGCTCTTCATCCTCAAGAGTTTCAAAACATTTTCAGAACTACATCCACAGCCTGAGCTGTTCTATTATACCCCTGGCTCAACAGCACAGAACTGAACCCCTGGATGTTAAAAGAGATAGGAAACGTGCTATAAAATATTACCCTTAGGAATATTCACTCAGCACTGTAAAAATGCATCGTGATTCTGGCCAGAAAAAAAAAAGCCCTGAAAATTCATAAATACCAACAATTTAAATTGCAACAAGTCTTAATATCTGAAATTGTGTAAAGAAAAGATTTTTGACAGCAGCCAGACATGAGCTGTTTAAGCTCTCACTTCGTTACAGTACCAGTCACAACTGAGTACACTGAAGCCCACATGTAGCCTTCATGTTTCCAAACATTTCCCTAGAAGTTGTATTTTAATTCTTCTTACTGTAGTTGCTGCCTTCAGAAATGGCACTACGGAGATTAAATGCACAGCTCTGAATCACTTCCCACCCCATACATACACTTGTATACCAAGCACATGTGGTATATAAGCTATAACTGAAAGTTGTATATTTTAGATAAAGCAAATGAGTTAATTGCACTTAAGGAGCTATACTCACATCAAGACTAAATAGCTGCTGATCACGAGGTTTCCCATCACTGCCAATACATTTATGGAAATACAGGCTGTAGAGACCTTCTTGGTTATCAGAACTGATGTTAAAGAAAAACTGAAAACAAGGAATAGGTAAGTCAACATCATTTTCATTCAACAACCAGGCTGCACTGTAAAGAAGCTATCCCCACTGGAGCTAGAAAAAATCAGGTCAGCTGTTTCCTCTCAGCAAATACACTGTTTTGAAGATACCTGCACACAGGGAAATCTCAACGACATACAAGATAGAGACACACTATGACTGTGCACTCTAAAAACCCAAGACCTTCAGGCATCAGTGCTAAAATTATTTCACAGCAGAGAAAAGATAGCAACAACTGTCCTCTATCTAATGTGACGAACCACAGAATTTTGATCATGCTTGCCCAAATAAAAAGTAGCTGCTCTGCTCCTATCCCAACCACACACATTTTCATAGCTATATAAATCTGTACTGTATCACATGACAATTTCAAACATTTTATAGGAACCAACAACCACAAGAGAATCGGTGTGCTGAAACAAAGGAATTGTCTGAACATATTAGGACTAGACAATGGCAGAAGCCCTACCTGGAATGAGATAGTTCCTTTGTCATTGTGAACAGGATGCTCTTGTTCTACTATGTTCTGGAAAGAAGAAAATAAACACAGATTTCAAAGCAGGTACCTACATCTGGTTACATCATCCAAACAATCAGAACTAATTTTATAAGTTTATGGGGAGGCTAAGAGCAATGAAACACTTCTCTCAACTTTCTTGGCATACCTGTATTGGAATGCTCCCCCACATTCTTTCTGAATGAGATCAGCAGATAGTTTCTTACCTGAGAGGATGTTGTACTTCGTTTGGACTTCGTATCTAGAAATAGAAATAAATATTAATGGGATATTCAGAGTGTTTGCATACAGACATCCTCATAGACTACCACCTTTTACACATTGCCTGTTCCTTACTCAAATGTTCTTATGCTAATCCACGTGGCAGTTTCCAAGATAATCAATAACAGATTTCTCCCCAACCTCTGCCCTGCTATCCCAGGACTCTTCTCTCTATATCCATTTATTCTGAATGCATCATCAAATGTTAAGATAGTAAAAGTTCAAAACTTAAATTTTATTTTTAGCTTTTGCATGTCAGCACACTGTCAATGTTCATGCTATGCTACTGCAAGAAACAACAAAACTGAAGACCATTCATCAACAGGTCTAGTGTTATCCAGCCTCATACCCTGACTTGTTCAAACAACTGAGCAAAATAAAGATGCATGCTCTATTTTTACAAGGCTGTGTAAATTCTAGCCCAAGGGGATGCCTGGAATGCAAGCACAACACAATTGGATGCACACTGACCAGAAATCAGCAATGAAAGCACATGCAGTCAGGTTTAGCAAGGCTCACCTTTGCCATCTGTATTTTTGTTAGTCTCTGTCGGACTTTTATTGGAATCGCTTTTATCTTCAGAAGAATTTGGTGGCTTGGTAATCAAGGCAGTGGCATTTTCTTCAGACACAAATGAAATTCTAGGCAGCAGGTGAGAAGCTTCTGCAGAGAACCGTACCTTCACACTGAGGAAACAATTTTTTTTTTAGTACAAAATTAAGCCAATCAATATTCCTAAAGAGGCTGTCATGACTTACATATGATCAGAAAGGAAAAATTAACTTATCAAAATATGCCAATAGCCATTTCAAAAGAATTCTATTTACTCACACATCGTTTTTGAAGTCCAGAAGTAAGATTACAACAGAAACACCTTGCTCAGGTTTCTTATTCAAAATACAGTAATCCACTTCTTCATCCTGGCAATGAAAGCAAAACATCCTCAAAGTACCTTTCTGTTAATAAGAAATGGACATGTTCTCCCCCAGGTGCAGGTAACTAATTTTAGTCCAGTAAGATGCAAAACTGGATTATCCATAACAACCTGCCCATATCTAATGGCTCTTCCTTCCTTCCAGCTCCTCCTGGAAGTACACAATGATGTGTCCCTAGCATAGAAAAGAAATTCCGCATCTCTTACCAGATAAGTGGAGAACCCATCATTCCTTGTTCGATCCAGACTGAACCCCACCTATGAGACAGTTAACAAGAATCTGTCAAATTAAAACATCTCAGCCACCCCTGGATGAGAAGCCAAGTCATGATGAAAATCAGTCAAAAATGGTATTTCTTAAATAAACTGTGCTATATTTAAGGCTGAATCCAGATTTTCTTTTGCTATTATCTAGTTATACAGCAAATCATTCCGATATATTATATGTAGGATCTTTGTAGGTCTCTTCCAACACAATTATTCTATTTCACACACAAAATAGATATATGCAAACACACAAGTTCAGCAGAGAATCTGATAATTTAAAATTAGTTCTTAAAGCAGAATGAATAACACTTGAGGACGAGTCTTGTAGGCCATGTATCCCCACAAGTTGCTCACAAGGGGAAGGATGCAATCAGCACTACTCATTATACGACACTTCAAACAGGTTTAAAAAACCCACTGCAAGGGTAATTTCCCAGGAAGCTTAATGCAGTGACTGGATGTGAAGTAACTTACTGATGAGCTGCTCTTGTCATCAGCATCCACAGGTGGCTTCAGTGAAAGGCTGCTCACATTGACTTTCATGAAACCATTCTTGAAGAAGCCAAATGTATTCAGGTGCACTTTCTGCCTCACATCATCCTATGAGAAAGAAAAGAGTTTACAAATCTCATACAGTGTCACTGTTTTGGCTGAGTTAAACACACAGCCACCTGCAGGAGCAACAAAAGAGGAAATAGGGTGACCGAGGTTGGCACTCCAGTGTTCACGCAGAACATTTATCTGATCATACCAAGGCAAATTTCTTTAGGACACCTTCAGTTATAGCCAATTATTTCACTGGAATCAATCAGCTCTTCCAACAACCTTAACATGAGCTTCAAACAAATGTGTCAATGCTTATCACTTGACTATACTCCTGAGAAAGATGCAAGAAAAAAGCCTGGAGGAAATTCAATTTCTGGGACTGCTGATTAAATGAAGTATCGCTACTAAAAAAAAAAATTAAGAAAAATATGAGTCCTAGCCCCTACACTGCAAGAGACTGAAGAGGAAATAGCTAGTTATGGTGCTCTTACCTAAGATGCAAGGCCTCAAGACTTAAGAATCATTAATGTCCGGTAGGAATAATGAGATCAAACAGAATCACTTGGGTTTCCTACCAGGAATTCCACTCCTGTCTTCTGCCCCTCATCTTAGTTGCAGAATAACTCATCTCCTCTCAGACTGGCAAAGAAACTGCATGAATGGATAGTTTCTCATAACCAGCTCAGTTGAAAACAATTCAAGTACACTTGGCTTTTTTATTGTCCTCCCCATAAGGAGATCATGAAGGACCACACACGAAAAACAGTAAAAGTTACACACCAACATATCAGACAAGGAAAGGTCATATCCCTAAAACTTTGTATTCAAAAATCATAGAATAGGTATGGAATCAAACCCTCAAATCCTACAGAATCTTTAACTGGGAGGAAAATAAGAACAGAACAACTAAAATTAAGAAGCAAATTTAAAGTGTAATTATCTCTCCCCCTTGAAACCAAATATTAATTTGATATCTCTACATAAGACTTTCCTTACACAAATACCACTCAGCTTAACAGCAGGACATAAATCCTGACACAGCCAACCTGCAATCTAGCAGGGAAAAGAGATCACCCTAATAGAATCAGGTTAACCTGGCAAATAACCAGATGGTTCCCCTACTGCTCAGAAGAGGGAAAGAATGTCAGCAACACATGGCTTGCAGCAGATGCCTTGTTTAACAGAGTGCTATAGCTGTGCTATCTCCATGCTGTAGGTCACTTACATTCTTGAGGCAATTAGTCCATCTGGTTAATTTCACAGAGCTTTCAATGTAATTTCTCAGCCAGCAGGTTAAGAGTAGCTTTTTTAGCTGTACACCTGGTATGGTATTAAGCACTTCTGGAGGGATAATCATTTGTGTGGGTGGCAGGGGCAGGGCAAAGAGGGAAAAAGAGCATCACCCAACCACAAGGCTTTCTGCATGCTGTAAATACAATGAGAAACAGCTGCTTAATTCAAACTTCTTGCAAGCAGTTCAATTTAAGTTCATTTGTTCCAGCAGTTCACCAATATGCTGCCCATCAACAAATGATAATTAACACACAACATGCACTTTCCTCCCTGGTTTTACATCAGCTTTGAGTGCTTAGAGTTTACAGATTTAGTTCACAAATCCTTCAGCTTTACACGATCTGAAGAAGCAACAGCACATCCCCCGAGAGCATCCCCTGCTCCACATATTGACAGCTTAAAGTTGCAGGCTTATCAATAGCTGTCTCACCTTCCACCCTAGTTTTAACAGGTCGGAAAAATAAGGCTTTTGTTTATAATCTCTCGATTTCTGACTACAGAAACCTAAGATTGTGTCTTTATAACAAAGGTGTGAATCAGTACAAAGGAATCCTACACTAAACAAACACCCTGCACCGTCCGAACATGACTAAAATAAGTGTCATCCAAGATCCTGTAGCTCAGAATCCACAAATTATTATTTAACAATTTACTCAAAATGTAATTGGGATGATGCTATTAGCACAGAGAAAATGTCAACTGAGGGCACTGACCCTTACATGGCATGACTTGTATTATTTGTGTAAGCCCAGTAATTTGTACAAGACTAAGTTGTTTTGAAAGGTCTTCTCAACTTATGCAACTGAAATCCAAGTCTTAACAAGATAAAAAGGATTCATGGACAGAAACAACCACTGGAAATTAACATCTCCCACATACAAGTTTAACACGAAGTTGAAATTCAGACAACGTCGTTACATAGGAGGGGGTTTTGCTTCCCTTTTGGAAACCACTGCATGGCAAAGATAACTCTAATCAGAAAGCACCACCACGACTGGCTACGTAGCACCGTTGGCTGGATGGCTCCTCTTGTTAAATCTCTAGATGCTTCTTAATTTCAGCAGCTCACCAGCATTAAGCTTAACTGTGTGCATGACAAAGGCCGCAGCTACACAAACTTCCCCATTCTCTGAAGCAGTTTGCCACTGCACTGTGCAAAGCACAAGGCTGCAGTAACACAGCTTTCATTTGCTGAGACTGGGGAAAACAAAACACACTTCCAAAAACAACCTTAACCATAGTTTTGGTAACCAGAAACGTTCCCACCTCATTGTGGAAATCTCGAAGAATTGTTTCCATACATTTTCTAAAACTTTTCCAAGTGTTTTCTGGTTTTATTTAGAAGTTACCATATTCATTTAACAAAGCTAATAACGAGTGTTGCCAAGAAAGAAACTCATCTTTGGTGATGTTATCCTAGCAGAAAGATTCAAACAAATTCATCTTCAGAAACAAGAGAAATAGTTCACTTTGTACATTTCCATAAAGATAAAAAGCTATTTTTACTCAAGACACAGAAAAACAGAAAAGCTTCACTTCAGCACATTAGTTACCAAGCCAGAAGAAAGCTTTTCTAACTTAGGCAACAGCAGCTTGTTTGAGGAAGCCCATACCTAATATGCCCATACTTCTAAGTCAGCACAGCCTCAGAGCACACATTGCCAACATCACCAACACCAGAAGGGCCGTTCATTGTGAAGGGCCATCGTTAGAGAACCGGATGTTTACTTGAAGTGCTGTAAAACCACAAACGAAGAGACTGCACTCCAACAATGAAGCTCACGTTTACACAGGTGCACAAAGGCACGAAAGCACTTCTGTTTCCCTTGGTGTTTGACTGGTCAGTGTTGCAACTTACATGAAAGTCATACTACTCAGCTATGATCGTACTTCACTTTGATTGCAATAATAAAATATATTTTAAAATCAAGCATTTTATATCCTTGCAGTTTAAAAATGCCTGAATAAGAATCATAGAATGGCCAGGGTTGGAAGGGACCTCAAGGATCATGAATCTCCAACCCCCCACCACACGCAGGGCCACCAACCTCCACATTTCATACCAGCCCAGGCTGCTCAGTGCCCCATCCAACCTGGCCCTGAACACCTCCAGGGATGGATGGGGCATCCACAGCCGCTCTGGGCAGCTGTTCCAGCACCTCACCACTCTCTCTGTAAAGAACTTCCCCCTGACACCCAGCCTAAATCTTCCCTCCCTCAACTTAAAACCATTTCCCCTTGTCCTGCTGTTATCTACCCTTTCAAAGAATTGATTCCCCTCCTGTTTGGAGGCTCCCTTTAGGTACTGAAGGCTGCAATGATTCACCCCACAGCCTTCTTTTCTCCAGGCTGAACAAGCCCAGCTCCCTCAGCCTGAAAGAGGAACTATAAACAGCAATGTTTGCTCCTGAGAAGGTATGCTTGAAACCAGCTCAAAAGTTTACTATGTAACAGAAATAGCAGCTCAGTATAAACTTCCAGCATCCAACTATCAGACAGGAAGTCTTCCAAACAGCAAACCAATAGAAGTTTCCTAATTAGTTATTTGAAGAGAACGTTAACTTTTCCTGAGGCAGAACAACGTTCATTCCATTGCATTTTAGACTACTACAAAGACAGGAAAACTCCCTGTGAATGAGGAAGGAATGAAGGGCCTCTTAATTAAGGACATAAAGGATGTTACTGTAATATTCTGGTATGCTCCCCACACTGCTGTTCTCCTGCAGCAAAACCCCAGGACAGCCTTCTCACGAGCCCAGCAGCACTGCTGAGGCTGCAGCTCCCACCACAGCCTGCCAGTAACGAGCTGTTCTCAAACATGGCTACAAAACCACAACGGTATCGTTCAAAATGTGCAACCTTAAGTCCATTAAGCTGAAGTAGAGAGCGGTCAGCACCCCTTCCTTCTTCTGCCTCTACCAATCACTTGATAAACGCGAAGAACGCGCATCGGTAAGAGGAATAAAGCAGCACCACAGTCTTCAGAGTAGAACGACAGGAGATAGGAAGGGAAGAACAAACAGAACGCGGATTAACAGCGAGTCAGAGGGAGCTCCCAGCGCACACCGGGCCCGCATCCACAGCCCGACCCACAGCCCGGACGGACGGGGAACAAAAGCAAAGCCAACCCGGGCCCCAGCAGGCCAAAACACAGCGGGAGAGCCGGGCCAGGCAGCGGGACAGGGCCGGGGTGAGGAGAAGACTCCCGGCCTGAGGAGAACGGGATCAGACCGGGCCCACCGCTCCCCTCACCCCACTCGGAACCGAGCCGAAAGGACGCCACGGCGCAGACCTTACTTTGAGGGTGAGGTGATGGACGCGGGCTCCGGCCGGACCCGCGCACAGCAACGCCAGCACCGCCACAGGAAGAGCGGCGGGAAGGCCGCGGGCCGCCATGTTTACTCCAACATCAGCATCCTGTTCCCGCGGCACTTCCGGGAGCGGGGTGCGCTGGGAAGGTCACGTGACTCGGGGTGGGCGTAGCTTCACGGACACACCCCGAGATGCCCGCACGTGTCCCCAGCCGCGCCTGCTGCCCACGTGACGTCCCCCGGCCCGCCCTGCACTTAGCTTGGTTCGGGCTTCGTGCCTGCGGCGCGATGGCAGCGTTTTGAAGTTGTTTTTCTTGTTTGGTTTTTGTTTAAAGAAATTATTTGGGCTTGGGATCTGGTGTGAGGAATGCTCTGAATCACAGTAACAGATATAAGCACAGAATTTACGGGAATATGCCTGTATCCAGATAACAGATCTGAATGGTTTTGTTCTTAGTGCAGCCAGGGGAAAACTCCTACTGGTTTCTGTATTGCTCTGCCTTGCATTGTGTAAATTAGGTAATAATGGAGCAGCGCGCAGTCCGACCTGCTGGGTGCTTCTGCTGAGCTCTGGGCTCGGTAGTTCGTTTTAAACATCTCTCTATATGTAACAGAAGGCTTTCTGCTTCCTTAGTGGAGTAGCTTAGGAACTACTGAGCTATTTGATCGCCCTGGTCCCAATTGAAGCTACACGCAGCCCAGACTTGGCTTCAGTCTGGTCTGCGTTGCTCAGAGTTACACGAGGAGCAGACAGCCTGCCAAGGGACAATGAAGGCAGCCTTCAGACTTACCCACGGCTAAAACCATGTCTGAAAGATGTGATCTGCCTTAGCAACGTGATAAAACGCAGCTCCTGCGTTCTGTCAGCTCTCATCGCTCCATGTTTTTCCTTCCAGAGCACGTGGTGCCAGCCGTGCAGCTTTCCTGAGCCAGGCATGCAATGGAACAGCCGAGCAGAGAAAAAATCCTGACCCTTGTTATAACACTTATGTGGAACGTCCCATCTTTGTTCAGCAGTGATTCGGGTGTTACTCTACACATTACATCCTATTTCATCTCCCCTTCTTTCTCTCATTCTCTTAGGCAATAAAATAAACACAGGTCTTTCAACGCCACCAAAGATACCAGAAAATACCTGGAAGGCTGATAAACAAGCTTCGATTGTTCTTTTTCTAGGTGGTAATCGGTTGAGCCGCTAGATGTCCCTTCAGCATCAGGCTTCGTGGTGCTACAGCCTGCCAGCTATGGGAAAGCTATGGGACAACATCAGAGAACCAAAGCATAGTTCTGGTCCACCTTCTTTTCTCCAAATCCATATTTTTAGTGTTGTAACTACCATCATCCTGTGCTCAGACCTCCCTAGGAAACCTAGAGGCTGATGAGAAGTGGTTGTTTGCAGCCACAGCTGCAGCACAGGCTTTGTGCCTTGCTCTGCTCTCTGTGACTACTTCAGTGGCCAAAAAGCATGAAGCTTTCCTGTATAATTCCAGGCCCTGGTTCAGCCCATCAGCCTCTCCTATCAGAAGGTATTTCCTAATAGCACTCAGGGAATTTTATGTCACAAACTGAAATTGACTGAATATTTCTCCTCGATGTAACTCTCTGCCAGCTCTCAGGATATCGTGGTGACTAAATCACAACTGACCCAGACTAAGTGATCCGTGAAAGTTAGAATTTGTAACATGTTTACTTTCTGTGGTTATACATTTTTTCAAAGGATGTATGCATTGAAAGATTCTAGACCTAAATTTACATTCCTAACAATACACAAATTGTCTTTTCTCTGTAATAAAAATATTGTAGGAACAAATCTCATCTTTACATTGATGTTTTACTGTAGTCATCAGACGAGATAAACCTTGCTGTTTACCTTGTCTGACTGTTCTAGCAGTTATTCTTGTGTTCACATAAGCTTAGTTTCTTTATGTTCCTTTTCATTGCTTTCCCCCACACGTACCTGAACATAATTAGGATTCCTCGCAGACTTTTTTGAAAGTGTACAATGAGCAACTGTTGAGATTGGATGATAAACCAGCAGCAGCATCAAGAAACTCTTGGCATATGGATAGCATGTAGGTACACCTTTAGTACAAAGTAAAAGTGGGCTAAGTATTCAGTTATTGATGAATTCAGTTACTATGAATGTATTATGGGCATGCTGCAGAATAGCAAAGCCTATTTTTTCTCTAAAAAAAGAAACAGAGCACAAAAGCAGAGTCAGAAGGGCAGTGACCTCACCTTTTAGGTTGTGGTTCTACAGTTACTAAGCAAAATAAACCTGGGGATAGAAGCTGCAAGCATCAAGCAAGCTCATAACAGTAAAACAGGGATGATCTAAGAAATCATTTTACAGCTTAGATGCTGAAATTAGAAGTTATTTTATAGCTGAAGGATAAAATAACGCCTCAAACCAACGCTTAAATAAGGCTCCTGTGGCCGTGGGCAGAGGGTGTGTGCAGGGTGGGGGGGTGGAGGCTCCAGGTGAGGATGGCCAGGGCTATTCAGGTTTATCAGCTCCTCATCAGGTGTTAATCAGACCCCTCTAGGCCCTGATAGGGAACAGAGGTCCCCTGCTGTGTGTCTGACTGAGCTGGGTAGGTTGTGAGTGCAGAAAGGAAGCAGCTGTAATGGTGATGGCCTCAGGGAAAGGTGTGTCCTCTTCCTTTCCTGGTGCTGTTTCGGTTCCAGTGTACGAGAGGTTATAAGCAACATCTCCATTACGTGTCTTGGATGTGGATGGTCTAGGTAGAATTGTAAAAATAAAAGGGAAGCAGCTGCAGGGATGATAACCATGGGGGGGGGAAAGGTGGGTCCCCTTCCTTTTATGTTCTGGAAGTTAGAAATACTTGTACTTTTCTGTGATTTTCCTTGATTTGTGCGAGGAAACACAGGTTAAACTGTGGTTGAGGGGTTTGTTTTACCTTTCTTGGTTGCTGACTGATTTGGAAGGTAGCTGTTTTGAAGTTGTTTTTTTTGTTTGGCTTTTGTTAAAGAAATTATTTGGGCTTGGGATCTGGTGTGAGGAATGCTCTGAATCACAGTAACAGATATAAGCACAGAATTTACGGGAATATGCCTGTATCCAGATAACAGATCTGAATGGTTTTGTTCTTAGTGCAGCCAGGGGAAAACTCCGACTGGTTTCTGTATTGCTCTGCCTTGCATTGTGTAAATTAGGTAATAATGGAGAGTAAATAATCGGTTTTCTAAGTGTTATTTTGAACTGTTCTTTTGAGGCTGCTAAGCCTTCTCACATCATGCTGTAGTACAGAGGGCTCTTAATGCTCCCATCGTTGTTAATTACATTAGTAATTAAGGACGAATCAAGCTGCAGGCTCTCTGTTTTGAGCACTGCACAAACAAAGCAGTGATGTAAGTGGCAGTCTCTGTCTTGGAGAGCTTCAGACTAAATAACAAAGATGGGAGGGGAAAAAATCTACCAGAAATATCTGGAATGCAGCTTACTTAGTTTTTCCCTTGAGCCCCATCCACACGAATCTTACTAATTTATCCACAGGTTTTGGTGGTATTGATTCTGATGTGCCATCCTAATGCAGAACTTGCATTTCTGGCCTGTACCTTTCAATAACCAGCTTTGTGTTTTTTGTCTTTCAGTGGGGACAGGTTTCCCTGCCCGTGCTGGTGTAACAGGTTTGCCTTGTTCCCCTCCCAGGTCTTTGTGCAAAAGGAAATTCCACTGCAAATTTGCCTCAGATGATACCAGCGCTGCTTTGCGCTTGGACTCTGCGTCCTTTTTGTTCAAGTATTTATGGATTAAGGTCTCAAACAGCTGTGATGCAATGATGTTCTCCGGTTTTGTAATGTGTTCTGGGTGGACGTAAGGCTAAGGGAGGACAGCAGCTCCTGGTATCCTTCTACTGTGGATGTAGAAGCCCTTGGGATGCTGCAGTTGTGCTTCAGGCAGGCTGAGATATTCAAATACGTTGGCAACAGCAGGAAGAAGTATTCTGTGAAATGAGGTGATCAGCGTCTCTTAGCTGTGATGTAGACTTTAAAGATGTTAACGTTTAATGGTGAACAAAAGCAGTGCTCTGAGCCTCGCTTCAAGGGTGCTAGAACTCCTCTCGCGTTCAAACCAACGCGGCTAAAACGAAATGCAGTTGCACCGTTAGCATCGTGCTCATCTTCACCGTTGTTCCAAATGTTGGAATCGCTTCTGTTATCCTTCTATTGTTTTTTTTTTTTCCTCATGCGGACTGATATCCACGTGCTATCCAGTAAGTGCATGAATCCGGGGGAGGCAATGCGTGCAGTTATCAGAAGGATCCCAGCCCTGTGTGAGCAGATTCTGTCCTCCTCGGGTGCAAAAAGGGCAAAGCACATTTATTCACGTATACAAAGGGGGGTTGGGGTTTACAGAGATGCAGCAAAGACAGGTGAAAAGACCTTTGGATTCCTTCCTTGTAGCCGAAAAGCAGAAGCATAAAATCAGATTAGGTGACGCAGCTGTCGCAAAGATGAGCACAAAATCTTATTTCTCCAGCAAGGAAACGAGCTGATATCTGCAAGGCCTGCGTGACCGCTGCCGTGCCCCGCGTCGGGCTGCGCGCAGGTCCCTCCATTGCTGTCCTGCTCCCGTGCTGCTGGCGGAGGCGGAACCGCCGCTTCTCAGTGCGGGTCGGGGAGCGGGGGGACGGAAGACGCCCCTCCTGCAGGGTGTGGGCTGCCTTATTCATCGGGGCGGCTGCCCCCGCGCAAATCTCCGACACGGAAACGTTTGCTTGAAAGTTAAATAACAAAACCCGCGCTTCTTATTGTGAGAAACGCGGCAGGGCGGCACGCCGCTGCGGGGCAAGGAGCGCCCGCCGACTCGCGGTGCCCGGCGGGGGGCGGCGCGCTCCCGCCGTTCTCAGAAGACGCGGGGGCGCGCAACCGCCGGCCGCGCATGCGCGGTGCTCTCCTCGCCCCCCCTTTTAACCGCCGCGGGACGCGCGTGCGCGGTGCGCCAGAGCTGTCAAGCGCTCCCCCCCGCCCGCCCCGCTTCGCCGCCGCCTCTCCGCGCGGCGCCGCTCGGGCCATTTTGCGGCGCGATGAGGCGGGAGCGGCGGTGAGCAGCGCCCGTCCCGCTTTGCGCCCGTCCCGCTTTTCGTCCTCGCCGTCGACGCCGGGATCCGAGCCGGTTCTTCGCGTGCGGGGAGAGAAAGGGAAGGAAGCCTCGCTGAGGGGCAGCGACCCCCGCCCGCCCTCCGCTCGGCGCCGGCGGAGCCATGAGCTGGGGCACGGAGCTGTGGGTGAGCCGGGGGGGCGGGCGGGGAGCGCGCCGGAATGACCGATCAAACGAGCGAGCGCCGGGCGCGGAGCCGCCCTGCGGAGCGGAGGACGGTCGGGCTGCTTTATTTTTCGGTGTGTGCGTGGTTCGGAGGTGGGTCCGGCTTCGGGAGGGAGCGGCGGCGCGGGGCGGAACGCAGGGAGCGGAGCGGTGATGCCGGGCTCGGCGCCGGGCTGCGCGCGGACGGGAGCTGGGAGAGGCGGAGGGGAAATGCGGGCTCGGTCACAAAGAGGACGCGGTGCAGCCATGTTTGGCAGCGGGGCGAACCGCCATGGCGCTGCGGGACCCGCTTTTGGGCCGTCTGTAGGCACGGCTGTGTTATCCGTGCTAATCGCAGCCCTGCCCGCTCGGCCGGGCAGTTAAACGAGCGTCCCGCTTCGCTGCGGCGTTGCGGTGGTGCAGTTAGAAATAGCGACCTGAGCGCGGGGTGCTGAGGGTCGTCCCGTGTTCGTCCGTGGTGCTACGGAATGATGGAGAGCCGTAGCGATGCTGCTTTGATTCGTTTCTGTAAGCAGCTCTGCGGCTGGCATTGCTTTCTGAGCCCTGCGCGCTTTGTGGGGAGCTTAAGCAGTCCGAGCGACTCGCTGGAATCGTTTCGATGCAGGAGAATAAACGTGGGGCTCTCGAGGTGGGCTTAGCTCCTGCTTTCGCCTTCTGAGATGTTTCTGCACCAGATCGAGGAAAGAGGTGCTTGTGCGAGGCTCACTGCGATCCCTGCAGCTGTGTGCGGTTGTGTGTTTGGAACGATTTCCTTTTTCCTAAAGTTTTACCGGTGAAATCCTGTCTTTGCCATCTTCGGCACCAACGTTTCTTGTGTCCTCAGTATAGCTTGGGAAGTGTAGCAGGTTAGTGAGGAGGAAAACACAGCAACCAGGTGCTGTGAGGCTGGATACCACGCTGGCAGGAGTCGTTGTGTGCTATGTTGGGCTGAGCTTTGTCAATGAATCGCTTTCCAGAGCTGTGGGTATCTGGGGCAGAATGTTAGCATCCCTCTCTGAGTCCCCCCCCTCTTTCCTGGGGAAAGGGACCACACAACCAGCTTGGATTTAATACACACCACCACCTTTGGTTGGTGCTTCTTAAACAAAATTGGTTTTCTATTAGCCTTAAAACTTAGTATTTGTTTTAAGTAGTCATGTGATAGTTGTTCAAACAGGTGTCATGAATTAAAAATGCCCATTGTAGGGTGTGACTGGTGTAGGATTTGCTGTGGCCGTTTGATGGAGTGGAAGTTGGGGTGGTAACAGGTGTTTCTAATTGTCGTTTAGAAACTTAATGTCTGCAGGTGGGTTGGTGTTGTTTCACCAGAGTTGTGTTGCAAGGTAAGGTGCCCATCTACCAGGCTGAGCACATGCTCATGGGTTGCTCCTGCAGTGTAACAAAGGAGAAGCAAAATCAAGGTTGCTCTTTAGAGAAGGTAGAATGTTAACGTGCGTGGATTTCTGTTTGTTCCTATGGGGGAAAGCATTGGGAAGCTGCTTGCAGAAAGAAACCTCAGAAGCAGTAAAATCCGTTTGGCAAAATGTAAGTCACTCCCAAGGGAGTGCTGTAGCCCTGCGCTGTGTTGCGAGGATATTTTGTTTCTCCGGGTTGCAAATTGTATTGCAAAATTCCTAATCCTATTTCATTCGACTCTAGACTTCTGTGCTGAGTTTCATTTATGAGCTTCACCTATAACCAGCAGAATTATTAGAGGTACCAGGGCAGCATTTGGATCCAGTGTGAGGATAAATGCTCAGGATGATGAGATCATCTGTGGCCTCTGAGCAGTCGGGTGTCACAGAGCAGAACCTGAAGGTCTCATATAACAGCCTGAGTTGTCTGTGTGTGTGTGGCAGTGGCTGGAGCTGCTGTGCTGCTCGGTGTGCCCAGAGCCTGCACAGCTTTCTGCCCATTGCACTGAAAACATCTGGAATCCAGGGGGAGGAGTGGTGGGCGAAGGGCAGAGTATGGTCATGGGACTGAAACCTTTTGTTTTCTGCTCCAGTTCAAGAGTAGCTTTAAGGGCTGACAGCTGGGGGTTGGAAGACTGGTTTTGTGTTTGGTTCTTGTAATTTACGGTGTCTTCTAAATGTTTATGTTAACATGGCAAGTAGGGATTATGTATGGGTGGGTATGTAGATGCAACTTGTAGCTTCAGTTAGCTGCACTTTGGGGTCAGCAGGCTCTGAAAGCATTCTCAGATCTTTCTCCCTCTTCTTAGGTACTGAGGAAGAACATGGATAGCAGAATGCCACACGCAGCTACTCTGGAGGGTGCTTTAGCTAGTGAAGTGCTGCTGTATTCTCCTGGACTTCCCAGCAGGGTTCTTTCCTGTGGGATGAAGCGAGTGGTAGGAAATACATAGCAAGTTACAGCTAACCTCAGTGCTTCGCTCCTTGTCTCGAGTGGGAAGAGCTGTGGCTGTGAGTTGGAGGGAATTAAGTTTCTTGATGATAAGTTTTGGTGCAGTTTAGAATGTAGAGGAGGTACAGGTAAATTTGTGCTGAAGTGGTGCAGGAGAACCTGTGGCTCCTCTGAGTGCTGTCACAGCACAGCAAGTGCAGGCAGTGATGTCGTTAAATGTGGGAATGCTCATCCTTTTTGCTATGAGCGTTTCAGAGATGCAGATGCTGTAAGGTGATGGGTTCCTTCCCCCTTTCCTCTACGTCCAATATAAAGCTAATAATAATAATAATAAAAGGTTAAGTGGGGGGGATGTGATTGAATTGGTTTTCCTTGACCTTTGTGTGGCTGGGTGTCTGCTGACAGCTGTCACTGTCCTTTCAGTCCGGAGAAGGTGAGTATTTCTGTTTGCAAAGGGCTGAATTTGCTGTCCTTGCGCAAGGAGCAGTGTTGGCCAACTCCTCACATGATGGGTACTTTGGGGAATGTGCCTTTTGTTTGCACTGTTCCAGTATGCTTCAGTAAGGAAAAAAATTACAGCTTGTGCATTTGCTGTCCAAAGTCATTCCACTTCCAAATGTGGATTGTCTCTAAACTATTTACGGCTTAGAAAATGATGTTCTTTTCCACGTTAATAGTAACACTTTCATTCGTGGTATGGATGCAAAGAAGTGGATTCCTGCAGACCCTGTTTTTGTGAGCTATTCCTCCTTGTCAGACAATAAAACAGAGGTGCAGCTCTGAGAACTCAATGTTTCCTGCGTGGAACTGATGGATCATTCCCACTCTGAGTCCTTGCATCGGCAGCGTTTGTGTTTCAGCAGCTGTGATCCTGAATTTTCACTGAATGTAGTATTGTTCTCTAGTGGCATTGTAATATTTATAGCACGTAGGTGATGCTTATAGTGATGAGTCACATTCTGAATCTGTCTGGAGTTCTTAGGGTTGTGACCTCGATGGCATCACAAAGTAGCTGTCTGGGCACTGCAGTCAAACGTCATCTTAAATTTTAAATGAAGGCTCTGCTCTTGTCAGCACGTTCCCTATAAGAGGCTCTGCGGAGCTGGATCTGTGTTTGAGCTATTAACTTTTTCTTCCCCTAAATCTAGTTTCATTGCAAACACCCACATAGTTGGGAGCAGAAAATGAAAATCTGTCTCGTGGTCCCCTGACTACCAGAGCTCTTGGGTTTGGCTGTTAACCCTTGATTCTCTCTGAGAGAAAGGAAAAGCATCCGAAGTGATAGGACAAGGAGTATTACTGCCTGCTGAATCGCTGATTGTCTCTGACATCTGAGAGTTTTCTTCAGAAGGCCATAGAGCTACCCTTGGAAGGCTGCTGGATGGGTTGTTGGCCAGGTGGAAGATCTGTGGCGGTGGCCAATGCTTTCCTGAGCAGTGAGTTTTGTTGTGAGCTGACTGTTACAACGTATTTGACATCATTCAGACAACCAGAGGCAGAAACTTCGTGTCTCCTTGCTCTCTTAGCATTTCAGTAGACATATTTTTTTTTCCTATTTAGCAACATGTTAATTAAAACATCTTACAGTTGGAAGAGGCTGAATTTCACCTGCAGAAATGGCTGGGTGACAGCATAGGGCACCCTGAAAGTAAATAGGTTAAAAAAAAAAAATGAGGTAAGTGTAAAATCATCATGTTTATAATTTGGGCTTCCAGGCACTGTGAGTAGAGCAGCTCTGTTTGGGTTCCTGAGGAACTTACTGGGTCTTGGACGTGTGAATATCTGAGTAATTTCATTTACAATTCTGCTTTCCTTTAAGAAAGGATTGCTGTAATTCTGCCACTGCCTCTTCTCATATTTTCTATCTATTCATTAAGGAACAGATTTACAATCCTTCAGCATGAGTCAAGGCTGCAGAATACCTCTTTTTGTTGTTCCTTCTTTCCCCTTCTAGTCACTGAATCTTTCCGCTTGCAGCACAGCCACCCAAGGTCCCCCGCTCTCTTCAACCATGTGGGAAGGCAGCAGAGATGAGACAATGTTTTTCTGGACTCCTCGCAGCTCATTAGTGTTACTCATGTTGTGAAACATTCCTTTAAAGCAGGATTTCAAAAGCCATGCTCCATATGAGAGTAGGAGCCGCTGCTGGACTGGAACATAATAATGCACTTTATTGCTTTTGTTGTTGATTGCTGGAAAGGTAACCTGCTAATGAATTTTTGGAAACTCACTTTCATCCTGTCTGAAATCATGCTTCTGACATTACTTATAAGTTGAATCTGATCCAGCTACCCAAATCCAATGCTCTGTTGTGTTTCCTTAGCGTTCATATAAATATTTTAAAATAACTTCCCCCTTCAACGTAACCTTACATTTCTCAGATGAAACATCTCTACTTCCTTCCATCTCTGGCAACTCTGCTTTTTCACACTTTTTACTTTAGCACTGAGCTAGTTAGGTTGGTGAGAGGAAAAACACTGTTGTCTCCTGACATACTGCAGTCTTTGTTCTTCTTTGCAAGCGATGGCTTTGGCTCTGAAATGGAAAATGGAGAAAAAGTAGTGTGCATGTCTAGATGGGGTTTCTAGATTACTTGTAGTGTAGAGCAATGCAGTTAAGGTGTAGGAAGGAAATGCTGATTATTCAGGGTTCATTGCTGAAGCAGCCATGCATGTTGCAAAGCTAACAGAAGCAGCTTTATTGCAGTGCTGTCCTCTTTCATGTGGGGAAGACGCAACCTGTTGCAGAAATATCCAAGAGAACAGCAGCAATCTCCCAACCACCCTTAGAAACTGAGGGAAGGAATGAATCTTGAAATGGAGTCGTGGCCACTGATGCCTGGTGTAAAAGTGATCCCCTGTGAGCTTCGAGTCCTGCAGGCAGCCTGCCATCCTAAAGAAATGCTGTAGTGGTTTATTGGTGTTGCTGTCTTGGAAATAACTTCTTATTGCAAGTACACGTTGTCTGGCCATTTGGTGTTAAGTATTCAAACGTTTCTGCTCGGTACCCAAAAAACAAAAAATAAAGTCCTTAAATTCTTCCCTCTTGGTGAGGTGGATGTGAGTGCTGCTCTGTGCCCGAAGGTAAGGGACATGGGTAGTGTTTGCCATTTCTCCTTTGAACAGCAGCTACAATTTGTCTCATGAATTATTCATTTTGGAGAGGAGAATTTTACTTTCATTGCACTGTCTGTGGATGTGAAATGAGGGATTATTATCTAGGTGATAGGAGGACGTTTGTCTTGCAGAAGAGTTTTCTCTCAGCACCCGTCTTAGACAGTTGGTAGCTCTTTTTATTTTTATTTTATTTTCTGTTGAGGTCTTCTATTTTCTGCTGCATAAAGCTGGCATGCTCAGACTGTAGTTTGCTCTATGCCTGCCTTGCATTCCTTGTATCTAGATTAGCCAGGGTTCTTCAGTTGTTAATAGGGCTGGTGTACTGCCCATAGTAAGTGCAACACCTCTTCAGTACTGGAAAGCTGTATTGTTCCTATCCATTGGAGGAAGGATTAGAAATTTGGCAGATAATAGCTCTTGAACAGAGATGTGCCTTCTGATATTGAGCAAATCTGCCCAAATTAGGCAAACGTGCAGGTTTTGGAGAATGCCACTTTGCAAGTGCTGGGTGAAGGAATCAGTGCTGAAGGCATCAGAAGATGCTGTGTGCCTGAGCGCGTTTTGGCTTGGGAGTGCTCTGTGCAGGACAGGGCAATGCCACGGTCTGATCAACAGCTGAGTGCCCCCGGCCTCTCCTCCCAGAGCAAAGGCAGCTGTGGGAGAACAGCCTGCATCAGTGAGCTGGGAGATGGTGGGCTGCAGCAAGGAGCAAAAGGGAACTGAAAGCGTGGCTGCGCTGTGTCACTGCAAGGCTCCAGCTGGCCAGGTAGGGCTTCCTCACTAACAGCCATCACAGCAGTGTGGGAGCTGAGCAGAATGGGAGTGTGTGTGTCTTGCTGTGTTCAAGGGTGAGGAAGAGGTGCTGTGAACAGAGAGGAAGCTCCTCAATGTGGTTGGTGGGGAAGGAGGTGTGGAGCTCTGCCTGAGAACTAATAACAGGAACCTGCAGCTGCTTGCTTAGGGGCTGTTTGGGTCAGTGAAGTAATGTGCCAAGGGTGCTGAGAGTGGGGTTGGTTGAGGAGAGGCAATTTGAATTGGTGATATGCTTGGTCGTGATTGTGAGCTTGGGGAGGATGAGAGAGCTGGGGCTAACAGGGAAAAAGAAATAGCAGGAACGAGCTCAGGAGGAAAAGGGAATTTTAGCCAGAAGACTAATCAGGAGATAATTTACCTAATGAGTATGTGGGGATAGTAGGGTTGGACTCTGGGTGGGACTTGAAATGCTAGCTGAGATTGCACACCCTGTCTGCCAGCAAGTTGCAATGAGAGCGATGTGTTAGGAATGGCAAATCAAGAACACGTTGGAATTGGGATAAAGGAATGGGAAGGAAGGAATGGGGCAAAGGATAAACAGAAGATGAGAAATAAAAAAGAGTAGTGAAGAAACCTGGCAGCTGTTTTTGCATGTTTGGTTTCGCAGCGTTACTGCTTTCATGTGGCTTTTTCCATGCAGTGTTTCAGGAGTTGACATACTGGTTTGAACGTCTGCACGCTGATTTCTGTGGTTGCATTTTGCATCTTTACTCACTGTGCAGGAATACCTGAGTGAGAGCTGAATGGGAGAACAGAACCCTGTGCACTGCTGGTTTTCATCCATTTCTGTGCAGAGAGCTCTGAGGAATTGTCTGGCAAATTGGTTTATAATACTTTCAGATAACATTTTTCACTGCACGATGTTTTTCTCTTACGCAGAAAATTCTGCTTGAATGCACTTCTGCTGTGTTTACAAGAAGAAAAAATGATCGACACGCAGCAGTGAGTGAATGCGTGTGTGTTTGCACAGACAAAAGTGAAATGAGGAAGGGAAATATTTCTTGCCCTCCTGAGGACTGCTGATCTCTCAAATGTGGGGGGCTTATAGGAGTGGCATTCATTAAGAACGCGCAGCTGAGATTTTGGTGAAGGAAAAGGAAAACTGGCGGTGGACAAACTGACTGGTGATAGAGTGCTGCACAAATGCCTTTTCACCTCCCTGCCTGCCTCCCAGTGGAACAGGCAGAGGTATTTTGCCCGTGTGCTGTCACAAAAGGCATAACAAGAAGGGCGAGGGCAGAGATTTGTGTGCTGGTCGGGAGCCTTTATTTCCTTACAACCCCAATCTGTGAAACATCCATTTTTCACAGCAGATGCTTTCTGGCGTATGTTCTTAACATAGAAACATTGCAAAACAGTGTAGCAAAGCTTTACTTCAGTTTTTCATATGCAAAAAAAAAAAAAAAAAAAATCAACAAACCACCAACCAACCCTTATTTCAGCAGTGTACGTATGGGCTAGCAATTTCAGTGCTACTCTTCGTGCCAGCAGCTGATCATAAGGGCTATGGAGGGTTCTGTTGGAGGACAGTCACCGAGTACAGGTGTGTGCTTTACCTGAACACCAGAACTGCGTGCTGGGCAAACACACCAGCCTGTCCTTTAGGTAGTGAGAATGTGCATCACATGATACGTGTGACTCGGCTCCTATTTAAATCAACACCCTGGGGATTTACAGCCTTATTTTTGGAATGGGGGGTATAGGGTTGAAACCTAGCTATTTAAAGACAAAATAATGCTTCTGAGACGCGGTGAAGCAGCCCAGCAAACGAGCCTGGAAGCATAAATCCATTGCTGGTGCAGCACTGGGTGCCTCTGCACCTCCTCTTCTGCATAACTGCAGGCTGTTCCCCTTTTCCCACTTTGGCTTCTGCTCTGATCCTTGTCTGCGTCATCCTAATAGCAGTATTATATATGAAATTGTTGAAAGCTCCTTTCTCAGAGCTTCAGCGTGACTGCTGTGAAATTATCTTGAAATAGGAAAGCTGTAATTATTATAAGGAGACAATTTTTGCAAGAAATGTGCTGATGTGAAACGCACACACCTAATTTAGGGAATTTTGGAGGCTGGATTATTGATGCTCTTTGAAAATACCTAGTCTGGAGTAGAAAGCTTGTGTATAATAGTGCCAGCCATTAGTGGTTGTGGGAGTGTGTTGAATTGTTGCAGCCAACAAAACCCTTTTCTAGGCTAAACAATACAAATATGTTTCTCCTGGTTATTAGCAGTTATTTGAAACACTCCATGGTTGGGAAGGACGTGTCAGAGCTGTGTGCTGCATTCACACAAGGTCAGCAGACTTTTCCTTTATATGCATGGGAACCATATGCAATGTATACATACATGTTCACGTTGACTTAAGCATCAGACCTGCTGTTGGCTTGGTGTAGTTATCTTTTGTGGTTTGTTTGGGGGTTAATCTCTAGGAACAAAACAAACCTGGAATATTGATGAGGCAGTGAAGAGCTACAGCCCCTGCTTCTCAAAGGGCCAAGAGTTCTGGTTCTTGTTTGTTTTTTTCCAAGTGTCAAAATAGTGGAAATTCAGAGCACTACTTTAAAATCAGAATTCTTTCTCCAGAACACATTGGAGCATGCAGTGTTTGGAAGCTGCTGGCCAGTGGAGCAATATTGATTTCCCTCTGGGGGCAAGGCGTTCATCCAACCTTCCCAGCAGGGGGTGAGATTGATTCCTTAATCAGAATAGCAACAATCCATTCTGAAGCTTCCTCAAGGTATTAGGGCTAAATTAAACAGTCTGGGACTCGTGTGTAAGCCCTAATGCACTTGGAGAAGCTTTCTGGGATAAGGAGAATTTTGAAAATAATCAGAAAATGAACCCAAAACAAAAAAGCCGCAGGCACAAATCACCCTTAAAGAAGAGAACTGATACGTTTCCTTTGTGTGCTGCTGTGCTTAATGCTCAGATTCTCTTAGGGAAGAAAAGGGGGAAAAAAAAAAAAATCCATGAACTACATAGCTCTATTCATTGTCTCCTTTTTGTATGTGTTCCATAGTCATTCCAAAAATAGATGTGGTCACAAACAGATCTTAAATTAATAGAATTAAGCATCTTAAAGCAAGGAAATATTGTGCTGGGATTTCTTTCCTTGCTTATTTTTCAACAGTTGCTACTTATCCCTATCTGTTCCAATCCATATTGTATTTGTCTTAATTTTGCAGCATTTGAAGATGATGTTTACTTGTGTGCATTTATGGAGTCTACAATTACACGAGTCTCTTGAGGATAAAAATGTCACGAGTGCATTCAGCTTTTCTGGAAATGCTGTCATTAGCTTGGAGGAGGAATGAAATAATATGACTGAGTTTTATTCTGTATATTAAGTGTTTGTAAGTAAGAATTAACTATAATGTGTGAGTAACCTTGTTGAATGAACAAACTAGTAATTATGAGTGTCATTTCTATACATGAGAGCTCAAACAACAATAAAAGGAGGGGGGGGTGTAGACCACATGACACTTCTTCTGTCTTCCTCTTTTCTTACTGACTTTGTCTCATTCTATCTCAGTCTGCACATCAAATTAGGTAAACGTTAATTTTCCATCCTACAGCATATTGAGATCTTTCCCATAAAAGAACAAATGCATCCAGAGGTGCTGAGGACTTGACAGAGGTTTCAGTATTTTCATTGACTCTGTGAATGCAGCAGGAAGCTCTCAGTGGAAGTTGGCAGATGCTCTTTTCTTATAGACGTGTATTGGTCTTCCATTGAGTTGCAGGTTTGGAGATGCTCTGTGAAGCATCTCCATAACATCAACTTCTTTGGTCCTACTGTTCAAGGCCCATTTTGCAGCCAGTGCTCCACTATTTAGGTTTAAACACTGAGATCTGTGGGGAAATGAACGCTTAACAGTTTCAGGTGAACCAGAGCTGTAGCTTTCAAAGAAGTGGAAAGTGGTGCCTGGATTTGCTCTTTGCCTTCCCAGTGGGAAAGGATGTTCTCAAATTGTGAGAAGATTCCTTTCTTTCCCTCATCCACTCTGTACGTAGGTAAGCATGGATTCATTTTCCTCCTCTCCCCAACCATTCCTGCATCAGTCTGGTTCAGAGGCCAAGCTTTCTTTCCCTGCTTAACAGATAAAACATCTAATAGATTCAAGTCAATATCCTCCCATATTTTTTAGATGATTCAACTGTTCATCAAGCAAATGGACTATCTGTGTTACAAAATAGGTAGACAATCATGGGACGTTCAGGGAATTGTGCCCAGAAGCTCCAGTTGCTGTAGGAAGACCTGTTGCTCTAATCCATGCAGGGGAAGGTTGGGCAGGAGGTTGTTCTGCAGCCAAGGGCGTTTCTTCTATGCTCTTGTGCTTTTCAGTTCAACAGACAAAATGGCTTTGAAAGGTAGGGGATGAAAGCTGAAGTAAGGAAAGCATGCCTATGAGGATTTCCTTCAGCCCAGACAAGGAAGTTACTCCTGTAACTTCAATTACATGAGCACAGATAGGAGCTAAATGCCTGGTCTTTTTATTTATGCACCCGTTGTCTGTTTGCATTGTTGGTCAGTGCCTTTTTTTGGAGGTTAATAAGAAATGCAGAACATCATGCTTAGTTTAGTATCGCTGACTCTGTTCTCTGAACATCTGTCACTGTTTGCATCAGTGCCTGTGCAAGGCAGGGCAATGTTCAGAACCGCAGCTCTCATTTCAGGCATGTTTTTCTGAAGCATTTTTGTCTCTAGTATCCCTTCTATAACTGTTGTCCAGTTCTATGTGCAGTTGTGTAAGATTTCAGTCTTGAGTTCTGGTAGATTTTCTCTTTTCTGATGTTCTGAAGCAGTACCAGTTGTTCTGTTCCTATCTCGTTATGTTCTGTCGTCTCCCTGTGCATCTTTTTCTTCTGTGAGTAGATTACTTCTTCTGATAGATGCTATTTTTCCTGTGTTTCTCTTGCATTACTCATAAGATTAATCGAGTCACCGTGTACTTCGGAATTTGGAAGGTATGTTTCCAAGAATGTTGACAAAAGTGTAGTGTGATAACAGTGCAGGTTTGAAAGTCAGGGTCATGAAGTACCATGCTTTGCAAAGGAAGGCAAGGTGAATAGAATACGCCAGCTGTCACAGAAGTTGAAATAATATACTCTAAATAAGGCTCTAAAGCACTGGAAGGAGACTTGCTGATCCTAAGATGCTACCAGTTGCTTAGGATCAATTTGGGGAGACTTCTTATGCAGGAACTGCTGATGTCCTTGTTTGATGTGAAAAAGAACTCACAAAAGCACACCCGCTGCATCACTGTCACCTGCTGCCTTCCGTTTGAATGAGCGACTGCTCGAAGTGCTGTGCTGTTCCAGAAGTCCCACTTTGTTTAATGAACATGGCAGCTGATGTTGTAGCCATTGTGACTGGAAATCCTATCCCTGCTGTGCAATCCAAGCATCTGCGGGCCCTGCCTTGCAGGTGTGTGATGTGCATTAAAGGTGAGCAGGGTTGGAAGGATGCAGTGCACGGCGTGGAAGGACGCGGAGCTGGCACACAGGTCTGCAATCTGTCCCACCTCCTGTCTCTCCCTGCCTGGGAAGCAAAGAACCATTTTTCTCTTGCATCTACTTCTGTTAAGAGAGGTTTCTTTTGTTTTCACATTGTAAGTTAGTTATTGTTCTTAGATGAAAATTAAAGCTAGCTATTTTTATTGTCTTGTATTGAAAATCATTACGGTGTGCTAATAGATACCCAAAATAGATGATCTTTGCTGGAATGGCTGTGTTCACTGAATACTCAAAAAAAAAACTGTCTCAGCTGTGTTTCAAAGAATTATTTTTCCGATAGGCTAATTAATTGCTTTCAAATAAATAGTCATTTAAATATATATATATATATAGCTACATCAATATTTAATGGAATCTCCTTGAAAGTCTCCTACTCGAGGCTTGTAAAGTTGAGTGTGGGTGTTATTCACATATCCCTGTTCAAAAAGAACAGAATTCATGTTTTCTTTTCTTTCATGGTGCTAATTATTCTTTAAATAATTAATTGAGATGCCTC
Source organism: Phasianus colchicus (assembly GCF_987193195.1). Classification (NCBI taxonomy): domain Eukaryota; kingdom Metazoa; phylum Chordata; class Aves; order Galliformes; family Phasianidae; genus Phasianus; species Phasianus colchicus. The sequence goes on along the minus strand of NC_143454.1, from coordinate 8,012,886 downwards.
CAAAACAGCGGGCAGCAGGAAACAGCTTCATCCCTCTTTGTAGGCAGTTATGGTGTAAACCCACATGTGGACATCACCAGAACACTGCTTTGTGTCCTGCATGGCTCTAAGATGTGTACAACTTGTAGGGTTGGTTTTTTTTGCTCCATGATTCTTACTGAAGAATCCTTTGAAGCAAAGCAGACAGTTCATTTCCTCCCACAACAGAGGCAGAAAGGAACAGCGCTGTGCTCGCCATCCTCCTGGATACTCCACAGTTTGTTATTGCTATGATAGGACAGCCCAGCCAGCACGTTATAATGTAAGCATTCCCTCTGTTTGTTTTTTTGTTGTGGCAGTCTTGTAGCTGATCTTCCAAGAACATCAGAAGAGTGGAAGCAGGCAGAACTTCCCTACATGTGCTCTGTGCACAGCACGCCTTTGTGTGACACGACCTCAGTAAAGCACTTTATGGAGGGGTACTCCTGTATAACATGCTGTGCTGAAATACTGGCACTTGGCAGCTTTCTGTTACTTCGATTATGACAGCTTTAATAACATTGATCCACAGTCTGTGTTCCTCAATTAATAACACCACTGTTACGTGGGGGGCTCTGTGCTCATCTTTGTGATAGGATGCTTTCTATCATCGCCCCAGCTCCAAGCACAGCAAGTTGCTGCGTGCTGGAAAAAAACTGTAGCACTCTTTCAGAAAATATCTTTGGCACCTCAGATTTTTCAGCCTGCTAACACATTCAGAACACAGGACAAGCAGCTTAAGATCTGAATGAGATTGTTCACCAAATGAATTGGTGCAGCATATTAATTTGCTAGCACTTCTAAATGCCCTCAGTGTTACAAGAGTCCGCAGTGTCACTAAAATACCAGGAGCTTTGTTGGTTCTAAACTACTTAAAAGAGAGTTTTACATTCTTTTCTGCCTGCTGTAGCCTTACTAGCTTTATAAAGAATGTCAAGATCTGTATTTGAAAAATGTTTTGCATTCTGAGCTTAGCAAAGTTAGTAAGAACCTTTTCCTGGTAGTATTAATGGCCTTGCAGTTTCATTCTGCTCTGATTTAGCTCCTTATTATACAAGGCTCATATTAATGCTTTTATGTAAATGGCCAGGGATACATTTATTGCATTGTTTAATAAGCATTTAATCTCACAGTTAGTTCAAGGATTGATGCAGACAGAGCAGTTGTCTTTACGTTCAGGTGATGTTAATGAGCTGGATGCAGTCAGCCTGCTGCTTTGATGTGTGCTTTCCATTGTGCCATTTGAGGTTTGTGAGTTGGTATTTAATACTGGAGTGGAACTGGTAGGAAACTGAACTGTTATCTCGTTTTTCCTTTACGTAATTTACCAACACCCCTCTTCTCACCCCAAAAAGATGGAGCTGTCACAACTGTCTGTTTGAGAAGGGGGTTAAAGCACCCGGTGCTGCCCATTCTTTCAGTGCAAGTGGATGGAGGCAGATGGGTGACACTGGATGGGCTGTGGGGGACAGGAAGCAGTCAGGCTGGTGTGACAGCCGAGTGGCTTTTAATCTGTGCTCCAATAAGCACTGTTGTAATTTGGCCGGTGCTTTTGTTTCATGTCTGTCTTAGAAGCTAGATTAACAGGGAGGTTCTTCCTGATGTAATTCCCATTAGGGTTGTGAGGATGTGTGCTTAATGAAGCGTTATAAAGGTTCAAAACCTCAATCGTGGTGTCACATTATCATATAGCATATATTCTAAAATATCCACTTCTTTTTCTTGAACCCAAGGACATGAGATTGTTGTTTCAAGCAAACTGAATGACCCCCTTTAACACGGCTAGACTTGCCTGTGCAGGATGTGAATGGAATGGCCCTGCTGAGGGAAGCAGTTTGCATTTAAAGGATCAAAAAATGCTGGATTACTTGAAATGAAATGTTATCTGTTCGTGATGCTTAGGCTTCCAGGTCATATTGGTCAAAAGAGAACCTAATTGTTGGTCTGTTTCCATAAAGTGTTCTGTCTGGCTTTGGAGGTTTTGTAGAAAGCCAGGCTAGGTTTGTAGGGACACCAGACGCCCTACTTACTTTCTAGAAACTGTAATTTTAGTTTCTGTTGGTTAGTGTGCTGAACTGGAGCTTTGTCCAGCAGGGCTCCCAGCCTGGCCCTGCTGCACACACGCTGTGGGCATGCTGGCTGGGCTGCGGCTCCCCGCGTGCCTCTGGTTTGTCCCCATGCCCCTGTGCCGGCCCCTTGTGTGCAGGGGCTGCTGCCAGAGCTGTGGGAACTTCGCTGCTACTGCTTCTTTCATGCCAACTCACTGAGCATTTCCCACGTGTGGATGAGAGAGATGATTGTGTTGGAGTTCTGTATGTTTTATCGGCGTCATGCTTTATGGATAGGGGACGTTTATATTTTCCTAGCTAACAAAAAATCTCTCTGCATGAACAGGGTTTTTTTTTGAGTGTCTGTGTGATGGAGCTGCTTTTACCTCGTCAGATGCTTGTGACTGTCTTGTGCCCCTTGCAGATCCCAGGGCAGCTCAGTGGCTCAGGCACGCTCCTCATAGGGCTGCAGCTCGGCCATGTGCATGCTGCCCTATCGCCTGTGAACCTGAAATGTACGTGGGAGAACTTTCCTTTGTGTTGCAGAATGCAATTTAATTGGTGCTCGTTTGGCAATTCGCCTCCTTACGTTACTGGTTTTCACTACTGAACGAATGCCTTGTGTGCTTTTGACGGGTTGGCGTTTTACACAATATTTCCCCCTCTTTATTCCACCTACTTTAGTGCGTTCATTTAGCTTTTGCTGGGATCTTGTTACTGAGAGAGCCTTCTGCTGGGGGCCCAGGGGGACCCTGTGTAGCTCAGAGATGCTTTAAACAGTGATGACTTTTCTTCAGGTTCAGACTTTGACGTGAGCTCACGTAATGAAAGCGAGTTGTACCATGTCTGAAGGTGAGCGTAAAGGAATAAAGAACACAAGTGAGCATGTGGGCTCCCTCTCCCGAGGAAAAGGTGCTGTCACTTACAGAGGATATCTGTTTCCTGATTGCAGTGGATGTTGTGATGCGCAGGTCGATGTTTGATTCCTGCTGAGATGCACGAGCAGCACAGTTGCCACATGAGTGTGGGTTTGGCCATGATTTAGGCTGTCAGACTTAAATGGATTCTGTGGTCTCGTCTTTTGCAGGGGAGGGAAGGAGAGGCAGCTCAGGATTCAGCTGAGTTTGAGTATTTTATGCAGGTAGGATCAGCCTGCAATGATGCTGCTGTTGAAATACAGACAAAAGGAAGCAGTGTAGAGTTTGCACATCCAGTTTGTCCCTGATCTGAAGAGTTCATCACCCAGAAGCTGAGATAAGTAATAGGTAATAGGCAGGATGTTAGCTGAATGCCTTGGTTGCCAATTTCACAGCTGCAGAAAGCACTGGGTCTTATTGTATTGAAGAAAAACCGTGTAGCAAACCCCAATTTTGAAGTGATCAATTTTGTGTGTAAGATTTAAGTTGGCTTTACGTGCAGCTTTGCAGACATATTTTAAATGCCTTATACTCAGAATCTCCTGCAGAAAGGGGAAGTGTCATTCTACTAAGTGCATTAGATTTCCTGAGTCATATGAATTTCTGAAATAAGCAAATAGAGAAGTCTTCTGCTCTGGATGCAAACTATTCCTTGGGTCAGAACAGAAGCACCAGACCTCATTTCTGGGTTGTCAGTGGAATGCAGGGGCAGATAGGAATACTTGAGGCAGAGCAGTAATCTTATTTGGTCCTGAGTGTGAAGTGGCCCTTGATGGATCGAGGACTGCATTTGTAACGTTGTGGTATTTAAGATATTAAATGCTTTTTTGAACCTCATCTGAAAAGGAGTACTTCAGTCTTTGTCAGCTGTGGGGTCCATTTAATTTGGAAAAGAGAGGAGGAAGCAGTTCGTTTTGAGATTTTCCCTTTTAATTACAGCATTAGAGAAGGGCTGTGGATGTGATTTAAAGGGGCCTTATTTTTTGATCTTAAGTATCTTCATTGCTCCAATTTAAACAGAAGAAAAATCATAGAAAGGATTTAATGATTCGGGGTGGCAACCTCCAGCAGTGCAAAGTGCCAGCACCTTTACAGCATCCTTTTCTGAGCTGCAGTGTACGCATCCCATAAGCACTGTGCTTACAGTGAGACCCACGGTCAGCTCTGAGTGCTCTGCAGCCAGAGGAGGAGGCAAAGAGGGGAAAAGGCCCTTCTGTTCCATTAAAAATACAGTAGATAATAGAAAATTTCTTTGGTACATTAGAAACTGTGTAAAAAAGGGACAAGACAGATGCTCATTTCTCCACGTGACAGCTGAATTATTTAATGGAGATGAGGAGATCAGAGATGGAATGTACCAGACATTGCTTTCTTCTTTATACGTAGCCCACGTGGGCCATATTTAGGTAGAGACACCCAGGGCTTTTAATTTTCGAAGCTTAAAATTCACTCTTGTTGTTGGAAGCGGTTATTTTATTAAAAGAAAACAAAAACAGGCTGCCCAAATGTAACTGTTCCAAAGACAACAAACAGAATGGGATCGAAGCTCAGGGTCCCAGCTTTATCCTTACACAGGCTGGGTAACACCAAATCTCCTGCCTTGGGGATCCACAGAGCTGCTTGGATACTGCATGCGATGAGCTGCTGTGCCACTGGCTTACAAAAGTTGGTTATTTTCCCTAAAATACCTCTCCAAGTCAAAGTGTTGTTCCTGTGGATAAGAGCCTAATGTTGTAACTGTGTGTAATTTGCTGTCAGAGGGCATGGTGGCCTCTGTCTTTTTTTTTTTTTAATGCATCAGCCTCCTTGTTTGCTTTTCTATTGTAGTCCCCCCTGCAATGGGCAGCAGTGCTGTATGGTTTGTTCTTCATAATTAGCACACAAGTGCCCAAAGGGAAAGCTGTGTGGGCAGGAGATCTGGTTGGGCTTTATTTTAACAGCTGGTATTATTGAGGAAGGGATTCGTGGAATGGAAAAAAAGAGGATGAAAATCAGTCAACAGTTAATCCAGAGATACAGGCAGGCACCAGGAGATTTACTGGGAGTTACTTCTAGCAGTGCCTTTGTTCAAATAACTTCAGAATAAAAGAATGGCAGTGTTAAATCGGGGAAGTGGGATGGTGCTGAGGAAGAGTGAAAAGTTGCAACGCTGTCAACTGAAAAACCTTCCTGGAACAACAGCAGCATATATTTAGCTTTGTTACCATGCTGCAACTCCTGAGGGAGGCAGCTCGGGTCTGCAGCCCGTGATTTATGCCGGCCCAGCAGCAGGGGATGCGCACCAGAATCTGCCTGTTATCCAAGCTCTTGTTTATAACACACACAGAGGGACGGATCCCCGTGGGTCGGTGCTGCTCTCAGTCTGCTGCTCTGGATACTGTCAGCAAAAATGCAGACCTTGTCCCAGTCCTCTTCCCTCAGGACAAGCAGAAGGAAGAGGTTAGCGTTGTTTGTTTTGTCTCTCTGTTTTTTAAATGAGTTCTGTGGGTATCATTAATGCTAATGATAGAGATGCATCATCTCTCTGGGCCTCAGTAGGACTTAATTGTAATCAGTCTTTACTTAGGCTTTGCTTAGCTAATGAGTGAAGAAACCTATTTGGATTTAAAAGTCTTAGTTCTGCTGTTTTTCTTGCGTGTTTATGAGAAATAAGCCAACTGAAGTTGGTACCACCAAAAGGAAAAGCAGCACATGCATGCTTATCTGCAGTGTAAGTAGCTGAACACATACAGAAAAAAGTTGAACTACAGTCTTTAAATATAGTTGGTATTCCTGACCTTACTTCTTGCAATAGTTGAGGTATTATTATTTTGATCTTTAAGAGCTTTCTTATATTCTGGGTTGTAATTTGCACATTATAATGTATTTTGAAACAAAACTCTGTCCCATTCTGGGATTTCTTGTGTGTGTTTTATAAGTGGAATTGTGTGCTTGAAGAGAAGTGTTCATTGCCGAGTGGTCTCTTTGTGACAGATGGTTCTCATTGTGGCGAACTCATGCAGTGCCTCAAACCTCAAAATGTATAAACTTATTTGAGGGAAATGAATTGCTGTAGCAGCATGAGCATCTATGAAAAGCACCGCGGCCAAATGATGCAAATGTTTTTGAGCCTTAGGTTTTCTGTATTCGAAGAAAACTAGAAGGTTCATTTCCGAGAAGGTGACGATTTGATGCATCGTAAGGTGAGCGTTTCCTCTTCTAAGAGACGTATGCAACTTAATTTGAAGCAACTCCCACTGGTATCAGATGAGTTGTGTCAAGCGTGTGCCATCACAGTACGGCCTTCATAGGCAGTGAATTAAAATTAAACTCCACCTATGTTTTTATCTGTACTAGATGGAGTTGTGCTCATCCTTGTGTGTCAGCTGGGCCTGCAGCTCACAATCTGTTCTAAGAAAGCCAGGCTTTCTGTTAGCCTTCTGCATGCACACAGACAGCCTCGCTGTCCCTCTCTGTCTGGCTCCCTTTGGTTCACTTGCTGTTTCTCACCTGTTGTTCATCAGCTCAGCTCTTCACATCTGTCCCCTCCCCAGCACCATTGCTCTGTGCTGCCTCATCTCGCAGCCACTGCAGCAGCCACATCCTCTCGGGTGGCACATGCTCTCACCTTCCTGCCTGCCTGCATGCTCGTGCTGCTGCTTGCCCTGTTGCTAGCAAGGCACCGCAAGCTCTGCCTCACCACATCCTCTGCAGGGTACAGCAGGATGAGGGGGAGGAGAAGGCTCAGTTTGACACCAGGATGGTGAGGTTCAGAGTTTGGGCTCTGTCCGATGTGGGCTTTGCTGGGAAGGCTGTGGAGTGGCAGGAGCAGCACCCTGGAGCTCAGACAGCTGGTTTCTGGTCCTACCAGCAGCACCCACTGCCGGGCAGCTGCAAGCCAGCACCAGCTCAGCTCACACAAAGCAGTGCTTCCAGCTCATGGCTTGAGCTTCAGCAGGGAGCTGGGCATTCAGCTTATGAGAACTTTGCCAGCAGCAGCTGATCTTGCACAGGGAGGTTCCTGCTGCGAACCACGTGTTGGGTTTTGCAAAGCTTCCGTAATGAGTGTTGAAGTGGGTCACCAATGTGAGCAGCCAGGCTGTGCTCCCATGACCTGGCAGTGGAGGCGTCCCGGTGCCAACCGATCCCCACGCTGCTTCTTGAGGAGCTGCTCTCTGTCCTATCCCTGCTTGCAGACCTTGCTAAGCCTTGTTTTGCACTGAGGTTTGCTGTCAGGATCCCTGCTGCAAAGCTCTGGGCACGCTGTTGCATCGCTTCCCCTAAAAGCAGGTGAGCCGTGCTGGTACAACAGGCTCGTGTTCTAGTTGGAGTTGTACCTGTGGAGCTTTGGGTCGCCTTGTTCAGCATTGCAGTTCAGCTTGTTCCCCATCAGCCCTGATGATCTCATACTCCCAAGAACTGGCCTGGCCTCCGTGTGACTGCAGTTTTGGTTGTGCTCTCCATGTGCTGCCCCCTGGGCTGTACAGCTCGGTGACTTTTCCTTTCGGTACCTGTTTGTCTTTAGCCGAGTTTCTATCCAGGCAGGTCAGGAAGGGCACAACCGAAACCTGCCTGTGAGACAGCACTTCTGCTTCGTTGGCAGGAGGGGTCACTCTTGAGTTTGTGGAAGGTGGTGGTTGGGTGGGGATGGGGAGGTTGGGCTCCCTAACAAGGTTTCTCCCCTGCGCCACCCTTTGCGCGCAGCCAGACTCATCAGTGTGGGGCAGCGTTATTATAAAGCCCAAATAAACCTGGTGTAAGTACTGGAACTTGGGTTGTTTTGCAGCTTCAGCAGAGTGCAGAAAACAGAAAGCCTTTTAAGCCTGAAATGCAGATTGATTCATTATTAGTGTTTATTGGAACAAGTAGAACTATTAGAGGTGAGTTCATCTGGAAACATAAAAGCTATTTCCATATAAAACATGGTCTGTTTCCAGTCCTGATTGGTGGCTTTTTTTCCCACCTGGTTGGATTGCACTCAGTTGCCTGAAAATACAGCAAGGAATATTGGTTCTTTCTCTCATCTGGATCGAGTTCTGGGGAGAATTAAAAGAGATAAAAGAGTGAAAACCTTTTGGTCTGTATGGAAAATGAGTTTAAGGGGTGGAGATAAAGAGGAAATGGAGGTGAGGGAGTAAATCTCTAAGTTTTCTGAGGCATTTATTAATTACATGAGGTGGAAATCTGCCTGCTTAAGGTGAAAGATCTGAAAGAATTTAATACTTGAAGGTTAAAATGGAATATGGATGAACAGAAAATTGGAAGGCAAAATGTGATCATAAACAGTTTTGCGAAGGAGAACCGGATGTGCTGAGCTAATTCTCCCATCGCCCATGCAAAACATCTGACAGAAGCACAGCATAGTTTGAGCATAAACCAAAAAGAGATGCTCTCCTCTTCCCGTTGCTGTGTCGGTGCTGCCAGCCTTCCTCAGCTGTGCTGCATGAAGCACAAGGTTGGTGTCCTGTGCTGTGTGTGTCACCTGCCACTTGTTGTTCACTGACCACAGCTGACAAGACCACTGTGGGAAGTTCTCTCTGCTCAGCAGTGGCTGAGTCAACAAACACTGCTGCTTTCCTATTTCTGCACCTCTCTGCTTTCTCTTGCAGGAGCAGTCTGTACTTCATGCATTCATTTCGTTATTAATTTGCCTGAAGGCTGCAACGTTTGCACGTGGCTTTATTGTAGGTCTGTGTGGATCTGTGCATCTGAACTCTGCTGTGTTCTGCCAGCACCGCGCTGCTACGTGGGACTGAACTGAGCCTGCAAACATCCCAGCAACTGTTTTGTTCCTTAAATCTGAAGTTGTTAAAATGTGCTTTAAAAAAAGAAAGTCAGTGGGAATAACGTGCTGTGTTCTTGATCTTCAGTTCTTCCTAAATACATGCGTAAGATTATTTTAGTTTTGTTGTTTAAAAAAAATAATAATAATTGAGTAGGAATGGGGGTGGAGAAAGTGTAAATCAGAGGTAAAGAATAACATTCAATTCACCTGTTCTTAGGGACTTTTGAGGAGGGTGGATAAACAAGTAATTCTGGAGGAAATGAAATGGAATTCCCCAGAGACTGAGGCAGTGAAAACTCTTAATAAGTATTTTTAATTTTTAATAATCATGTGTCTCTTCTTATGTTGCTGGATTAGAAACGTAGGAGGATTATGCTAAATACAGAGGCTTTGTTCTGCTGTTGGGAGCTCCAAATTTGCAGCATACGCATTCACTGCTTGTCTTTGTTTTGGCTGTTAGCTCTCACTCCTGGCACTGCTGCTACCTGTGGGAGCAATGGGAAGAGTGACAGCATTGCCTGCTTATGGGTACATCCAGCACTGCCACCCAGATCTGATCGCAGTAGATCTGAACAGAGGACCTAATGATGTTTGCACGAGAAAGCAAACTGAAAGCTCAGAGCTTCTGCTGTACGGTAGAGTTTGGCTCCATGGCATCAGCTGTTCTCATTATGAGAAATGCTTACCAAGCACTGAGAGCACGGGCACACGTGTGGCCTTGCTGCAGAGGCCTGAGGTTAGAGCTCGGGGGAAGACCAAGGGCATCCCTTATTTCTGCTATAGCTGAAGTCCGTTGGTAACAAATTATTGCCATCATTGGATTTGAAAGAGCCCTGAGCTGAAGGATTTCACAATAGATGAAAGCTCTCTAGAGATCAGGTTAGTAAGATACTCCCTTGAAAAGACCGCAGGAATAACATTTGTGTTGTTGCTCAATAATTGGTTGCACTCCATGTTATGTGGCTGAGGAATGGGGAGAGAGCTTTTCTTTGCTTCCTTTATTTCCTTTTTGTTTTTTTTAATGGCTATTTTTCTTCTTCCCAAGAGACTTTGCATTGTTTGGGAGTGGAACATCAGGAGAATAGCTGAGAAGTGAGGGAATTTGACAGCTTAAAGAAGCAGTTAAAGCAAGGAAAAGCAAATAGACAGAACTATTTCCATTTTAAGCATTGTTGGTGTAAAAAGCTTGCAGCTGAGATTCAGAAAGAATGCATGAGCATGAAGTTCTTTGGGCAGCAATAAAAATACTGGGAGAGAATTAATGGAAATGGAAAAGAAGTCAGAAACACTTTGCCTTCGGGCACTCTGCTGGTTCCCATGCAGCCAGTGATGTTCTCTCCTCTTTTGAGCATATGCTTTTGTATGCATGTTGGAGAGTATGTTAAGCAATGAAAGGATGTGAGGATGCAGTTTGTCTGATGCAGCTTGTGTTCAGCTCTGCAGTTCCACCCATGTGGGACCTTTGGGGAGGGGGGTGGGTCGTGTTCTGTGTTGGGCCCTTCTTGTGCTCAGGGGAGGCATGCAGTGTTTGTGCTGGCACGTGTGGTGTCAGTGGGAGCTGCTGGAATCTGATGGAGGAGTTGCAGCCACGCGAGCTGTTTAATTATGTGCACTTCTGGACCATCAGTTGAAGCTCCACTGTTCCTTGCAGGGAGCTGTTGGTGCTGCAGCTGCCACTGCAGTGTTTTGCTCAGCAGTGTGTCTGTAAGTCAACTGGCCTCTGAGCGAGAGGAAAGCAGCGAATCCTTCCAGAGAGCGTTTTGGTGCTGCTGCTTCACAGAAGGCAGGTGCAGGCTGACCTCCTGTCCCCCTGTGCTGCGGTTTGGTGAGAGCCTCCTCACCAAATGCTGCATCATGCTGCTTGCCTTTTGTCAAGGAATGCTAAAGCCTTGTGGAATTTGTTTTCTAATGCCTTCCCTCACTGCAACAGTGAGGACACTGCAAGAAGCAGTGGAGGAGAATGTGTAGAATGAAATGACGAGCTGAGACAGAGCTCGTAGCTGATGACCAAAGCTGCCCAGCTGTGGCACATGCTGAATCTCCTGAATGTCCATCCAGCCCTTGGCAGGGGCAGTGCTGCTCTCATCAGACTGTTCCTGGCGCACAAGTCCTCACCAGCTCCGCTCTTGCTCCGTCAGGTAGATGCTTCTCCAGCTTCCATCTTCTTCCTGGCCTTCCTTGGGATGTGAACACCTTCACTGAGCCTTGTGTTCAGAGATCCTCATCCAGTTTTGCTGTTTGAGTACATGAAGCTAAAAGTGCTCAAGTGAACCACAGTAGTAACTGATGTACTGCAGCATTGTCCTCTTCATGATACTATTTTTTTTCTTTCTGGGATTAATTGCTCTGAAGAGTTTGTTCTAAGCTCCTTTGTACAGATTCTTGTTTAGTACCAATTGCACGTACTGGAGATTTTGCAATTCCACGAACGGAAGGTTACATTTACAACAAAGTATTGCATGCCCTCTTTTCTCCCTGTGCTTCATTAGCTTTAGCATAGAGCTGTTGCCTACCTTCAGCTCGCTGAGCAGATGGGGGACACAAGGAGGACATGGATGTCTTTCCTTCGGAATCTCATGCTCCCAGTTTTGCTGACTGTATTTCATCCTTAGTGAACACAGAGAAGAACTGAAAATGGGATGCATGACCCCAGCATAAGACATCACTATGGGGCATTGGTGTCTTGCTGAAATAATGCTGAGGCCAAACCTGAAAGGATAGAAAATGATCTTCAGTCGAGTCTTCAGATAGGAACTAAATTTCACCTTTGCCTTGGCTCCTGAAAGCAGAGCTGGGTGCTTGCAGGTTATCTGGTCACGGTTGTTCTGGTTACCACTCGGTGCAGGATGAGTTTCTTTGTTGGCTGTATAAATGGAAAGTCAGCGTGTTCACACGGTCAGCACGTCTGATAGCTGCACTGCTGGGGGTTCAGCTCAGCACTGCTCAGCATGGAGCTCGCTTTCTCCAGACCTGACAAAGTGAGGCTACTGAAGCAGCCTGGCAGATTGATCCACAGCATTGCAGGGCAGAGCGAGTCGGCAGCCTGGAACAGCCTGCAGGTTTTTTTTAATTCCTTAATCTAAATGGTGCTTTGAGAGCAGTCTGGGTGGTGGTGGAAGAGCTTTGTATTGCTGGTGACTTTTGTTTAAAAAGCACCAGGTGTAGACAAGTCACCAGCAGGATTGCTTTCCCAGGGTGAACCTGTTCTTCATGTGTGCTTGGCATTGTTTGAGCCCTTTCCAAGGGCAGGATCTCCTTGAAAGGCATCCCATCCTAACAGGAACCCGGCCTTTCCTCATTGGGTAGAGTTAAAGTGAGATGCTCGGTTAGTTTCTTGCTGCTCCTATGATGTATCTGCGTGATAAGTGTGGTTTAATTTGCATAGAGGGGGTAGTGCATGGATTCCCCAACCTGAGACAAGTTGAGAGTGTGTGTGAGTGTATGTAAATTGTCAGTAATGGACTGCTTTATGGGGTATTTATTTTACGTGCATGTGTTTATGTTAAATAATGTAAATGGTGGGAGAGCAGAGCGTGGGATAGCTGCACGACCTCTCGAGCAGAAGCCTTCAGAAGGCAGTGTTTGTAGCACTTTCCTGACGCCAGCTCAGTCAACAGTGATTGGAGCTGTGGATGTGAAGCTGAGCAGGAGCTGCTTCGTTGCAGAGTGCTGCTTCCTCCCTGCAGCCCTGCGGGTGAGCAGAGCTCTGTGCTGTACCCCAGCTCTCTTCTCCCCAGCTGTTTGTTTGAAACAAGGATTTGTCTACATGCAAATACGTGCTGGCTCAGTGCACGTCTTCCCTTTCTGCAGAAAATGCGTGTCCTTTTTGAGTGAACGGGGTTACCTTTGCTGCAAGGGTGACTGCTGGAAGTCAGGGTTCCGTTCTGTGTCTTTGAGTTTTTTCAGTTGCCCTCAGCCATTTCGTACGGCTCCTGGAGCACAAGGCTTAGAAGTTGTGTGCTGTTTTGGTATGCATACACTTGCAATTTTGCTTTTGTCCCCCCTTTCTGGTGCCTTTTTGGTTAACTAAAACTGACATAATTTAAACTAAAGCCTAGTCTGCTTTGGCTGCATGGCTTTGAAGTAAAACCTTGTGCTAAACCAGAGCAAACAGGGCGATGCTCAAAGCCCATGTGTCCGACTCCATGCACACTGCCTGCTGCTTTGACTGCTTCCTTCATAGCTTTGCAAGTCTTTGTCCTGTAACATGGCTCTCATCTCTTCAAAAAGAAGTTAAAGCAGTTTTGTTGGCCAGCAGCAGCTTCTGCTTGCAATTGTTTTGCTCAGAGCTGAAGTTTTCTTTCCTGATACCAATCTAATTTACCACCAGAACCAGAAATGCTGCAGTGCAGCAAGTGGTATTTGCTTCAAAGCAGCAGATTCATAAACCAGGCTTTGTAGTAACTGTTATTTTGTGCCTCTAAGGAAGTGGGCTTGTAATGGTTTGATAACATTTGATGATAGCCCTGCAAACTGGAAATCACAAGACTGAATCTTCAGAGCACAGAAAGCAGCTCTGCTGCTGTCAGAAGCATTCACTGTGGTAGCTGAGCATCTGACCCAAATCCCTCCTTATATTTGTATTGTTGGAGAACATGGCAAATCTAACCTCTGTGCCACAGATGTACAAAATCTGTTTTGTACTTTCCCTGCAGTACGTAATGGAGCCAGCTGCCAAGCATTTCAGGCTGATATTAAAGGCTTGGTTTGTGTTGTAGTTCGGTAAGGATAAGTATGCAATATAGCACAGTTCAGAACGTTTTCTGAGTGTTGTGGAAGCACTGACTTCTGAAATGCTGCGTGGAATGGATGGCTATGGAATTTGAGTGCAGGTGAAGTAACTAAATTGCAAAAAAAAAAAAAAGAAGAAGAAAAGAAAATGGTAATTTAGGTTAACTCAGCATACAGTAATAGGTTGGCTTGGATAATTAATTTGGATTTAGAGTTGCTTAATTTCTCTTGGCGTTTGCAAATCCCAGACGGACTCGTGGAATGTTTCTGATTGAAAAAAGATTCTATTGGAAACATGTGTGACTGTGTTTTTGAGGGCAGCAATATCTGAAGAACAATGCAGCATCTGTATATGAATGTCGACAGACAAGAAGTCCTGCTGTAAACATAACTAATGTAATTTTGTGGCATCTTTTGTTAGCATGTCTTTTATTTTAGAACAAATCATGAGGCTGCAGGGGGGAATAAATCCTGTTCTGTAGAAATCTCTACCTGTTCTAAATGGTATTTAAGGACATTGCACTGACAAAGCTGGACTATAAATCTATTTTTTAGACTAATAGCAGAGTTGTTATTTAGGTGTAGATCTCAGATTCTCAGAACTTCTAAGAACTCCTCAGTGTAAAATAAAATAAAATACTGGACAGGGAATCCATTTCTTGTCATTTGTCTTGTCATGTGTTTGCATTAGAAAGCTGTGTTTGGTGAAAGGGCCAGGATTTCTGCAATGGAAGTGTTTTAGAAATGAAAAATGAAGAGCATTACTGATGTCATGTTAAGATGCAGATTTCTGTTGGTGTAAGAACCTGTGCTGCTGAAAAAAAATGTCTAACTGTGGTAATGGGAAATATTAATAACAGTATAAAAAGTGATGTGAGCTTTGGAAATTATTTTCAGTTCCTTTGGTTCAATGAGACTGAACTTATTTTTATTATTATTCCTTGCAGGACCAGTTTGACAATTTAGAAAAGCACACGCAGTGGGGTATCGATGTTCTGGAAAAATACATCAAGTTTGTCAAAGAAAGAACAGAGATTGAACTCAGCTATGCAAAGCAGCTTAGGTAAGTTGGCATGCAAAGGTCTGCACTTAGGGTTGCATCTGTTCTGCAGTCCTCTGTAAATTCATGGTGCAGTGGTAGTAATTTGCTCGTTTATAATGGTTGCTCTTAAGTGGAGAATAGCTTTAGTTTGAAGATCTGAAAGCTAAGATTAATTTAACATAATGTTTTTATCTCTGATAAAAAATCATGTGCTTTGTAACAGAGAAGTCATTTGGGTGGCTGAGGAGCATACTAGGCTTACTCGTGATGTACTCATGGGCTTTGGGGGACAGCATTGTAATATTTCCCATGAAACTATGACTGCAAATAAATTCTGAAGAGTTTAAGAATTCAACACCACGATGATAATTTGCTATAGGACTAAGTTTAGGGTTTTTTCTTTTTTTTGTATGACAGGCTCATAAACAGCGTTAGAGAAACTGCAGGCCCGAAAGTCAGTCTCAACACTTGGAAATTTAGTCTGCATTTGAGTCAGATTGCAGCCTAAGATTTGTAGTTTGACAGTTTTACAGTCTTGCCAGAGTTCTTGCAATGTGTCTGCTGAACAGAGCAGAAATCCTGTGGATTTATCTTGAGCAGCTAAATTACTAGAAGTTCTTGCTGGGTGTTTTTTGGCATGAACTTTGGGTTGTAGGTAAGGATACGAGGATATGTGAACCTGCACCAGAAAACTGGACCAGATCCAGGGAGAAGGGAGAAGAAAGGGGATGAAGAACCCTCCCACAGTGGCTAGCTCTTAGCCTGAGAGAAGGAGTGGGGTAGTGGTGGGAATGGTGGCTGACTGGTGGGGGGAGCACAGGGCTTCCTGACCCCTCCAGTGCATCCATACCTTTTGTTGTGTGTGATTACGTCCATTCAAACTCCTCCCATCTTCTCAGTATTGATAAAGAATGAGATCTGTGCTTCTGGTTGATCTGTATACACACAAAGCACAATGTCTATTAAAAAAAAAAAAGCCCAGATTTTTTTTTGATGCTGTTTTTTAGAATGGCTCCTGAGATGAGCAATGGCCTGTTATTTACTAGGGGCTGGTAGTTGATAAAGGCCTGCCTTTATGGTTATGTGTTTTCTCAGGGGAATGCCACAAGGATTCCCCAGGGTAGCTGCTATAGACAAGCAGGAAATTGAAAATGAGTTGTGCAGGAACAAATTGCTCACATCCTATGGAGATGAAGCTGAATTACAAAGGCAAAGTGAGCTGGAAGAAACGTAGTATGAGTAAACCAGGAAAGCCCAGCACAGTATCTGTGTGAGTAAGTCTGTCTTACAGAGAGTGACACCCTTGAACCACTGAATTTCTTGGAATGATGAATTTTAGGTGTAAGAAGCATAATTGCGAAATCAAGTGAATAAACAATATGTTTAAGGAAAATGGGAGATAGTCACAGACAAAGCTAGTCAGAGGCTGTGAACCCCCAAGTTTCATCTTTTATCCTGTCCCAGAATTCCAGAACAAACTTAGTCTTGTTCTTTTTTTTTTTTTTTCCCTCTATGTTTAATTTCGTGCTCATAGTTACATCTGTGCCTTCCCCCATGGGTAAGATTTAAAGACAAATAATACATTCATCCTTGAGGAGCCCTGAAACACAGTGCTGTTTGGAGCCATCTGAGAGTTTGAAGTATAAAGGGAAAAAGGCAAAGCAGACCTGTCAAATGTTGAGATAAAACAGTTCTGGCCATTAAAAATAAAAATAAATCATACATCTGCTTTTAATAAATTTCCCCAAGCCTGTGGCAAACCTTTTGTGTGTCTCATTGGTTTAGTGTAAAAGGGCTGCTGTGGAGGGTTCACTTATTGCTGCATTTTGTTTTGAACTTCAGCTGGATATGGACACGTGGGGCACTGCTGCCAGTGACAAAATGGTGCTCCCTTGTCCTCCTTATCTAGCTGCCTACTGCACACAAACTGAGCTTCAGAAAGTGCCAAAAGTCTAATGTGAAGATGGATAGATAGCTTTGAGGAGGACAGATTCAAAGAAAAATGCCTTACGTGTCAGGATGCTTTGGGAATTGAGAACCTCTGATGTATGATAGATGTGGGAGGAAGAACAAGATGTCAAAGAAGTGGAGGTAAGGAAACAAAGAAGCAAGCTGGAAGGGCAGAAGAGTGATGCTGAATGAAAGGCAAACAAATGTGAATCACAGGCAGGTGCACAGGCTAGCACAGACTTTTCTGAATTGCTATTTTATTGCTGATCTGTCCTCTTATGTCTTAGTTACTTCTTTAATCACAGTTAGATGTGAAGGTCATTGCTTTATGAGCTTGAACCTGAGAAGTACCAATATTGTGGCCGTGACACTGTAGAACTGCATGCTGAACTTCAGCATGTGAGAGTCATACTGGCTCTTAATGGATTCAGTATCACTTCTGGATTCAGTATCACTTCTGTTTTTTTGTATGTATCCTGGTTAAAGCCTTGCATGCTATTTTGATGGGGGAAAAAAAGCAGAGGAAAAACATAATTAAATCAAAATAAATAGAACACCTGTTTTCTGAGTGCATTACAAAGTACACAGAAACCAATGAGATGTTTAACCGAGTTGCTAATCCTTACTATATTTTCTAAATTCTTTTCCTGTGAAAGCACATACTTCCTGCTGGTCTTTACCCCAGCCCAGCAGCATTTCTGTACCTTCAGAAGCTCAGAAGACAGTAGTTTGTACATCAGAATTAACTGGGTGGCACAATACTGAATGAAGGGAGGCATGCATTTTGTATGTGTGAAAATACCTTATCGTGCAGTCTTCAATGTGTTTCCTTGTTTTTCACTTTCCTCTTTAAGCAGATTTATGCAGGCCTTTCTGTGCTGCATACACTATTTGTAAGACTTACTGTAACCTCGCAGAACAGTTTGCACAATACTTGCTGTGCTGATATTTAATTGAAACTGCTGTACACAGAACTAGAGAAAAGCTCCTTGTTCCAGAGCATCCTCTTCTCAGAGAAGGCACAGGCTGGAATGGAGATACTTATTTGGGGGCCTCCCAGGAGGAGTACTTATGTTTTGAGGAACACATGTCTGTGCAAGTCTGACAGCTTTCTGGCTATTGCTCTGTTTGGGCAGATGCTGCTTAATTCCATAGGGGAAAAAAAACATGAGTAAGAAATGTGAGGCAAGAGGACCTCCTGTTTCCCAGATAGCAGTAAAAACAGCATGCAATAGGGATTGGGTTACATCCCTGAAAAAGCAGGGTTAGTAGTGGTGTGTGTTGTTTTGTTTTTCAATGAGATGCACTCTGGGAGTTCTCCAAAGAGTTTGCCATATATAGGCCAGTGACATTTCATAGTCCCTCTGAAAATGATTCCATCAATACCACTTGAGTGTCATTTGGAATCAGTAAAAACAACTTGTAAAGTTAAAACAAATGGTTCCTATTTCACTGAGAGGTAACAGAGGCTGCAGGAATACAGAAAGGACAGAGGCTGAGTTCAGAGTGCAGGAGATCCCAATGCTACAGCTCTGAAAAGATCTTAACTGCTGGGTAAGATTTATCAGCTCTCAGGTTTGCATTGTTTAAAACAGGTGTGGAGTTATATTTGCTGTAGTCCAAGTATGCCTTGTAATTCTGAGCTTTAAGCATCAGCAGGATGTGCTGAATGATGAGCAGACAGTACACATCCTTTAAAGCCTAGATTTGCTGCTGATTGGGGGCTCACATTTAACTTCTAGAAAATGAAAGCTATGTTGTAAGGCAGATGTGCTAACCGAGTTATGTTCAACTTCTTTATTCAAGATACAATCACTGGAAAAGCATATCAGTATTTTAAAATGGAATCATTAGTTGGATATGTAGTGATGAGATGCAATCATCTCTGCTAATTGGGATAATCAAATTTCATATTTCTGCCAGCCATGAGTTAATGATCACAAAATGATCCCCGTTTTATAATCCTGGTGCAGCTTCTCACAGCTTTCCTAAGATTGCTTCTCTTCCTTGGAAGCATCCTGCAGGAGATGAGCAGACTTGCTTTGTCACGAGTGTCACCTGCAGGAAATGGCACCGTACTGAGCTGGCTGCTTTGGGTATGGAATAGCACCTTCTGCTGGGTGCACTTACAGCTTGTCTAAGGATCAGTGAGAGGACTGTAAAGTGAGTGGGACTCGTGTTTCAGCAGAGCTGGAGCTCGGATGCATTGACTTCCTGACTTGAGTTTATGCACTTCTCAGGTCCTGAACTTATTGCAGTTACTCAAACTGAAGCACAGACATGGATGGGCCCTGCAGGTACTGCTGCAATACAGCCACACTTCTGGCAGGGCAGATAGCTGGTGAATGCAAACCAAAACTGAAGCATTTGTGTGTGCATGTGAGTACTATCCACTTTGCTTGAAGGGGATTTTTAATTGTATTTGTTTTTAATTTTAGGAATCTTTCAAAGAAATATCAACCCAAAAAGAACTCCAAAGAGGAGGAAGAGTACAGGTGAGTTCATGAGGTACTGCTAGGTGGGCATGCATGATAGAGGAAGGGGAAGGCTCTGTCACCTGCTGGGATTTGCCTAGTCAAGCAGTGCAACACAAAGGTGGTTCCTGTTATTAAGGAGTGGAGTTTTAAGGAAGTTTGGATTTGCCCAGTAACTGTTCAATTCCCTTTAAATGTTCTGGGTACTGTCTTTTATTTTTTTTTCTATGTACCTTAAAATCTTCAAGGCAGACTATTCAATCCTGCTTCTTTGAAGTGAATGACCAAACTCTGATTAGCTCCAGCAGCAACAGAAGCCACTGTTAATTTTAGCATGAAATTTGGGCAGCCTGTGCAAGTATTAAATTACTCAAATGACTGACAAGGCAGATTAGTATATTACTTAGAGGATCATATAATAACACCACAAGAGAAGTCGGTGGCTCTTGAAGGGTGGGAGGTGCAGTTTGTACAGGCAGCATCCTGGAATGGAGGGACACATGACTGGCAGCCACTGAAGGATGCTGCATCACCCAGCTACCTGCTTCTGATTCAGATTGTGTCTCTCTGGTGGCCAGGGACTGACGTAGCATTTGCAGAGAGCAACTGCAGTGTCAAAGCACAGCTCCTTTGCTCTGTGACACTGGAAATGCATATGGATGATAGTAAACCGTGCCATGAAAAACATTCCTTCCCTTGATCAAAGTTATTCTGTAAAGAGAACTTGCTCGAAGAGAAGCTTTCCAATGGATGGGCTGCATGTCAGAGTTGAAACCTTTTCCTTAGAGCACTCTGACTTTTTCTAAAATTACTCCACTTCAGTGTTTTGTAATTCATCAGCTCTGCATGGAGGCACCATAGAACATTCTGACCCTGCAGCACTTTACTGCAGGAGGCTGATCTGCTTTCTTAGAGTCTAGCAGCAGACTTGAACCCTTGACCTTGAAATCTGAAACATTTCACGTGAGTTTGGATTCAAGTCCAACTCTTTGGAAATACTGATTTAGATTTTTGGGTCAGGACCCCTTCCCACCTGCTGTGTACAGCTACTCAAGTCATTCATATTAACCAACACAATGGCCTCTTCATTTTGCTTTTAATTTATTTTTAGTAACATTGTGTGGGAATCAGTTATTGATGCTGTTGTTTCCTAAAACACTGATAGTTACACAAGGAAGCTCATATTACCAGCACAATGGCTGTTTTTATTTGTACTTGGGATTAGGAAGAAATGTGCCTTTGGATAGCTGTACCATAAGTGGTATCCATTTTGATACCATTCACTCAATAATTTTGAGTTTACTAGTAGGTTTTGTGGTTTTTTGTTTGTGTTTTTTTTTTAACACATCTTCATCTGCTGTAAATAGTGCAGCTAAATGACTCACGTGATGCAACATAGAAGATTCTGTGCATCCCTTGACCTTTTAAATGGGGTGTTCACCTCAGCATACTTCCCCTGTGTCTCTAAATAACATCTGGGGGTTTGTCATGCAGCCTTTGGGTGCCTTGGATGCTGCATTCAAATAGTCTAAAATCCTGTTTTCAAGCTTACTGTCAGTCTAAAGTTCTGTTTTTGATCCCCTATCTTACACAACTGGGATGTCCCTTGAGGCACCACAGCTTGGCTGTGAATGTAGCTGCTTAAATTGGTTTGGGTTTCTTTTCTTAGGTATCTTTTCCTGTTTTTTCTTTTTTCTGATGCCTTTCATCCCCAGTCATACTATTCCTCTTTGTCCTCTAAACCTCTCCCCTTTTTCTTTGGATCTTCACCTAAAGATGTTTTTATTGCAGGTGACTACTATTAATATTAATAGTTTTGCTAATATGTACAAGTGCAGTGCTTCAGAACAGCTGTCTTCCAGCTGACCAGCACAAGCAGGGGAATTTAAATACAGCTCTGTTGGCTCACTGCTGAATAGGCCAGTGACATAATCTGCTGTTTTTGAAACTTTCTGCACAGATGTTCGTTTCTCCCTTTAAATAACAGATGAAATGTTGTGCTGGAGATTATCAAATACAAAAAAATAAACCTTGCAATGGAAGGTTTAAATATAAAATGTACGTGTTTATGGTGAACATGTGGTCAGTGAACTCACTATCTTTCTGAAAAGCTTGTAAATTAGAGCTGATCTACATCCAGTTGGCACTTGGAAAAGTTCTCTTTTCTGTGCTATGCTACCAAAGGCTGGTTGTTTAGGTTGGATTTTGCCAGGTAGGATACATTGGTGACTCTGTGCTGCGGAGTGCAGGGCTTGAAAGAGTGTAACTCAAAAATGGTGAGTAAAGATTAGTGTAGTGTAGTGAAGTCCCGGAGCTGTGCTGATCAAACATCTGACACTCTGAAAGTGCTGTATTTTAAGAGCTGATGTCAACTGTCTACATCAAGATTAATTTATCAGACAACTGTCAGTGTTTGGGGTAGGCTTTCTTTTGAAAAATTCTTTCATGTGAAACTGTGCTAATCTGTATTTAGTCTCATGCAGCAATTGTAGATGTTTAAGAAGGATTCAACCTCCCTTTTCAGTCTGGAAAGAAAGGGACTAAAAGCAAAATGCATTTTTGTCCTCTGCAGGTACACATCAACTAGAGCCTTCCTAGCCACTTTAAATGAAATGAATGACTATGCCGGACAGCATGAGGTCATTTCAGAGAACATGACCTCTCTTATCATTGGAGAGTTAACTCGCTATGTGCAGGAGCTGAAACAAGAGAGGAAATCGGTAATTGAATGTTTTTTATTATTCACAATTGCTTGCTACGTAAGACAGATAATTAGTGGTAGTGGAGTTCAACGTTAAGCAAAATTAATCTGCAGTTAATAAGCTTCATTAATGAACCAGGCATTAAAAAAGTGGGTTATGTGCCCTGGCCAAATCGCTGAACCATTTGAATGATATGTTATAAAATCAGACAGCTACGCCTTCAGGAGAATGCCTGCTAAATAAGGTCAGAGACCCATCTGTGCTTAAGGCTCTGCTAGCCAAAAGCTTGCGTAGGGAAGAGTCCAGCAGCACCATGTGAAGCATGAAATAAACAGAGAAGCTGTATTACTAAACCGATTGAGACAATTAATAGGAAGTTGATTCACGTTTTCTTGCTTCTCAACCAGATCTGAACAACCAAACTTTCTTAAAAACAGACTTCTAATGGGAACGACAGGATCTGCTTTGTTTTGGTGGTAGTGAGGAATCTTTTTCTTTCAACTGGTCACTCTCTAGACTGCTAAAATTAGGAGTTTGTTAGTACTTTATTTTAAATAGTAGTTTATGAACCCGTGTGCCTGCCACTATGAGTGTTTAAAGCTGATTAATTTGCACATCACCAACTATGAAAGGCATTTAGTTGAGATGTGATGGGCTTTTTCCCCTGCCTTGAATTCCTATCCTTGGAATGGGCATAAAGTGCTGCTTGTAAGCATTATTGTTAAAAATACTTGTAAACCAGATATGACATAGCTAAGCAAAGTTCAGCAGGCAAGGGAGCATCGGACCACATCTCTCATTTCCATACAATAGCCAAACTATTGGAAAGTGAGAAGTACTCTTGCTGGTCCAGTGAAAACGTAAACGTTTATAAATAGCCCCAGTAAACATTAAGGATACACTGAAGTGCTTTGCAAGACTCCAGTCTGAAAATGTCCATATTTTCCCAAGTTTAGTATGAGAATGTCTGCAATGGAATATAAACCATTATACCTTTCATTTGCAGAATGGTGTGTAGTCTTTCAGGAGCATATTTGGCCAGCAGCATGGAAGTATGTTTTGCATATAGCTGGGATAGGAGAGTGACCTCAGCCATTTCTGTGACCTTTTGTTCTGTGTGAACTCTGTACAATATGCAAAGCCACAAAAGAGAAAACAATCCGTATGGCATTTGCCTGTCACTTCTAATTTTGTTACCTGATTTTTAAATTACAAGGATTTATAAAGTGATTGGGATACCTATTAGATGTTTAAAATGGAATTATGAGGGGCTTGGTATCTTGTAAAGAATGCAAGCACTAACTGTATTGCTTGTTTGTTTTATTTGTAGAGCTTTATTGTAAGTTTGGCTCACAGCATGAATGACAAGCAAACTATTTTAGTATCAGTCCAGCAATGCACCATAGGAACAGTAAAAAGGATCTGATGGTCTGTTTACCTGCTGCTGGTGATAAGTCAGCTTTTAGCAGAAGGCAGCTGTCTGTCATGGTTGCTTGTTTTGCTCTTGTAACATGAGTATAAACTGTGTGAATTATGAATCCTTGTCTGATTCCTTTGGACTTATCATTTGTGAACAAATGGTGTTGAAAAGGAAATTGCTTCTCCCTTCAGGCATATTTCATATCGTAAAACACAAATGCATCAATCACACTCGGATCTGCACGGCGATTGTTGTGGAAATATCACAGGTCTGATGCTCTGGCAAAACCTCATGAGATACGAATTGATGATTAGCCTGGAGTTTGTAGAAATGTTGCTGGCAGAGCTCTCGTGCTCACTGTTATCAGCTCACTGTAATCAGCTGTTGAGTAGAAGCTGCTGTAAGTAAAAGGTGATCCTTCCTGAGGTTAGGACCACAGAGGAATTGGGAGACTCATATTCTTCTTCAGTCTTGTATCATTTGGATTGAGTATTCAAGTGTCTAAATACCTGTAAAAAAAAAAAAAAAAAAGCAATGTCAATCACAAGTTCAGTCTTATTTTGTTGTGCATTCTTCTTCCATAGGATAGTCCCCACTGATGTTAGCCCTGCATCAGGCTATGTGTTTTGTCCCTGCAGTCTCTGGAGTTAAGCATCCACCCTGCCTCCTCTTTACCTACGTTGTCTGTACGTAAGATGGAGAACTCCCTGCGCTGTTTCAGTTCTTCCCTGCTCTCCGGTGAAGTGAAACTCTTAGAAGTACAGTTCCTCACTTTCACTTCTTTCTGGAGTCTCTTGATCTTAGACAACACGTGCTATTGTGTCGTCTTCAGCAAGGATCTTATTGCCTGTTTTCAAGCTGGAATGTTGGTTCCAGGCTTCTCAAGAGAGATAACTTGGGTATTTTCTCAGCTCTGGCTAAGGAAGACCCTCAATGCTGTAATGTCTCTGGATAGAAACTCATACATTAATTTCTGGGACAGTTCTGAACTCTGCTTGCAAGCCTGGGTCTGACTCAGTCCTCTCTGGCAGCATCTGCTCTCTGTCTCTAGTAGCCACTGCTCTCACATCAGCTTTGCTAAAAATGTATTTGGGAGTCATGAACTATCCCTCTTGTTACTGCTTCTGCTTTCACCTCTGCCTCCACCTCCCCTCGGGCATCGGCTGGCTCCATGCAATTGAGCCTGAAAGTAAAGTGCAAGCCAGCAGGTCTGCTGCAGACTGAACTGGTGCAGCACTGGGACCCTGTGGTTGGGAGAGAATTTACCCGGTGTCAATACGTTCCATTTTGTGTTAGGATAGAAGCAGAGCAGGGAATGAATGCATCCTTATGGATACTGCAGGGGTAAAAATGGTCTGGTTCTTCATAGTGGAGCATATGCACCCTCCCTGTGTGCATTCATACTGGGGGTGTACGTGTCAGAGAGCTTTCTGTTTCTTGTAGACTCTCAGGTGTTGATGAAAAGTAAATAATTGGAGGAATTCTGCAGCATTCATTCATTCTGAATAGTGCCCTGTTCTGCTAATAGACCTGTGGTTTTCAGCAGGATTTCTCATGGAGTGTTGCACTGTGCAAGCATGAAACAGGATGGCAGAATACAGCCCTGTCATGTGCACAATGGATTTTCCAATCTGAGCTATGGATGTGCTTTAGGCCTTTGTATGGAACACAGCTGCATTTTGTGCTGCAGAGATGCAGAGAAATGTTGCTGTCTTCCAGAAATTACAAACTCAATAGACAAAGACTGTAGGATGAGGAGAAGATGTGTTGAAAGGAAATGCTTTGCCATGCTTCAAACTTTGGGTTGATTGCATTCAAATTGAGCTTTCCCCAGCTTTTGTTCTGTTACCACTTGCAGTTTATGGCCCAAATGAATGGAGGTAGAGGTATTTAATTCAAATAGAGAATCTAAATTAGGAATGAATAGGAAGTTATGTTGCCAGGTTGAAGCTTGTAGGAACTGTTGATGACCAGAAGGAAAACTTTGGACACTGTGGGAGATTCTGAGAAGGTACCCAGCTTTGCAGTGTGACCTCAGCAAGCATCAGGGTGTGACAATGGACACCATACCTGCAAGTTACTCTAGACGTTATTGTTGGTGTCTTCTAGCTTTATGCTCCTTAGTGTCCCTGTTCACACTTCCAGGTGGGCATGATCAGCTCGTTCTGTTTGTCTGGTGCAGCTAATGTAGTCTTTGGAGCCTGAGAAACATGAGTCTTGGTCGTCTGTGACTCACTGGCCTGCACCACTCCAGGAGACAACTGAATTAACATCAGCTTTGTTTAGATTCAGACTTGTTTCAGCAGAGTTGCATGCTGAGGTGAATAATCTTCATTCTGAAGACTGCACAGGCTGTGTCACAATACTAAGAAGAAGCTGTGATGGACGTGCAAAGATAGGTGTGTGTTTCATGTCACCATTCACAGGACTGTCTCATACTGCGTTATCACCAATGAGAATGGCAGGACCTTAAGACCATGTTGTTATTCTTGGGAACAACGAATTCTCAAGAGGCTATTTCCTATCTCTGCTGTCAGGGAAGGAAAAGCATTTGTCAAGGTTTTCTGCGAATTAAGCTGGGAAAATGGAGGAAAAAATAATGTTCTCTGACTTCCGTCTCATCGATGCTTTTGTCACTGGTCATTATTTTAAGTATCATTTGTGACAAAAGCGTAGATAGTTTGATAGAGGTCAGGAAGTACTGCATTGGTGGGACTGACTTTATATTGTCCATTCTTATGAGCTGAGGATGCCTGTTACAAAAAGTCAAAGGTAACTGGTTTCTGCACATGTAATCTAGTTTGAACATGGAAAACAGAAGGGAAAATGAAATGGCCTTGTACTATATCATCTCTCTTCAATTCTTGAGCAGGATGTTGGCAGATGAACAGCGTGCTCTGTGTATAAATGAACTAGAATAGTTTTTCTGACTGTATTGTGTATAATATATGTATTTTTCTCATCTTTATTTTTATAATTTAAGCAAATGGTAATGTGCAGGTCTTAAATCTAACCATGCAGTCAACTGCTGTTTACTTCCCTAAGAAAAACAAAGCTTAAATTTTTTAATTTTTTTTAAGCCTTTCATAAGTCAGTTATTCCCTGTGGTTGGGTTTTGGTCCAGCACCATCAGCCCTGCTGTCACGCTGGTGTTCTGAGTTGCTGAGGCAATCCTTTCATTTAACACTGCCCAGGAGCTCTTCAGCAAAATCGCTGCATTGCGTGGTTCTGTGTGAGACACTTGTAAGTACATCTTGCTTTTCTTGGAACGCTCTCAAAGGGTCTCTCAAAGAAAGTAGATAAGTCATCTTCTACCAAGCTTTTCTTGTCTGCTCCGTGAGTCTGTGGCTCTATCAGCCCTTGTGGGTACCAAGAAAACTTGGCAAACATCTCCCCCTGCTCCTGCTTGTAGTGGTGTTGGCAGTAACAGGCGTTCTATTGTAGGTGACTTGCTAGCTGCTCCCAGGGCTTTCATCAGCATGGCTGAAATCTGAGCCTAACAAAAGTCAATGAGAGTTTTGTCCTGATTGCGCAGCAGCCGGGATTTCTCCACAGCTGTTACAAATACAGCATGGTGACAAGGAGAGCGCACCGACTGGTATGGCTTGCTTTAGAAATGAAATGCTTGGCATACAGTTTGTTGCCTGGATTTCCTGCTCATCCTTTACTATACTGCAGCAAAATTTTCCTTCAGCTGGGATCCTTCAGAGTGTCTGTATGTGGATGGAGGCACCTGGCAGTGGGTGGCCATTGCTCAGAGCACCCTCAGCATCCTGAGGACACTGAGCTTCAGTGCATAAGGAAAAAGGACAGCTGTGGTCACATAGCCAGCGTGGCTTGGGCTTTGCTGCTGTGTTTTAAGCTATTTAGTAGGTCTAATACTTGGATAAAGTAGTTTTCAGCAAAATCTCAAAGTTGGCATGGTGATTGCTAGCGTAAGTCTCTTAAGTGTAGATTAAAAGGTGGTTTGGGGAGATAAAGTAATGAACGCTATCAAAAACAAACCTTTCACTGTGTTTTTTTATTAATAGTTGACGTGCTTGCAGCTCTTTGTCTTATAGCCTTCTTGTTGTTACATTGCTCCCTCGATTTTCTTCTGTGCAGCTTTTGTAACCTGTTGTACCACTGATTTTATTAAACCTGCCTTACAGATGTTTGTTTTTTTTTTAATCCAGAACTGCTTTTTCATGTGCATTTCCAATGCTGTGGATGTAGAAAGGAGTCTGGAGAAAACTGCAGCACTGAAACAACCAGCACCACTGTTGGAAATGCCTGAGTGGCTGCTTGGAGTGTGATTCATTACCTTGGTATCTCGCTTGTGATCTGAAAGGCTTTAAATGGAAAGCCTGATTAGGGTGTATCAGTTTGGCTGTTCAATTTGGAGGAGGAAAGAAGTCTGTATTATATCAACTATTCTAAATTGATTACTGTAATGTGCATGACTAACTGGGATGGTAGTTTTCCATACCATTTGCTGAATCATTCGTTGAGTTCCTGTTTGCTCAATCACCATGTATAGAATAACCAATTATTATTTCATTTGATTAGGAAAGAAAAAAAAAAATCTTTAAATCGTGCATCTTGAAACCGTATCAAGAAGGAAATGATCTTTATTTTTACTAAATTAAAAAATAAAAAGAAGCCCAAACAGCTGAAAGGCATTTGCTGCATCAGAAGATTTTGAAGTATGTAAAAGGAAATGGGATTGTGGAAGTTGAAGATAGTGAGGGGTTTGAGGAAGCTGCACGCTTCCTGTATGAGTCCGAGCACATCACTGAACTGTGGTCTCAGGCTTTCTTAACCATAAAACTGGGACAGTGACAAAAAGGCAGGTAGCTGAAAGGGCATCAGTGCTATCACTGCATCTAAAAGTGATTTTTTGGGGATGCAGAAATGATTTGCAAAAGCAGAAGCGCTCTGAATACATGGTGCATTCTTCATCGTGTGCTGCTCTCTCCCCCCAGCAAGGATGTATGGGTGTTAACACAATGAGAACTGAGAGTTATGAATAGTTTTAGATAACAGTTGAACTTAGGAAAACAAACAGACTGTTCAAGTGGAGTTTCCAAAACATGGTTCACCTGCGTACGTCAGGCTGTCACTGGTTGCACTATTTAATAATCCTCAGAAAAGCCCATTTTATACCCCATTCCTGTAGAAGGACATCTCAAAAATGCAGCAGAATATGAACAGCATGCAGCCTTCCTGCTCGGAGTGTGTAGTTGGGCCAGTTTGTAGCTAATTCCCTAAGACAAAGCAGGAAAGAAGACGGATGGCTCCTGCAAAAATGAAAATTACGCTGCTGATTAACAACAAAGGAGTTTAAAAATAGGAGCTGAAGGCAGTTTTGTTACTTGATATGCTCTTAATTTCAAGTTCATCCTTCAGCCCTCGCATGCAGCTGTGTTGTGTTCAGTAACGGGGTGTGTTCTTCCCAGAGGCTCGTTGGCAATGCTGGGCTCCAAGCAGCACGGCTGTTCTCTGATCCAGTCCCTTCAGACCAGCAAAGTCAGAGGTGGAGGAGAGGGAAGCACACAGGAGGGGCCGAGGGAGGCGGCAGGCAGGAAGTGCAGTGTGGAGACAGCCAAGCTGGTGTTATTTGTTTTGCTTCGCTGTTCAGGATTTCCACATATTCCATGCTTATCAGCAGAATGTTTAAAAATGTGGCGTTAAATTGCAGTTGTTCCTTGGGATGGTTTTCTTAAGCTCTTAATTACAAAAGCAAGCCTGAAATTGTGAACGTTTCAAATCCTCCTAGCAAGGAAGATACAGCACAGGGTCTCACACAGCATTTAAAGGAAATGGGAATCTGCAAAAGGAACCGAAATCTGCTTGGAATTTTCCCCCACCGCCCAGCAGTTTCACAGTCGTGTTTGTGATTAAATGTCACAGTGCAGTGACTGAGCTTTGGAGAAGCATAGCATGGTTTGAACTCCCAGGTATTGTCAGAGCTGATGACAAATGGGGCTGGAAATCACTTGTCTGCACTTCCCTCGGCCCCACTGCTGTATGTTGGCTGCTCATGGAAGGTGGGACTGTGGTGGTTGATCTGAGTGCTGCTGTGCCCACAGTTAAAGCATCAGTGACACTGCCTCTCTCCTCTGCTTCAAGAATGGTTGTGTAGAGGCGGACACCATCCAGAATGTGGAAACTGTTGTGTCCCGTTGTTCATCTCACAGCTACACGCAGCTCAGTGTGTAGCAGTGGGGATTGCACCTAACACTGTCTGGAGTGATTGGGGCCGTGCACTGCTTGTCCTTTCTTGCAGACACATGGAGGCTTATTATGATTTTAAGACAGTGGAAGTCTATTGGACATGGTGTGAGAGAATTGCAGTTCTGTGGCTTTTTACTTCTCTTGCATTCGGGCTGGCTTGTCTGGTGGAGGCTGAAAGGCAGTGGGGAGGCATTGCTAGAATGATTTACTCCAGAAATCTGCTGCTGTGACAAAGGGAACAACCTGCTGCTGCAGCGGGAAGTGCACAAAGTCCATCATGGCCAGTTGGGAAGAGACTGCCTGCAAGCACTTCATAACTGTACTGGTTTGTGGGAGGCTTCTGTTCTGAACTTGGGGGTTCTCTAACCTGACAATGTTGATGTCATGTCACCTGAGATGCATTTAGCATCTGATTCTGAACATGCCAGACAATGCGTGCCTGTTGCAGGGATTAATTAGCAATATCAGACCTTTATTGCTGAAGTTTACTCTATAAGACCATGTCTGTGTTTGAGTAAAGCATCCTATTTGTTAGTAAATAACGCAGTGGGTAGGCATCTCTCGTGCTATTATAGATTGCTATTTATTTTGCAAGGTGGTTTGTAAGGAGAGCAGCCTGTTGTAACAGTTGGCTGGGTACTGCATTCATATTCCTGGTCCCTATTTACAACTGTCATTGATTTATGCAGTGATCTTTGACAAATTGCTTACCCTGAGGACAGGCGAGGTGTGTGGATGATGAAGGGAGGAGTATGTAAAGCATATTAGGTTCTCTGATGAAGACCATTGTGTAAGAGCTAAGAACTGCAATTTAAACTGACTGTAATTAATATAATTATGAGCCTTGCTCTAAAAGGCGTGTCAGGATAAGTTCCTTGTCACTCATTTCAGAGCTTCTCTAACACCACGGTGTGCACACAGTGTATGGGAGACAATGGTTGCTGGGGGACCCAAAGCATTGAATATCTCTAGAGAAATCAAGAGTTGGATTTACGAATGCCCAGGGATTAGGAAGAAGAGGTTTTCTGTTGAGTCTGAATGGAAGTCAGAGCCAATACCAGTTGTTAGAATGTGCTAATCAGGGGCATCTTGGTAAATTCCACGCAGAGAGAAATTTTATTGTAGGGTTAATGTACAGTCAGTAACCAGAGAGATCACATTCACCTAAAAGTGCTTCAGATTTCACAGTATGAGAAACCAATAATTACGAGATACAGTGAATAATGCAAGGTAGAATTGCTAAAAGGATTAATTGGATTTAAACTAACTAACCACTATAATAAATGCAAATACACATCTGCAGCCTGCTGAGACATCAGATAGTCATCATACACCTGCTCAATTTACCAGGGTTGCAGAACATAACTGTCATAATAATTTGTTTTATTCTGGAAAATTATATTCTGTTCTTCATTGCTGGTAAGGAGGCCCTTGAACATAATTGGCAATTTGGTCCTTTGTTGTTCAGAATGTTTCCTTTTCTCTTTTTCCAAACAGCACTTCCACGATGGCAGAAAGGCACAACAACATATTGAAACTTGCTGGAAACAACTTGAAGCTGTAAGTGGAAATTTCCTCAGATGTGATTTTTAAGTCATTTCTATACTGTTTTTGCAGAGTGTTTCGGAGTTCATATTTAGAAAACAAAGGGTATATGGATAAAAGCTGGAAAATGTGATCTTTTACAACTTCACTGCCTAAAATACAGTGGTAGGCATGGCGGTTTGTTTAAAGAGTGCATTTGGCTTTCCATGGGGTCTGTGTATCACAAGTAGCATTTCGCTGTATCTGACTTGAAAAGCGTGCTAAGCGTTAATCAAAGTGCAGCGTCCCTGAGGATGCTTTTCAGATACTCCTCTGTAAGCTGAATAGCTCCATCCTGCATGCATAAATCAAATGCTATCGTCTCCTGAGTAAAGGGCTGTTTCTCAGAAGTAAATGCACTGGTTTGGACTTCAGCATTCATTATGAACTGGTGAGAAACTGTAGGTGGAGAAGATGAGGAAAGGGGACGTTGGTAACTAAAAGCCCTGCTTGTAAATGAATGCACCTTAGAAACTCTCTTGTGTATTTTAAAAATGAGAGACTTAAGTGTTGGAAGGAAGTGATTTGGTAAACCAGAGCAGAAGAAACACTGATAGGGAAAGATACTGAAATAGCAGAGATGTTATGAATGAAGATGTTATGGAATGAAGCAGTCTGAAGAATGGAACAAAAAATGTGTTTTTTTTATTTTAACATGGAAATGTGTTGAAATGCATTCCAATATAAACAAGTTAGTCATAGAATCTCCTCAATTGTTACAGCAGATACTTTAGGGATCGATGATTATTTTAAGTGGATTTTGAAATTGTGTTTCTTTGCTATGATGAAAAATCCTGTTTTTCCTTATAGAGTAAAAGGCGGTTTGAACGTGACTGCAAAGAAGCTGATCGAGCACAGCAATATTTTGAGAAAATGGATGCTGATATCAATGTTACAAAAGCAGATGTTGAGAAGGTAAGCCAGAGGGTAGAGAAACTGTCTGTGAAAATTGTTGTGATGGGTTTAATTCCTCAGTCCTGCTGGTAGTATAAACCTTCTGAGGCTGAATGCCTATGTCCGTAGGTTAATTAAAATACAGAGATCTCCCCCAGCTGCTTGTATCTGCATACAAATTATAAATGCAAGCAAATTTCTTCAGTAAGATGGTATCAGAATTTAACATAGCTGATGTGGCTCTGAATACATTTATGCAAAATTGGTTTTAGCTAACACCCCAGAGTTTTTAACAGTCAGGCATGTGAGTGCTCCCTGCACATGCGTGCTTGTCAGTTGCTGTGTGATCCTGGTAGAATTCATCTTCTTTCCTTGCTGAGCAGCACTTCAAAATGTCCTGGTGTCATCGACTGCAGTGATGTAGTACCAGGACTGTTGGTTGTGGTCCTCATTTACAACAGGACACCTTTTTGGTGTTGCACATATGCTCAAACAGTGCAGAAATGCAGACGAGAAAGACAGTGATGTGTAAAGGTAGTCTTGTCTTCACTGAAAAGTTTGGTTCACAAGATACAAGATAGAATATTGAACATGTTTCTTTCTTTAAAAAAAAAAAAAGCTGAAATTTATTTGTATCAAACATTTTGCTGCAAGAATGGGAAATGAAATTAAACTGCAGGCAAAAAAAAAAATTGCAGATTTTGCTCTTCAAGAAGTCTGCTTCCATTCTGTCATCAGTGCATTCAGTCTTAGGAAGCTATCAAATGCACCCATGGGATCTTAAAAGGTTTCTAGTATGCTGAGCATCATGGAAGTTGAGCAGCATCAGGGTTGCTATTGGAAAGAAGCTCAGGAAATCTCCTAAAGTGTTACTGAACATCAAAAGGAACAAACAGCTATGTGGTCTTGTCATTTGCTGCTTGGCTGTTGGTTGAAAACTCACCCTTCAGATCTGATTATCTGTCACCTTCTGGATTTGCCAGGGCACTCTATGGGTGAATGTGTGTAGGGGGTTTTCAGAGATGTAAGGCCACGTGCAGGTTTTTCCTGACAGAGAAGGATCATCTCTGCTTTATCTGTATAAAGTGATTCTGAAATACGTTATTTGACAGATAAAATTAGGACTTACCCTAGATTTTTTTCTAAGCTGAGGTCATGTTAAAGGAACACAGAGACATGACTTCCACTGTAGGGGCAAGTAGGGGGCTGAAATTCCTTAGTTCTGCCTTCAATGCGAGCCTTTTCTCATCAGAGTGAAAGGTAAGACTGGTAAATTCTAGGAAGCAGTCCTTACCTTGGTGCTCTTTCTCTGTAAAGTGGAGCAGAGGGACTTCCCTTCTCAATTTCTCTGTTTTTTGGTTGTTTTTATAGTGTGTGTTTGTAAATTACTTATTGCAAAATGAAGCTGAGCAGCATCTTGAAAGGCAGAAAAAATCTGTAGCAGCGATGTGTGTTGGCTGATCTCTGGAGAAGGCATTAGTTGGCTCTGCAGTCAGCCCGTGGAGTAGATGGAGAAGGAAAAGGTTATCAAAACGAGTGGAATGTGAAATAATATTACTGAACAGAGAGAACAGTGTTTTCCAAGTGCATGTGTAAAACTGGGTTCATCCATGCCAGGCTGTGAATAATGCCCTTTCTTTGCTGCTCTCCACCCACGTGACAGGGCTCTGCCTTACGTAAGTCCCCCGGAAAATAAGATATTGTTCCCCTGGAGCTGCTGCCAGGGCTGCGCGCGGGACTCGCTCCAGGGAGATGCAGAGACTGCTGGTTTCCAATGAAGCAGTGTGATGACTTTTCCCTCCTCCTATTGCAGCGGTTTTGATTTCTCTTGCCCCTCACAGCTTGGCTGCTGCAGTCTTGTTCCTGAGAATCCATCTGGCCAGGAAAGCAGACGGCCTGGCTGTGTTCAGAGCCACCACCGCTCGCTTTGGCTGACCAAGGTGCTCTGCAGGCAGTGGGATAAGTTGTCCTCGTTTCTTGGGCTCGAGATGGACACCTTGGCTGCTTTTGCTTGTGCCTGCCAATATCAGCAGGCACTGGAGTTGTTTTTTGTATCGTGCATTATGGAGTAATGGAATTAAAATCCTGCAGTGATCACAATGACAGGTGTGATCAGAAAAATGTTGCCGCAGATCCCTAATGCACTTAGTGCTCAACTGAATGGGGATCCAACCTGCTTGCATCTGTCCATCTTCAAATAGCAACAGCCTCTGACAACCGCAGGAAGAAACTCTCTCAGTAGTGCTGCCAGCATTGAACATGGCCTTGCTGAAGGGAGAGCTCTCACTATCTGTTTGCTGGGGTTACATTGCAGGCTAATAATACAAAAGCGAACAGAGAAGACTTTCCTACTTATTTCTCTGGGACTATTCAGCAAAATAACATCAGGCACCAAAGCCCAAACTGCTCCTGGTGAAGCACCAGCTCCAGTTCAACACACAGTTGCCATCTGTGCCGCTCTGTTGTCTGCTATGGTTGCCTTCATCTCTGCTGCCAGCCAGCCTGCGGTTGATTTAAGGGAGCTGGAGTTCAGCTTTGCTTCCTGATGTTTCCTTTTTTGGTGTTGGTAACGTGGAGCCAAGGGGCTGTGTTCAGGTGTCAGCAGTGCTCACAGGCTTTGCGCAGCAGTGAAATCAGAGGAGGGGGTTTTGGCCCTCGAGTTCCCCTTCCTGTGTTTGCGTTGTCTCTAAATTGCTAGCAGCCAGCATTCAGACAGTTTGGCACAAAGGTTTTCTCAGCGCAGTTCAGCAAAGTCAGAGTTGCTGTGTTGCAAACAGCTCTGCTGTGAAAATATTGTTTCAAACTAAGGAAACGGTGCAACCTGCTGATGGAAATCCTGGGAAGGCTTGTAGGTGTCACTGCGAGCTTCAGTTTCACTTGGATCGCAGTGGGATTTGTGCTTTTAAAACACTTCTCTTTCAAAAAACCACAGTGGAGTTGCTTCAATTTTTTGACCATTTGGGGAAATGGTCTCTGTCACCAGCGCACAGTCAGTGTACTTATAAGGAAGTGCTCTATTGTTCGTTCCTTCTCTTTAGAGCTGTAATCACTAAAAAGCTGACATCTTTATGGGATGATGTGGTACCCAGCGGTGCCTTTGCAGAGTTGTTGCGATAAAAAATAAAATTAAAAAAAAAATAAATAAAGCTCTTATTTCTGAAGATTTATTTTCAAAGTAGATTTTTTTAAAATCTGTTTTTAGAAAGGAAGTGGTTGGGGCCAACCGTACAAAGGGATGGGATGCTTCTGCCTCTTGATTTGCACAGCAGCTGGGGGGGAGGACAGCAGTTTGAAGTTCTCTGTGTCAGGCAGAATCTCTTTTTCCTGAAGAGTAGCACAGTTATATATTGGGGTAATGGGTAAATCCAAGTAATGATTCTGCTAGAAAAGAACTTCACCTGTGTGCAGCAGAAAATGAGGTGTTTATGTGAGTTCCCAGGACAGCAGCCTGGGAACAGGCTGCTAACAGCTTGGTTTGGGTTCTTTGTACCTGATATGTAAGGAGGGTTACACTTTAAGTGATTTTAATATTAACATAAATGTTTTGTGGTTCTAGAAGGCAGTGGAAGTCTTAGAAGTGCCAATTTGACTTTAATTCTCAAAATTCAGTAAGGTCTTGACATTGCTAAATGCTTGGGATGGGATTTTTATTCTGCTGTGTTTTTGACCAACTCAGTAAGTCTCAAACCTGCACCCAGAGAGCTTCAGTGATTGCTTTCTTACATGCTTACTGCAGCTGAACACAGGCAATTCTAAATGCAATATTGTCTGCTTTGCCCCTCTTATCCACAGCAGGCATGTCCTTTTATACCGCATTGGAAAGCCATGAGCTGAACCATTGGCAGTGCCTTATGAAACACAGATGTAGAAATACTGCTACTTTGAAACATTCTTGGAATAAATTGATCTTCCTGCCTTTGCAAGTGCAGTTCTGCTGTCAAGTGTTAAACTGCTTTTCCAGCAGCCAGGCTGCTGCGCTGCAGGATGCAAAATCTCCTCATTAAGAATTTACACATCCTTACAATGAAGAATGAACTGAGCTGGGCCCCCAGAGAAATCTCTGATTGTAACACTGATAGCATCAGTGCAAACCTTCACACACTATTTGCAGCATGCTTAGTCAGAGAGCAGAGCAGGATGAAGTGTGCATCACTGAAGCATTGCAGACAAACCAAAAGCGAACTTCTCCAGCTCTGTGCTGAATTGTTGCAAAGTTTTGCTCAATGAAGACTGTGGGCAGTAAACTGCAGCACAGCCAGAGGTGGTGGGTGCCCTCCTTCTGCAGACCATGGCTGCTTAATTAGCCCTATCTATCAGGACATGCTGTGCAATCTGCCCCACGGCAGTGGGGTTTCCCTCACTTTACCAGCTGGAGGCACTATGTTGGGAAATGCAGTGCCACAGGAAGATGATGTTAGAAGTTGGAAGAACTCTGCAGTGTTTCTGTCACTTACTGCAGTAAATGATTCTGGAGGCTTTGCTTCCATGCTTTGCATGCTGTGAATTTACAGAAGTGTGGTGGTGTCTGAGTGAAGCATATTGGTGCAGTGAGCACAGCTTAGTCCTGCCCACAGCTCCAGAGGGCCCTCGTCTGTGCATTTCTTATTGAGAGAAGTGGGTACTGCATAAGATTCGTGTTCTTAGCACAGCAATGAGATTTCATTATGCTCACTAGGCAGCTGCTTTCCTTTCTGTCCACTGATGGCACTGACTGAACCATCCTGTATCTTTGCTTGTGAAGCGGATCCAAATTCCAAGCAATTCAAGGGCAATCTGTTCTTGGTAACGTGATTTAAAGCCATTAGGTTGACACTAACATAATCTCCCTGGTTTATGCAGACCCTGATCTCCTCTCTGAACTGCGTCGCCCTAATCAGCAGTGCAGTGTGAAGGGAGTCCCTTAGCACTGTATGTGCATTTCTGGTAGGGTAAGCCTTGTTTACAACCTGCCATCAGCAGCACTCTGCCATGATGCAGCAGCTGTTTCCCTTTTGGAACTGTGGCTTATTTATGAGCTTTGATTTCTGGTATAAAGAGTTGATGACTGCAGTAGTATTAGCTGCAAAACATGTTAAATATCCTTTTGAATCCCATTCAGACACTGTATGTGGTATTAGGAGATCAAGCACCAGTCAGTTTTAGTATAGGAGAAGGAAATCCATCTGAATTTGTTTCCTCTTTGAGGTACTCTTCTGCAATAATGCCCTGTGTCACAATTTGACAGTTTCATAACAGTGCAGCTCTACTGGGTGTTGGATTGCTAAATGGAGCAAGCAAGGCAGGGTTGTGAAGGGGAGAGCTGAGAACAACTTTGAATTACGGATCAGCCGCAGTTAGAATTGAAGTGTAGTGTAAGTGACTTCTTAGCTAATGCAAAGCAGTTCAAGCTATGTGGCTGGAAAGCTCTGTACTCATTCTTTAT
This sequence comes from Phasianus colchicus, assembly GCF_987193195.1. Lineage (NCBI taxonomy): Eukaryota > Metazoa > Chordata > Aves > Galliformes > Phasianidae > Phasianus > Phasianus colchicus. Next base: position 7,975,704 of record NC_143454.1, on the reverse strand, counting down.
TCTATCAAAAAAATATTTTGACAGATTTCTTTGTAGGAGATCTGAGGGGAAAAGAAGCACGCCTCAGAATGTAGCTAATTGTCTGTAAGCTGTTCAGTGTAAGTGCATGTGTTGTACCCATAAGGCTGGGCACTGAGGCTACTAAATTCATCTGGTGGCTTTCTTCAGCCTGAACTACTCCTTCTGCACTGGCACTGTTTGTAAAATCTTTGTTGGAGAGAGATGGCTAGAGCTGTGCCCAGTATGCAAAGTATGATCTAACAGATGTATTATGCAGTCCTGAAATAATTTCCACTATTTATATTCCATACTTACATTTATATACTGCAGAAGATAATTGCTTTTGTTACTAGAACTAAACACATCTCCAGGAATCATTTAAACAGTCAGCCAGTGCTCCAGATGCCTCTCTAGCATTCTCCTTGCTCAGTTCTAAGTATCCTTTCACCCAGTGTGCAAACACTTAATTCCTTTGTAACAAATAAGGTTAATTTATTTATTTAAAGGTATCCTCATGGGGCTGCAATGGCCAGCACAGAGTTGCCCATCTGACCACATTTCACCCTTTGATCACCCTGGCAGTTTGCACATTTAGTATCTGTGGCATGAGAACGGCTGTGGAAGGAGACCAAATTCTGGATTCAGGGCACAATAGTTTCTGTAGAGCCTCAGAGCTGTGTCCTGATGTACCTCTGGTGCATAGCACAGCTGTGCTGGCTGCTGTTCTCAGTTCTTACGTAATGGTCTCCCCTTGCACAACGTGTAGATGGTTCTGAACACTTGCTGCAGTAAATTGATGGGATCAATTGGATGGGATAGAAAAGAAATAGCAATACCTTTGTTTTATGTATGGGAAATGCAGCACACAGATTTGTGCAAGGGAGCATCCACAGAACTGAGGTCTGAAGCCAGGCCAGAGAAGGCTTGGGCTTGTCCACTTACATGAGATTCCAGGTAACCTCTAGCTGCTGGGCTTTAACCAGCTGAGGCTGTCTCTGGTCAACTGGCCCTGTGAGTAGAGGGCTGGCAGCTGGGTGAGCCCAAGCTGCAATCCTGTTCTTGTTAGCAGTGCAGATGGGAGCAGTGCAATTGGAGAGCTAAGTCCTTGTGCAGCCTGCCTGCTCTGTTGTCTCGTTAAGAGTCCTGGTGGTGGTTTGGTGCTTTAGTACATCTCTTATTTAGCTTGGAGCAAAGAAGGTTCCGGGGAGACCTTGTTGTGGCCTTACAATATTTGAAGGGAGCATATGAACAGGAGAAGGTCTGACTGTTTATGAGGGTGGATAGTGATAGGACAAGGGGGAACAATCTTAAGCTGAGACAGGAGAAGTTTAGGTTGGATATTAGGAGGAAGTTTTTCAGCCAGAGGGTGGTGAGGCACTGGAACAGGTTGCCCAAGGAGGCTGTGGATGCCCCATCCCTGCAGGCATTCAAGGCCAGGCTGGATGTGGCTCTGGGCAGCCTGGTCTGCTGGTTGGGGACCTGCACACAGCAGGGGGTTGGAACTGGATGAGCATTGTGCTCCTTTGCAACCCAGGCCATTCTGTGATTATTAGTGTGCACTGCTGTCATCTGGCAGAATTAGGTGGCCTGCAAACTCATAAGATAACAGTTCTGATCGTGAAGGTTTTCCATTACATCAGCTCCTTGCTCATCTGTATACTTTACTCAGCCAAAGGTTTTCAAGTATCCACGAGTTGTCAGATTTTTTTTTCTATTCCTTTTAACATTGAAAGTAGGGACTTGTCTTTGTCCTTTCCCATCTGTTATTTTGCATGTCCCATTCTGCCTTCTTGCTTTCAGGAAAGCAATTTTTTTTTTCTTTGCTTGTCAATTCAGTGAGACCAAACTGGTTATTGTAAAATAGTAAACAAAGGAGCTTGACTTGGAGGCTATGTAAATCAAAGCCTGCAGTCCTGGCCCTGTGTCCAAGCCTATGGCAGCATTCCCACTGTTATTAATGCTTCTGTGAATGCTGCCAGCATTACCACTGGTGGTGCTGGTGCCTGCTCACAGCAGAGCAGCAGGGTGAGCTGGGCAGGGACAGCCAGAGCCTGCAGCTGAGAAATCTGTGAGCTATTGAGAGCATTCCTGAAATTGGTCAAGTGTTCAAGTCTGCCTTTATCATTAACTTATTTTTGAAGGAATTGGGCAGTCGAAGAGGAGCGGATTTTTGTGTTTGCGTTTTTAGTCTGCTCTTGGATTTCCCAAAGACAGATCTGTTTTGGCAGACAGTGGCTTGGCGGAGATGCATCTCACATGCTGTCTGGGTTTGTTGGTGTTTGAAAAAGAGGGGGCAGAGGAAAGCAAGCTGCCCCAGCGTTTTGACTGGAAACCATCCTGGAGAGAGCAGCAGCTGAGAAGCTGAACTGTGCCGCTCAGTGCGGATCAGCTTAATAGCAGCCAAAGCTTTATTCTGCCCTTTTCAGTTATTCATATCACTCCCACCATCACAGCCTTGAGGAGCTGCATTTTTTTTGTCTGCGTAAACCCAAAAGACAGTGTGTCTATTGACTCTCTTGCTGTTTCAGGAATGCATCTTACAAAATCGTTATCAGCAAAATATCCTTCATTCTTTTTTGTTTCGGAGACAGGAATGGCAGAAAGCATGTGTGTCTATGTATATATTCAAATTTCTCCTATGTTTCCTTTATGTATTGGTTTTTGTTAGTTATAGAAAAGACTGCTTTGGTAAGATTGTGCTTAAATCTGAATTGCCATGACAGTGGAAACCTGAAGCTTGCCAGCACACTTGCTGCAGGGTTGATGGTGCTGCAGATGCTGGGCTGTCCTTCATCCTCAGGAATGCTCCTCCTCATGAGGTGTGTGTTAGCATCTGTGACCTCTGGGTTTCACTGCTGCAGTGTGAGTTCAGGGAAGTATTACTTTATGAAAAAATAGACCTTGGAAGGGAGGTTATGTTCATATGTGTTTATCTGGGTCTTAAATGGTGGCACAGAGGTCCTCAGGGGGGAAGGGGGTGTGAATTTAACAAACATGCACAGAATCTGAGCACCTTTCACAAAGAAAAGCTAGCTCATTTTCTTCTCACCCCAAAACCCTTTTAATGGATGTGCTTTTTCTTTCTACTTTTTCATGCTGCTGCAAGTGACCTCATTTATTTATTTATTTATTTATGTGACCTCATTTATTCTTCAGGAGGGGATTTTTTCTTTTTTCCTAGCATTATGAGTACCTAGCCCTAACTTCTGCTATAATCAGGAGTGATCTGGCAGTCTGTTGGTTGAGATAGTGACTTCCCATGTGGTGCTGGAAAGCTGAGCTCTTGCTCCGTCATCCCAGCCCCATTAAGAGAAGTGAGCCAACTGAAAACTGCATCACAATGTCATCCTCCCACCTGGGAGCAAGGTCTGGTATTCCAAAGCCTTTCCTCCTGAGAATGCCACTCAGAGTAGATATTTTAATGTTAATTCTAATGCCTGAGAAGTAGCATCTTTGAAGCTGTATGCATGCAAAAACAAGCAGTGAAGAAAGCAAATATATACTTTTCTTGTGAAGCTCAACTGTAAATGACTCCTGAAATAGCTCCTGTGACTCTGCAGCTCCAGGCTGCTGTATCTGTTACACTGAATGTGAAACTTAAGGTCATCAACTCGCTTTTTATCATTGTGCTTCAGCAGAAAACAGAAATCTAGAACTAACTATTGCATTTTATGACCAGAAGTGATGATGTTAGAGTGACATACTCAAATGGAGTAATAAAAAAAAAATCTAGACTTTAAAAAAATATTTTTATTTTAAGAACCAAAATACCTCATTGGAAAAATATTTAAGCTGTTTGAAGCTTGCCAAATGCATTAAATGGCCAGCAGAAACGAAATGTCACTGGGTCTCTCATACAAAAATCTGTGGTTTTGGAATGTACCCAATTTTACTTATTCATCTCCTGCCTTCTCTTATTTGGGGCCAGTTAAGATAGTTTTGGAAACAGAGCATCTCCTCCTGCATGCATTTAGCCCAGAGTGACTTTGCTCCTACCCAACCAATGAGGTTGCTCATGAGGAAGAGCTCTGGCTGAATGTTTGCTGGGGCTGCCTGGGAATATGTAATAGCAAAGCCCTTGTTTTTTGGTTTCAACAATAGAGTCAAGGGACAAATTCCTGAGTCGTGCTACTTAAACAAATAAAGAGAGCTGTGTAAGTGGGACTGGGCCTTCCATAGAAGTCAGTTCAAACAATGGGTTGCTCTTAGATAGACGAAGATACTGGTCCTCACAAATGAATCTCCAGCAGCTGGGATTTGAGGAAGAGGCTGGGAGGCTCTTCTTACAGCTGTCAGCCTTTCCGTGCCTGACTTTGTTTTCCTGGTGTGTTTCTGTTTGTAACACAAGGCTGTGTTGTTTCCCATTGTGTTTAATGTAGCTTTACGTGAGCGTGTGGATGATAAAGTTTAATAAATTATACAGAGCACTTGGGCAGAACAGTGATTGCTGTGGCTCCTTGAGATTTGATTGCAGCAGGTCAATGTTACACATACTTCTGCTGCAGGAGCTGGTGGGCAATTAAAGCTCCTGGAGAACAAGCAAAGTTGAAAGCTTTCCTTATCAGACATTTTTATTTAGCTATAGTTACAGTCTTTCCCATTTTATGCTGCCATTTCATCTGCTGTGTTGCATTCAGTGCCCAGCATTTTGTTGCTGTGCTTGAATTATTATTTTTGTAGAAAGAATGTGAAAGGTGATCTAGGAAAGTACTGCAGCTGACAGCACTCACAAAAAAAAACAACTGAATTGAGTCAAAATAAGTTATTAGGTGAGATGTGTGAGTTGTGTGAGCTGGACAGATGGAGGGAAGCCTGTTTGCACACTGAGATTTGAAACCTTCTGGCTGAATTTGTCCGCTTCCAGTTAGGATTACTAAAATGTTCCATGATTTGGTATTTCATGGATTTATTGTCAGGAAACTATTGTCTGCCTGGAATAGTTCAAAGAATAACCCCACTCTGAACTGTATTCAATGGGAGCCCACTTCTCAGAATACCTTAAAATTATTTGTTGCATTGTTTTCCCTGAAATAGCAAAAAATGATTTAAAGTTTGGTTTTTTTTTTAAAGCAGTCTTTCTTCTTTCTTGAAGAGGTTTTTCAGAAACTTGGAGGAGTGAGCAAAACCTCGTGCTTCTGAGTAGCTGTAGCTACCATGGCAAGATAGACAGCACAGGGTGAGGAAACCATAAGTGCCTGAAAAAGGAGTGTGAGCAGGAGGATGGGTTAGGTTTCCAAAGCCAAATGGCCAGGCTCCCTCTCACCTCTGCAGCAAGGATTTCATCCCCAGCCATGGAGCAGGCTCTCTGGGGGCTGAGGGTGGTATTCGAGATGGAGGGGATACATGGGAGCACAGTGAGCCTGGATGGATGGACAGATGGATGGATGCCAGTTGTGAACAGGTATGAGAGGGACCTCAAGGCTCAAGTGGCTGGAGGTAGGGAGTGATGGCAGGAGCTATGCAGAAGAGGGAGAAGAGGAAGAGCTTCTGTATGAAGGCCAACCGCAGGAAAGAAAAGGCAGCTAAAATAAACAGATGGGATAGACAGCTAGGGAATAATGTTGGGCAGTGAAGCAGATGACAGAAGGCCTTAGGAAGTAGAACTGTAAGGAGAAAAATCTGAAAATATGAGAGGGTCACTCAGGGACAGATTGTTCAAGGCAGAGAAGGGAGGGTAGTTGCCCAGTGCTCTGCTATGCTAGGTAGCAAAGCAAATCTGCATGGGTAAAAATAGGAAGGAGTTGTGTCTCAGCTGCTCCTCGGGCTCCTGTTTCCTTGCATAATTTGTGCCAGCTCTGTTTAAGGAAGTGGAGATAAGGCTTTGCAGAGTGCACAGTGGGTGCAGTGCATGAATTGAGATGTTTTGTTGTGAATATGTTGGCTGAGACATGAGACAGATACTTGTTTTGCCCCTCCGCTATCTCCAAAACGTACTGCGAGCCAACAGGTAAGTGGTGTGTTAAAGAAAAGAGGTGGCATCCAACAGGGCTTTCAGTGGAGGAAGAAGTGCCTGTACGTGTCCTGAAAAAACCCGTGCCCAGAAGGAGGAACCCGGAGGGTCAAATGTGGTGCAGTCTTTCACATGTGATATGAAGAGGGGCTGTTTCTGAGTGCAGAATGATTCATAGAAGGAACATATTGCAACACAAGAAAAAGGTAGCAGCTGCATCAAGGCCCACGTGCTAGCCAGGGGAAACTGGCATTCCCTTCTGCTTGATCATGGCAGAAGGTTTATTCTCTGAAGATAGAAAATGTCTGGAGATGTTCATTCTGATGATGCATCTGAGCTGTGAGAGCTATCACTTCTCAGGCAAAGTAGGAAAGCAAGTCCTGTGTGTGCCAGATATTGACCAATTTAAGTTAAATTTGGAATTTTAAGGGCTTGTAGGAATAGGCAGGAATATATGCCAATTTGACAGAGAGGCAAAGCCCTGCCATGTTTAACAGAAGAGAATTGAATTCCAGCAGCACACACTGCAGACTCATGCTGGTTCGCAATGGTTTGTAGATAACAGTAAGCTAAAAGTGGAAGTGTTCAGAGGCTCATATGCTTATGTTTCTGTGCTGCCTACTTATGAGGATGGTAATACAAGTAACACAATGTCATTCAGTTTCAAATGGTATACGTTAAAAATTTCTTTTGACTTTGTTTTTTTAGGCAAGACAGCAAGCCCAGCTGAGACATCAAATGGCAGAAGACAGCAAAGCAGAATATTCTTCCACTCTACAGAAGTTCAACAGTGAGCAGCATGATCATTACTACACACACATACCAAACATCTTCCAGGTAAAGCTCACTGATACTGTTCTAGAGAAGTTCAAAATCTCATGATAAAAGCCAAGGGATGGGTTGCTTGTTGGCTCGGTTCTTGGATCTTGCCTTTTATTTGGTAACTTTTGTCCCCAGTAGCAATTATTGTATGCAGTCTGCCAATCCGAGAGATGGAGAGCTATGAAAATTTCTGCCCTTCTCTTCTGAGGAAGGCAACAATGAATTGTCATGACAGATTACGATAGTCTTTGGAATTGTTCACAATCTTGCTGTGTTAAGCTCTTGTGTCTGTGCAGCTGGGGAATGAGAGCATTATTTGCATTGTTGGAGCAGGAGGCAGCTGGGGCGTCCTTACATCTGTAAAGCTTCATGGTTCTTTATAACCTGTTTTGAAATCAGACTTCGCAGATGTTAAATTTAAACTCCAATAATTCTGCGATAGTGAATGTCAAAGAATTTAAGGAAGCTTGCTGACTGTCTTATGATGCCTAAAGAAAGACAGTAGGCAGAGAACAAAAAAACTATCAGTGTGCTTGGCTGAACAAAGAGAGATTAATGCCGTAGAACAGAAGTTCTAAATGACTGTTCCATTGTAATGGGTCATAAGAGTCAAGAAGTGGAACATGCACCCTCTTTAAGGAGAGGAAATGTCACGTGCTTATCATCTGATGAGAAATAACTAATACTTGCATAGCAAAGTATTCATCCATTTATTCATAACTGGAGCATGTTAGCTAAATGGACACCTTCTCTTTCGCTCATGGTATTTTGAACCAGTATCTTCAGATAAATCATCTCTGGCATTATATGTAGAAGTCTGCCAGTGTACTTGTATTTAACACTAAATGCAGTGAATGCATCTGATTCGTAGATGAGTGTGCAGGTTGTGCACACACATCCTTGTAACTGCCATCTAACAAATAATCTCTGGTGCTTTCTATTAGCTGCTGAAATAACAGATATATTGTAAAGGATTTATTTCCTTTAACTACTGAATTGTTGTTGCTTGTGAATTAGTGAAGGCAATGAGGATTTTTAGGTTGATGGTGTTCTGTAAGATTCCTGCAGTCTTACATGAAACAGGCAGTTCTTGTTCAAGCCCTTCTGTATCCCGTTGTTATAATCTCTCTTAATAGTGTTATGCCACATCCACTTACCCTCTGTTCTAAATCAGAGGTCCATGCAATAGATGCTGGAGATTGTGACACTGAATCCACTGAGGAGCAGGGGGCATATGTTGAGAAGCACACGTGTAAGCAGGACGGTGTGTAGGGCTGCCTGTAAACCAGAAGTCATCTTCTGGGGCAAAGGGGAAATAAAAAATCCAAGGGAATAAAAATCTTAGTGGAATGAAAATAAGATCTTTCACAACATGCTGCAGAAAATGAAAGAATTTATTGTTCCAGAAATTATGTTAACAGCTTTAAGAACCGCTCTTACAAATGTCTAAAGTTGGGATTTTGACAAATCAGCATTTTTTAACATACAAAACTAACTGATAAATTCCCTGTGACAGTAACACAGATTGCTCCTAGAATGGTATTTAGATGTTGGAAGGAACTGTACCAATTACTGCCTTGTTAGAACACCTGTCCTAATTTGTCTGTTCTTAAAACAATATATATTTAAACCTTGTGTTTTAAAGCAGCCAATGTATGATAGGGAGAAAAATTGTTTGTAACTGTGAAGTGACTACTGATGTGTGATCTGACTGAAATCTCATGTTTTAGAAAATACAAGAGATGGAGGAAAGAAGAATTGTGAGGATAGGTGAATCCATGAAAACTTTTGCAGATGTTGACCGCCAAGTGATCCCTATCATTGGAAAGTGTCTGGATGAAATAACAAAGGCTGCAGAATCAGTTGATCACAAGAATGTAAGTGTTACGTTGCTTGTATTGCTGATTGTCATCTTTAGAACTGATGGCTTTGTGCACAGAGATCTAAATGCTGGGTCCAGGCTGCAGCGTGAGGGCTTTATATTCACAGAACTAAAACAAATAATGGGCTCTTGTCCCAGACTACTTTGTCCAAGGCAGATTATTTCCTAAATCTACTTAACATCAGGAAATGCCACGCTTTCTTTTCTTTCAGGAATATTCTCTCCTTTTGATAGGATAATGACTTCTTGAAATAATTGTTAGTGAAGATTAGAATTCTGCCCAGAATAAGGAGAATGATGGCACGATTCCAGATATCTAATCACCACCAATTCTTATTCAGATGGATTCTGTACTCTTCTAATAATGGAAGTAATTAAAATGTTGGCTTCATTAATTATTACAACAGTTCTGGCAAAATTTCTACTTGGTTTTAAATTCTTCATTTGAAGAATTGAGACTTGCTAGCAATCTGTACACGAGTTCTGGTAAAACTTAATTTTGAACATCAAAAAATAAGCCTCCCTGATGAAAGCTGATAAGGAGTTCAGTTGTGCTTCCTGATGTATGGTTAGCACAAGGGCAAATGTGTTTTCTATTTTGTTTTCAGAATGATCTACTCCCTTTGTAAATGAATCCTGTGCCTGCTCTTTCTGCCCTTCTCACGGGTCGCATTAGTGCTTCAAATACAAACAGCATGTGTCTCGCTGTCTGTTTGAAATTCCCATACAGCTTTTCCACTGGAATCTTTTCTGAGCCATTCAGTGCCCAGAGCCCAGAGACTGCAGTTAATTGGCAGCACAAGCCTGAGGCTGAGGTTTTGAAATGAATCCCCTGCTTTTGCACGGCGGTTGCTCTCCCAGAGAGCAGCATGGGAAACCAAGGAATCTGAAAGTTACTGTTTCCTTTTTGGGGTAGGAGAAGGAGCACAGATTCCCATGTTTGAACAATGCACCCTTTTTGGGGGTGCAACTCTTGGGGCTGTATGGCGAAAATCACTGGGGAGAGATTCATAGCTGTGCTTATACTACACTCAAATCCTCAAACAGTCTGAGTGACACACACAAACCACTTACGCTGAGGATCTGAGCCAGGATGAATTTTGTACCAACTTTGGTCTCTTGCACACAGATGTGCACGTGAGCCATCAGTCCAACACAAATACATTAGAAAAAGGTGCTGTGAGCACTGATAGCTTAATAAGTACTAACAAAAATGTGCTTAACTGCATTTTTGTTATAGCTGAGCAATGACGAAAGATTTAGCCCGTTCTGTCTGGGAAACTAATGTGCCTAAAAGATTCTTCTTGTCTTAAAATATCATTGAGGGCTTTATGTCTCTGGAACAGTGGTTTCTCACCTTGACTCTAATAAGAGTGGTACACTTGTTCCTGTGTCCTACCACGTTATAAGCAGTCATAGCTGCAGACAGTGGCAGTTTAACATCTTGTTCTCCTCCAGGCCAGTTGTGCAAACTGCCACAGCAGACCTTTCCCATCTCTACATTAAAATTTTAAGAAGGCAATTTTGGCTCTTAGACTGCTATCAGAAGAGTTTCTTTTCTTTGAAAGATTTAAATTGAAGTTTATCTCCTTTACTCATCTCTTTCAAGCCTGAAATTTTTTGGATGGGAAAGTCAGCTAGATCTGAGCTGTAGTCAGCTTTGATATTGAGGTCAGATTCCAGGCAAGTTGAATGCAAGGACAGCTGGTGATAACAAAACCAGTACAATGGTGAGCAATACCAAGAGCCTGCTGAGCAGGAAGAGCTTTATGTGAAACTCTGGGCTCACACAGACACGTGTTTCCCAGCTGGGAGGAGATCTCAGGGATCTGGTAGTGGTAAACAAAAGTACACAGTATCACCAAAGTAGAGATGTAGGAGCTCTGACACTGATACTGAGGAAATACAGTGATGCATCTGGAGTTCTTACACAGCTCCTGACTGGTATTCTTTGGTTTGATTGTCACTTGTTCCACCCAGCTATCATGTACAGAGTTGCTGAAGGAAGGGGGAAGGTAAATGAAAGCTGTGCTGTTGGTGTGGTAGCTTTGGTTCGGAAACCAGGCCTTCAAATTTAACAGGCACAGCAAGTTCAGAGGATGTATTTGTCAGAAAGAAAATAATTACAGAGGGAGCAGCAGTTCTGGTGCTTTACCTTGTGTACCAAACTGAGTCAGCCCTAGCTGAGAGGATGTAAGAACCTGCAAGTTCTGCAGCTTTTTTTTGCTGTCCGTAAAACCTTCCCAGCTGATGGTATGACATTGGTGTACTGAAAAGGAAAAACAAAATGGAAGCACAGCTTTGCAGTTCATGTGAGTGCCTACCTGAACCTATTACCACACTGACCAAACAAGAGGTTTTCATGGCATTTATGAACCGCTGTGATTGAGTATCAGACCTGTGCAGCACAGCAGTAGGTTAAGATGTCATTCTGTAGTTAGGTTGAAACTCTGGAAGCTCAGGCTGCTAACAGCAGGCTTCCTTTCCACAGCCATCTCTGCCTGCCCTGCCATCCATAGCTGCCAGCAGGATTCTCAAAGACCACTTTATTTTCAAGTTTCATTGGATGGCGCTGAGGACCAGAACGATATCTGGAAAATATTTAACTATTCTCTGCAGCTTAAAAATGACAAAGTTCTGCCTCACACCTACTAGCAAAATGGGCAAATGTTCAGGCTTAGCTAGGAAATTTGTAACTGTGCAAGCAGAATTGCTTTATGCCCTCATAGAAGTCCTTACAACTCCCACTAAGCAAGGGAAGCTCTCTGGAATAGCTGGTAGCACTGGTTAGGCCTGTGTGTTCCTATAGCTATGGATGCACTTCTGTTCAATGTATTCTTTCTCACAGAGGTGACATCACAAGGGTAGGCTGGAGTGACTGCTAAGTGAACCTCTGCAGAATTTGCTCCAGCAGCAGATAGAATTAATTTGTTACGGATTTAGGAGTTCCTGTTATGACATTATCTCTCTGTGATATGAGGAGCATGCTATTTATATTTAGCTCAATCACAGTGGAAGGATGTTTTGACTAAATAGAGGGAACGCTGTACAGTTAACAGAGGAAAAAAAAAAAAGGGAAAAAAAAGCTTTAGGCATAGGATAAAATACGAGTAGTGGATTTTATGTAACCTCGTGTATGTTTGTCTTTTCTTTCTTCTTTCATGATTATAAAAAAAAAATCTCTTCAAACGTTCATGTCTACAAAAGTTTTAATGTCAATCTGGGATAAAGTAATGGAGAAAGTGTTGCTTTACCCCCTTTACAAGCTGTATCTGAATTCTACAGTGCACCTGATAGAGTGAGGATTTCGAGCCTTAATTTGGTAGGCATTCCCCAGGATATCTTTGCAAAGCCTTTCTTAAATCTGTATTTTGCTTAATTGCATCTGGCCTCTGAATCTGTGCTTATCCCACTGGGCTTCTCATGAATGCAGTTTTACTCATGGATGTAAGCAGAAGCTGTGAAAGGCTTCCAAAGCAACAAGTTCTTTGATTCAAACAGGATGATGATGCCCTTCTTTACAGAACTAATAAGATCTTTGTGTGCACAGTTCCCCTAACGATCTTAGGGGAGTAAAAACTGTTAGAACACTATAATGTAAAAAGCTTCCTTCCTGAGAAGTCATATAGATCAAAAGTGTTCAGAAGAACTTTTTTCTGAGGCCATTAGACCTAAATGCTTTTGGCAAGTTAAGTCCAAGTCTGCATTTATGTATAATTAATCATGTACGTAGGCTTGACTAGGATAAATGCTATATATTATTTCTTGTATGGTTTATCTTTTTCTTCTATTTAAAAAAAAAAAAAAAGCAAAACCATTGCAGAGAGTACACAGTGTATGGCTGCAGTATCTGGGAGCATTCAGTTTTACATGGTACAGTGCCTTGTTTTGGTGGAATAATGTGCTCTGCATACCTTTTTGAAACATGTTGTGGTAATGACAACAGATTCAAGAAAGCATCTTGCATCCTTGATCCAAGATCCTTAATCATGGAGCAGAAGGAGAAACTCTTCCAGAACTTGGGATCAGGATGAGTATTTATTTGCCAGGATGAGACCAGTCCCTTTAAAGATATTTTCCTCCATAGGAAAAACGTATTTTTGTCCTTGATCTTCTCTGCTATGCCACCAGTATGATGACAGCCTTCATCTGAGATGTTTACACTTGTTCTTGATCTGCCCCATTCCAGGATTCACAAATGGTAATAGAAGCCTTCAAATCAGGGTTTGAGCCTCCAGGAGATGTTGACTTCGAGGACTTCACTCAGCCCATGAAGCGGACTATCTCCGAATCCAGCCTTTCCAACTCCAGAGGGGATGGGAAGTATGAGCCGAAGTTTGGTGGCAAATCCAAGGGCAAGTTATGGCCGTTCATCAAGAAAAATAAGGTACTGACCTGCAGACATGAGCTTGGTGTTAGCTAGTATGCGTGTAGACAATAGCCACTGTGCTGTCTAGAGATCTGGGCAATTACAGATTTTAAAGTGAACTTTAGTTTCAGAAAGTTAATAACTGATGTCTAAATATGGTGTTCTGTTGTAGTCTTTGGTTACTTAAGGTTTTTTTATATATCTTTGAGATTTTTTCGTTGAAATTTCTTTAATTATGTTGCAGTTTTTATATTAATTTAACTGTCATGTCTTTGCCATGGTCCATTTCTGTTCCTAACTCAGAAGGAATTGTATACCACTTACTTAGTGTCACGTGTGCTAACTAACATTGTTACTTCTGGGAAGCTTTAATGTGTCATTACTGTTGTGACACTTCTAAAACTCTTTGACTTTTTCATTTGTGTGACCTCCTCAGTCTGTGCATCGGGTTCTGCAGTTGGGTGGTGGGAAGCAAGGAATTGCTGCAGTTCTTTCTTCTTTAGCATAACTAATGGAGCACAGCTAACTGAGCAGTTGACTTTTTAAAGACCATGTTAACTTACATATCCATTAAACCTTTTTCATTTCACTGTCATATTTTACACCATAATGCATGGCACCGTACATCTGAGGATACCAGAATGTGTCAGGATGGCTGCACTATATCAGTTTACAGAAACACTGATGGAAGCTCAGAGCAGCTTCACTGTTTTGATCTCACCCTTGCTCTGACCCTTATCAAACCACTTTTACTAATGACACTGATAGTCCAAAAGCCTACTTGATCAAAATGGGTCGTTCCTCTTGCTGGTAGAAGAGAGAAGTTGGCTGTCTGGTGCTTACATTAGTGTAGCCAGAAGCAAAAAAAAAAAAAAAAAAAAAAAGGGACCAACTTCTGAGCAAATTTGAAGCATTTGTAGAAGTGAAGTTTGATGCACGTTACTGAGGTATGATTTGAAAGCAGGAAGGAATGTGGTTTGTTGTTTTCCAGATAATAGAAACGCTACTGGGCACTAAGGTACCTTCATTATCTGATCCATTTAAATTCAGGTATTTGTAAGCTCTATCCATTTGCATTATTCCGAGTTGTCCACAGAGCAGAGCAGGGCAGTTTATAGGGATAGCACTGCATGGAAGAGTCTGCATGAGCTTCCCGTCAGAATGCTTTGTTACTCTTCTGTTGCATCACTTACTAAAAACTTCAATTTTATCATACCTTCATTTAACACAACTCTAAATACTTCTCCCCCCCACTTCTTGAACCATGGCCTTTAATATTTAATTATTTAATTGTTTTTTCTCTGAATTTCAAATATTGGTTTTGATGCTTATTTTCGTTTTGTGTTTTATCTTTTTATTTTGATTTTATTCTGTCACTTCTCCATCTCTTATACGTAGCTTATGTCCCTTTTAACATCCCCCCATCAGCCCCCTCCTCCTCCCCCTGCCTCTGCCTCACCCTCTGCTGTTCCCAACGGCCCCCAGTCTCCCAAGCAGCAAAAGGAACCCCTCTCCCATCGCTTCAACGAGTTCATGACCTCCAAACCCAAAATCCACTGCTTCAGGAGCCTAAAGCGCGGGGTAAGTTCTCCTCTGGATACCTCTCTTTCTTTCTTTCTTTCTTTTCTTCCTTCCTTGCGCTTTTATATTGCACGTTCTGTTATGTAAGAACTTGTTTTGTTTGGTGGATGAGTCTGTTGTGTTTTATCATAACATGCAGACAAACCCAAGGAAACCCAACCTGTAAAGTCATTTGCAGTCAAAAATCCCACAGCGAAACCACAAAAAGTACAGTTTGATAGAAGTTACCTATTCCCTTTTTTTTGGAAGGAGAGAGAATTATCCAGTGTTTAGAAAGAACAGCTGAACTTGAAGCAATATTCACATACAAGTCACAAATCCATTAATTTAGCAGCTCTGCATACACCGCTGTTCAGAATTGTAGATCTTTTTCTGGCGTTTCCTATGAAGTCAACAGATTTTTTTGGTGCCTGAACTGACTTTCACTTCCCTGTGCTATGGTGCACGTGGTTCAAAATTATATTCTGTGTGCAAAGCTGATGGTCAGACAGGCGTGATCTGAAACGCAGGTGGGAGGTTTTCAGGGGTTGGGGTTTGAGCCTTTCCTGCCAGCAGCTGGAGCTGTGAGCTGGGTGCTGCTCCATTGCAGAGAGGTTGGAACCCTGCAGCTGACCTTGGGGATCCACTGTAGATGGAGCTCAATCAGCTTCTTGTGACATGACACCAGCATTGCAAGTTCATCATACTTCTCTCCTGAAATAAAGCAGAGGATGCTTTTTTCTTCATGCAAGCCCATATGTGGCACAGCTGTACTCAGAAGTTGCTCGTGTACCACTGCTTTGGCTCTGAGATTTGGGTCCTTAAAAGTATTATTGAAAAAGATCACAGAAAGGAGACACAACTGTGCAGTACCTTACAGCCTGCACTAAAAAACACGTTTTAACAGGGAGGAAGTGCAACTGCTTAAAAAAGCCCAAATTCTGCTCCAGGGACTGCACTGACATTTAGGAAAGATGACTGGAGTTGTTTAACAGTAGAGCTGATTTCAGTGGGGGACTTCAGTGGTTAGTCACAGAGAATTGAAAACACTGCTGTAAACAGTATTTTGTCTCATCTGGTTACAGACAGTAAATTTAAAGAAAAAAAAGTTCGTTTTTTTTTTAATATAGGGCAGTTTTCAGTTCTTTTCTAAGGAACTCCCATTCATGACGTATTCAGTGTAGAATCCAAAAATCCCCATTTCTGATGCTTTCTACTGGAGATGTGTCTGTTTTCTAAGTCCTCCTAAGGAGGTTTGGTAAATGCCTTCTCCTCTCAGTTGCAGTTTGGTTCACAACATCTCTTCTTTTAAGCTTTTAAGGAGGGGGGAATTGCCTTTCTGTCCTGCTTCTATAGCAGCAGGTGCCTCTGCACTGCTTGGATGGCTGGCAGCTGGCAGCCCTGTTTGTATGGGGTAGCAGTGAGGCACATGGAGAGAAAGGCAGTGCTGGAGGTGGGAGCTGACACTGTGACCTAGTCCTCCAGCAGTGCCATTCACTGAACTGATTATTTAAAATAATGCTGAGTATTTCTAGTTCAGTCTAAAAATAAGCTTATAGTTCCTTGGGCAGTGCATGAGCTTGTATTTCAAATGTACTAACTCTTATTTATTATTTGGCCTCATAAGCAGTTATGACTTTTAATATTTGCCTGAAAAAATGACATAATGTGCTGTCTGAGAAGTCTAAGTGAGTCTTACAGATGCTTTGTACTGTGTTACTTTTAGTTGGTTCGTTTGAAAAGTGAAATAATGAGAACAATTTCCTCTAGCTTTCTCTGGAATCCTTCTAATTTCTGCTGACAAGTTCATTAAAAATGCAAAAAGGAAGGCTATTACTAAATCTTCATCTGAACCTTTTTCACTGTGTTCTCCTCTTTCATCTCCTTCCCCTGTTAGCTACCAGGATGTTTGTATGTAAACAGTTTTGGTGCCTGACTCATCCAACAGAGTTGGAGGCCAATGTTCAGATCATCGTGGCATTTTCCAGAGGGACGAATTCAGGCCGCTTAGTTCATCTAGAAGTATGGAGGAGGAGAGGCTGCTAAGAGCTGGCAGCTCTTTCTGTCTGCTCTGAGAATGCTGTTGATGCTTCATAGGTCCTTGGTGATTTTTGTTATACGCAGCGTCAGACTAAAAGGTCATGGAAGTGCTTAATGATCTTCAAAAATAAAATTCTAACCAGATGCACCCCAATCTCATTTATTTGTCAGATGAGAAATGAGTTATTGTAATTTGTCTGATGAGGCCCTCTTTATGTCCAGTACAGCTGGATAACATTGTTAATTCCACTTTTACAATATTACATTTGATAAGATTTCCTTTTCTCGGTTCCTCTCCATCTCATTGTCCCTCTGCCAGATCCGACAACATCTGAATTTTGCTCATGAGCAGTAATGTTGCTAATGCTGCACTGAGATCTTACCAAAGAAATGAGAGAGAAGGAGGTAGGGAGAAGCTGTCTGCTCAGAAGAACATTTGGTCTGTACAGGAATACATTAGCAAAGCAACTTTTGGGAAGGTCGTGCAGGGAGCCAACAGAACAATACAACGTAATGGATGTTTGGCTTTGGACACAGAACAATTTCATTTGCTTCTCTGCCTCTGTGCTGGTTTTGTTCAGCCAAACACCTTGCAGTACAGGTGGCCGTGGGAGATTTAAAGTACTTAAGTAATAAAGATTATTTTAGATTGTTCAAACAAATTGTCAAGAAGGGAGTCCTTCCTGGCTTTGCTGATAATCTGAGCTGTTAATGCCTGCAAAAGGCTTTGCAACAATTCAGAGGAAATGGGTTCATACTCCTTTCTGTCCCTGGTTTAAGAAAGAGGGGAGCATGGCAGGGAACTACTTAATGTGAACACAACTAACAGAAGTGTAATGGGATAAACACAGCAGAACTACACACTGTAACCCATCCTTGGATGTGAGGAGTGATCCCCATACAATTCCTCCATAGGTCCTTTTGAGATTGCAGTGAGTGGCAGTGTGTTTTCGTGATCTGCTTCCAAGTTTTGTTTTAGCATCTTCTGTTACCTTTGGAAAGAGAGATTACAGAGCTAAAGTGGAAAAGGCACTGGTGACTGCTGAATTGTTTGTGTAACGTTATGCCCTGCAATCTGGCTTTAGTTTTGGCTCTCAATCTAAAATCCATTGAGTTTTGTTTCCATGGAAGGAAGCAGATATCTGAACAGCAGATGTGAGGTTAATGCACCAATAGCAGAATCATTGATCACTGCCAGTGTGAAATGCTGGTCTGTTTGAAAGAAAAGCAACAGAACTTATGTTGGTGCTGACACTTGTCAGTGGCTGTGGTTTTCTAATCATGTTCTCCTATTTTCATCAAACTTACTTTCTTCTGACCCCAAAAGCAGAAATGTCCATTATGAGGAATCATTAAGACCCGTTACAGTGCTTACAGAAGATCTGAGCTAAAAGAGGGGAAAGTCTACACAAGGCTTCTTTTCCTCACTGTTTCTTATAACTCTTTAATTAAAAAAAAAAGTCAGTGCTTAAAATCAGCTCTGCCTCTCTAGGGAAGTAAAATCCAGAAGAGTACAAAAATGAGGAACCACTTACATAAGTCATAATTTCATTTATGCTTGCTCTGCTTTTTCTAATTCCATTTTGAGGACAAAGGAAACATAGTATTCTGCTAGTTGAAATTAATTTTGTGTTTTTCCTTTATTGCTACACCGGCAGTAACATCAGCACCTTTATTTAAAGAGCAATACTTCTGAACTAACCAAATCCAGGGGTAGAACTTACACCCTTGCACCACTGTGTACACTGAGCTGAGTTGCTTCGTGTGGTCATTCGGACTCTGAGCTGCGGTCAAACAGGAGGTGGCTCTGGGAGCAGAGGCACAGATGCTGCTGTCATTGCCCACACAGCCCCATAGGGTCCAAATGAGGGATTTTTGTGGTTTCCTTTTTAAGTGGAAGTTGTTGACTTCATTACAGTGTAACTTCATTTCCGTTGCATCAGTTTAACGTTTTCCCTTTCCATCCTGTCCCATTTCTGTGATGCACTGTGCACTTTTTCCTGACACCTGTAGCCCTGCCCGGGGACCACGACCTGGCTGTGCTGTGATTGTGCAGAAACACCAACCAAACCACACCAGCTCCTCACCTGCTGTGTTCCCTGCCCAAGGGAGTGCTCTGTGCTGTGATGCAAGTGTGTGTGTGCCAAAACACCGGGGCTTGGGCGGGTGGGCTCAGAAAAGCCAAGCTTATTTCAGCAGAGAGATTTTACCTGGCATGGCATGTTTAAGCTAGCCTTTAAGAATATGAGATCTAAGTGTTATAAAAGTGCTGAACTCGATTAAAGCTCGCAGAGCATCTAGCAAGTTTCCACTTTGCACTTAAAGCTATTAAACACCGAGCTGTCTTTTGCTGTAGAAGCAGTAAACACGGGTGCTGTGCTGGTCTCCACCGTAACGCATGTGTTTTCTCTTGCTGACTCACCAGCAGACACAGTCTTTGTATTTTCACAAAGAACTCATGAAGAGGACTTTAGGGACACCCACGTGTGCCATTGAGGCTAGGGAATACGTTGTAAGTCCACGTATGGTGTGATCAGCCCATACCGTTGCTGCACAGTCGCTAACCCCACTTACAACGCCCTGAGAGTGTGCTGTGGAAATGTGCTTTGTGTAAAAGAAATGGGAAACTGCAGGCTTGGTGAGAGGCAAGCTGCAGCTGAGTGTGTTAAGAGCAGGAGAGACTTGTCTGCTAGGCCTGGAAATGCTGAAATTCACACTCCTCTCGGAACCGTTTCAAGTGTGCTTGGCTGTACAATAAATAGAAAACTAAAAATTATATTCTATATTTGTTAGCTTGTAAAGCTGAGCTGCTTTTACAGCAAATTTCTTCTACGTAGAAGTGCTCCAGGTGGGTTCCTTGCATTTATTCTAAATTACTTTATGAATGCAGTTTGACCATCATGAGCTGTAGGGACGCATCCCTGGCCGTGGTGGCAGAGCATCTGTGAGCCTTTGGCAAACTTCCCTGAGCCCTCTGTGACAATGACAGCTCATGGAACCAACGTTTGTGACCTCTAAATCTGATCCCCAGCGAAAGCATCGTATAGGGTGGATTGGTGCAGGAGCACTGAGAAAGAAATTTACCTTTGGGCTGTCTGGAAAGGCAGTGATTTATTTCAACCCCGATTTCTGTAAGTGAGGTTAGTGTCTGTCTGTGACTGTCCAATAACACATGGACTTGCTGGCTTTCGTGCTCTCTCATGTGTTATTGAAGCTTGTGGCTCTTAGGCTCTTCATTTTTTCCCTGCAAGACTCGTTCTAAATTGGCAGCTTGAAACAGATTTGCTCATTTTGTAGCAATGTGATTTATTTGATCATTTTGAGGGGGAAAAACGCTCCGCTTCCAGGAGCTGTGAGCAAGTGTGTCATTGTGACAACCCAACAGAATGGGCAAAAAGCAGTTCTTCGGTGAATGTTTAATGCAGATTTACTTTCAGTCTGCTTATATTTGTTTATAGAAATTGAATCGCTGTCGTGTAAAATTATCAATGCATTTCAGAAATGGAAAGCTGTGAATATGACTTATTTCAGCATTTCATTGTCTGTGATCTGCTTTACTCGTACTGGCTGTAACAATCCCCGACGTTCTCTTTGGAAATGCTCTTAATAAGTTCTCTATTTTTGCCGTACCTAATTAACAGTGCAAGAATTGGGCATACAATGTGTGTAATCTCTGAAATTTGCTGAATTTACAGCAGAAGAATAGTCGTGATGCAGATGGTTCCCTGCAGTAGTGCAGTGCCTTTAGTCTTAGTGTTTAGACATTAGCGCATGTAGCATACATCTGTGCCTCTCTAGAGTGCTTCATAGGTAAATATTTCCTCTGCACCATCAGTCCTGTCTGTATATACATAGGATCTCAGTTTGTGCTGATCATGTCTATGCTAAAGTTCACAGGAATGCTAAAGATAAAACGCAAACAAAAGCTGCCTGCACTGAATATCTCCTGCAATATATTTTAGCTCATTCTGTCTCCTCCTCCTGCGATTCTTCTCTCAAATTGATTGGTTTGGTTTGGTTTTTCAATGGCCTTGTAGCTAAGAGAGTAAATTTCTTCACTGCGCTGTGATTATTGAGCGTTTCTATGCTGATAGATTGAACTTCAGAGGGAAGCTGAACTGCTGCATTGTCACTTGATGTATCAGTTCCAATGGAATAGTTTACTATTAATTTTAAGGCTATATATTTCCCTTGAATTATTGATATGTATTACTGCATAAATTCTGCTGACTAATGACAATCGTATTTGAAAGTTGAGTATTTCTTGAGCAGGCTGTCAAAAACATCATAGGTGTCAAGCCAGCTTTATTTTAAATCCAACCCAAAAGAACTCTTGCTAAAAATGGAGCATCTGTTTGTGAGAGCTCTGTATCCAGGAGCTGTCAGTGCTGCTATTAGAGAACTCCTGAATGGCAAGGTGTGCAGAAGTCTGACAACAGATTATGGCCTGGGGCAAGAGATGTTTTCCCATTTTCATGTCAGCTGTCTTTGACACAGAGCACATGCATTTATGCATTTAGAAGCTCGCTGCACACCAGCCCTCAGTGCTGGTAGTACAGCCACAGTGAGGACTGCTGGAAGCCTGAGTGCAGTTTTGATTCTCCCTTTAGTCTGGTTTTGTACCTTGAGCAGCAGTCAGCTGGTGCTCCTTGGCACGAAGCAGAAAGGCACTGGTAGGCTCCAATCTCTTGGAAATAACATAAATAATATCTTCCAGCACTGGCAGAGAGCTTTGGTAGTTCTGGTGGTTGACTGCCTGAGCACATTTTGTTCACCTGTCAGTTTGAGGCCCTCCAGCACTGCTCAGAGCCCAACGTGTAAGTGATGTAGCACAGAGGCAAGCTGTGCTGCTGTGTGGGTCATTTTTTTAATGTACACCTCTCTTTTTGCACTCTCTTCCTTTCCCAGATTAGCTAAAAGATGATGTTTTGGCTCTGCACCAGGGAACGTGCCAACCTTTGGGGACTGGATCATGTGTATCATTTAAGTAGCTTGAATAACGTCTTGCTGTGCTGCCATAGAATCAATTTGGTGTGAAGAGATTTTTTTTTTTCCCCTTATTCTTGGTCCTGACCTTGTCTGACCGTGTGGCCAAAATAAGTTTGAGATAAGTATCTGTATGAATTGTTTAAGAACACCAAATGGCTTAAGTGACTGCTCAGAAAGCATTGTGTGCAGCAGTGGAGGTAATTTGGGAGTACAGTCATTTGGACACATGCCTGCGAGCTGGGCTTTGTCTCCTGGAAATGACCAGAGGCCCCAGCAAGCCTTTAGCAGCAGGAGCAGTGCCATAGCTCTCCCTACCTGCAGCTAGCTGCTGTCCTTCCCTGCTCCTGCACAAAGGGGCTGATGCTTGTGACTGCATTG
The DNA here is from genome assembly GCF_987193195.1 of Phasianus colchicus. Lineage (NCBI taxonomy): Eukaryota > Metazoa > Chordata > Aves > Galliformes > Phasianidae > Phasianus > Phasianus colchicus. The sequence continues at coordinate 7,953,714 of NC_143454.1, read as the reverse complement.
CAGCACGTTTTCGATCTGAAGCGACTTGCACGCCTTTACAGGTGCTTTGTTTTGTTTTGCAATTCAGAATTCAGTGAGGAAATCCTCCTTGCAGCAAGCAGTACTGAGGCAGCCCAGGCAGAGCTCTGCCTGCCGTACAGAAGCACACAGGCAGCACTCCCAGCTCTGCTCCAGGCGAGGCCATGGCAGCTGCCCAGTGCTGCTGGGCCCTCTTGTGAACTTTTGCACAGATCTGTCAGTGTTACCCATCCAGCGAGGGCAATGTGTGTCATGTTATTGGAACAGCACTCTGAAAAGTTCCTCTTCTACTGATGCTCTGTTGTATTTTTTTTTTCTCTTTCCTCCCCCCCCACCCTGTATCTCTCCAATTTTTACATGAAGCTTTCTCTCAAGCTGGTAAGCACATTTTCAGCATGCCTGTCCTGTGTTTTAATCACAACTTTGTGTGTGTTTGAATGTGCACTGTGCCGCGGATGACATGACACTGAAATTGTTAAATTTGTTTCTTCTTTGTTTGCTTTTTTGCTGTTTATCAGATAACTCTGAATACGCAGGTCTGGAGTCTAATAGAGGTGATCGAAACTCAGTCTTTCTAATAAGCTGCTAAAAAATTAATTCTAATACATAGTTTAGCTTTCATTTTTGTAATCTAGGGCTATGAAAATGTAGAAAAACAGTATCAAGTAATTCTGTTACTGTGTAAGTATAAATTGAGACGTTAAAAGAAATCAAGATCTGTTTGGACTTTTTCCATAGAGAAATGCATGTATTTGGTGTGACTGTGACATAGCCACAGAGTTTGCTTTCTGTGTCCAGGTGTTTACTGGCAATCTGCACCACGGTCGCCTACATTTTACAGCCCTATGTAGTCCTTCAGAATAACTAATAACAATTAAAATTCTGTAAACCGTAACCAACAAGGTTAACTCAGTCTGATTTGAATTTGCAAATAATGTTATGTATATGAACCCCAAATTCGATTCGGATGCAGCTGGGAAGTTTGCTTGAGCTACGGTAAGGAAACGTGTTACTGAGTTGGAAGGGAACGGGTGGACCTATTTGGGAAAGCAAATTGGGCTGAATTTGATATTGCAGGCTCTGTGCTGCCTGAGATGTGCCACACCTCAGTATGTCTCTGGTAGATCGTTGGTGTTCCTTTGCCCTTTGTGATTCCAGGGGGAACTCAGCTGTTCTGCCCCAGTTCACGCACTCATTCCAGAGCCACAATGACTGGTGGCAGTTAGAGAGCTTCAGAGGATCTGCAGCTCCTTAATTGCATTAGGTTGGAAGTTTTCTTTTTCCTCACCAGTCGCTGCCTTAGGTGCTCCTTCCCTGTTACTCCTCCCTACGTACACATTGTCCACGGATTTATCATTTTGGATCTGTTCTGTCCCTAGCAGCTTGTTCTGAGGAGAGGTGTGTGCCCTGGAAGCTACCTGGGGTAGCTGTGGTGTGCCTGCAGAGGTTTGGGGCCCTGCTGCTGCCCTGCACAGCGCAGTCACTCATTGCTCTTCGTTTGCAGTATTGCACTTCTGGAGGCCTGTGGTAGAAGTGGGGAATGGTGGAAATCTCTGGCTCACTTGGAAACCTTCTTCTTTTGGCTATTGCCATCCATTGACCTATTAGTCCCAAGTGCTTATACCAAGAATTTCCACTTGTTTTTGTGTAGCGCAGCTGAGCTAAGCCCTCCCATGTGTAGGAATATATCATCCCCAGACAAACGGCCGGCCTGGCCTTCCCCCAAGAATTGCACAAATCAGGATGATGTGTATTTCTAGAAAACGTGCAATGTTTACAGCTTGAGAGATGGTTCCAGCATCTTTTGCTTGAGAGCATGAAATGTGCCTAGCATGTGCAAAAGTTGTTCCTTGTCTCTTCCTGCTGGAGGAGGACCTGTAGCAGCTGTTCAGATGGGAAGTTACCAAGCATGGAATGAAGTCTCTGTGAGTTCACCCAGTCTCAGGCATGCATTTCTACACAACACTGATGCTTTGGTCTGAAGCATTGTGGGCACAAATACCGAATTTAATCTGGCCTAGAGCTCTCAATTGAAATGAAGTATAGAAAAGGAAGAGCTTTTCCAGATTGCTTTGAATACATCTGGTATAACTGAGGATGTTTTCAAGCATCTCTTTCTCTTCTGAATAGAACTGAAAAGAATATTTGATGTAGTCTTTCTGTTAACTGCTCATTTATTTACAAACCTACATCCAGATGCTCTGCCTTAAAAAGATATGTATGGGTTTAGCATGCAGGCTGACTGTAAAATATACTAAAACAGCCTAATGTGACGTGGGAGTTACTGCAAAGCAAGTGCTGCCAGCATTAAGGAATGAATTAAAATAGAAATCTCCTATGCCACGCACAGCAATGTAAGCAGTAATTCAGAACTCTCAGGAATGCACGTGGCTGCTGATTTAGAATTAGTTTAACTTGTTTCTTGCGTTGTGCTAGATTTGCTTTCCCATTGTTTCACAAAATAGAACTTGATGTGTGTTATTACACACGGGATCAGGCCTCCACTCAGATGCATGTGTTCATTCTTACTGAACACAAACATGGCAGCACTTTCATTACACCAACCTGATCTGCTTTATTGAAATCAAACAGCAGGAGGTGGAGGAGGTGACCTGTATGGAGTTGTCCTCCACCCCTCTGACACCCACGTGCCTTTGCTGTAAGTAGCATGTTCTGCAAATGCAGAAGAAAGAGTGCACTGTCTCAGAGTGCACCTTCAGCACAGAACTGAAGGGGTCTCATGGGCAGTCTTTGTGGCAGAGTGTCCCCTAAATCACTTTCCCCTCAGAGAGATATTTGGCATTTTAGTAAAACTAATGTTTCAGCTTGGCTCACGGCCTTCTAGTAAGCTGATGGGCTATTGAATTTGGATGCTCAGCTTTGTATTTTGTCCCTTTCTTTTTCACGTATGCCAGTACTTCTCCTTAGAAACAGGACATGAAACAGGTGAAAACCAAGACAGGAGAAACGTGTGCAAATTCTGGCTTATGTACAAGACCTTCATTCTTTTGTGATTCAGCTGGTTGTAAGTCTACCTGCTATACAAAATCAGAGTAGTCAGGGATGAAGCATAGGGACAGTAATAATTAATTAAAAATCTGACAAACACCTTGAGAACTAAGAACTGCAACCACTTCCATCGAACCAAGCTGTTGCATTAGTTTCACAAAAAGAAGGTCAAATATCCCACTAGTTTCATTTTTGCTGCTCTTTTTTTAATGTTTTAATTAAAAAAATATAACAAATATAAGGAGTTTAGTTATATACATCAACTATTTTATATATTTTATGTGTGGCCCAAGACAGTTCTGCTTCAGTCCTTGTAGCCCAGGCAAGCCAGAAGGTTGGACACCCATGAGTAAGAGTGGGCCAGCAATTAACAGTGTGCTCAAGAAGCATGATTATGACACAGAAGTAGAAGCTAGCAACTGCTTTCGGGGGATGCTGTGTCTAGAGGAGTAGGGGAAAGCAAGAAGGATTAGCTTTCCATGAGAATGAGATCCTGTTAAGTAAAATCTGGTGTTAGCTATGGTTAAAAGTAGATTCTCAGCTTTACCACTGAATTCTGGCATTCTTGCTGATCTCCCATTAGCCACTTGGTAAGGAAGTGGTCCTGGGCTTGTTTCTTAGGCATTCTGATTCCCAACCATTCAGGGACTGATAACTCATAGCACAGATGATAACAATGCTTCAGACCATTGTGATTGCTTCACAGATTTGTGAGCTATTTTCAAAATGCAGTCGTGAAAGATTCGTGTAGACTCTGATTGTTTATTTTTTTTCCCCTCCATTCCACTCTGCAGGGAGCTGGGCCAGAGGACTTCAGCAATCTCCCACCTGAGCAAAGAAGAAAGAAACTTCAGCAAAAAGTCGATGAGCTAAACAAAGACATTCAGAAGGAGATGGATCAAAGGTAAGCCAGCTCCTCCCATAGAAAATGAAGTAGATCAACTGAAACAACTAAAACATAAAAACTGATAAGAATAAGGTTATAGTGTTTTCTAGGGTGCTGTTTCAAGAGAAGACACAAAGTTTATTGCTAAAAGACACAAAGTTATTGCTAAAAATGTATTTATTGCTGAAGCTGTAATCAGTAATTTAATTTTGGCTGATGTAAGTCAGAGCTCCCTTGCAGGAAAGTAGCAGTCCAGTCATGAGCAAGACGAGCATTGCTGTTGGATACACAGACATTTTTGTGTGTGTGTGTTGTGAGCTGTTACTGATGAATTGGGTGTGATGGTGGGGGGTTGTTTGCTTGTTGTTTGATTGGTTTTAGTTAGTACAGGATGTAAACATGGTCTCAATCAGGGTTACAGTCATAAACCTCTCAACACTAAGCAGATCACCTGCAAATGTTTGATGGGCAAATGTGATCGTGGGTATATCCCAGCAAATGAGGCTGTTATGAGCTTGATAACATTGTCCAAAGTGCTGATTGTTTGGTGTATATCTTAAGGCTCTGATCTGTAGCATACATTTCCTGGGAGCAGGAAATATGAGTCCAGTGCTTTTGTGGATGCTTTTTCTACAAGACTTCGTTTATCGCTGTGGTTGAGAACAAGACCATTTTAGTTACACACTTTCTATTGATTCTGGCAGCTTGTATTTGTTTCTTTCAGTGTTTGTTCACATTCTGGCTCCTGCAATTGCATTAAAAATTCAGCACACAGAAAAACAGAACTTTTCTTCCCAGAGAGATTTTAAGACTCAGCCTCATGGCTATTAGTCCATCCCAAAACACTGCTTCACATTTACATGGATGTGCCTGTGTTTTCTGCTAGATTCCTTTGAAGAACCTGTTAATTTTGGTTTGCTGACAGACTGTTTTCATCATTTTATTTTGTTTTATTTTCATCACTTATTTCATAAATGAGAAAGGAAGTTTGCACATGGTTATATTACTTTCCATAGTTTTTTTCTTCTGTGGTAACTTGCATTTCTTTCTGTACAGATTTACCCTTCTGTATTGATTCTGAGGTAACTCAGTGTTAAAATCTGGTATGAAATCTGAGTAGAATTATGCTATTTTAAAATGAGCATAGTATGTGATTGGGGAATTAACACCAGCAGTTAAGTAAGGGTTAAAGAGTAGTAATCATCGTGACTCATATGTTTGCAATATTGTCCCTTAGGGTTTCAACCACAGAGCAGTCCCACTTCCTTGCCACCCACACTTTTTCTCATTTTCTCTGCACAAAGCAAAAGCAGGCACAGGATTGCAATTGTCAGGAGTTTGGTGGGAAATTCCAAAATATAAAGAGTGTTAACTTGAGTCGTGGGACTGACATTAACCTTCTTCCCCCCAAGTAATGCCTAGAGAAAAGCTGAATGGCTGTGGCAGAAATACAGGAAATCAGCTCATAAGCCCATCCATCTCTGAGCTCTGAAACCTTCATCATGCAGATAACTTTTTCCTTAAGTTCAACGTGCTTCAGGTCAAAGGCAGCACACTGCTGGCAACGAAAGCTCCGCAGGCTTCCCTAAGGGATCTCATGCATGTATTATATCAGCATTGGTCTTATGGTACTGCATTCCTCATAGTGGGCCCTAATATTAACATCTCTGAAACCGTAGGCACTTGGCATCTGGGTTGATATGAAACACAGCCCCCAGAAACAGTCTGGTAAAAATACAGTGTAGCTTAACAGGATGCAGGGTCGCGTTATGTGGCCCGAGGTCCATCTGTTGCTGCGCTGTGACAAATGCAAACCATCTGGATTCAGCTTCCTTTTAAGCAGTGCGAAATAAATATCTTACAAACTATCAGCTTTGCAAAAGGCAAAATGCAACAGGCAGGGTTGAGAGTTTCTGGTTATCACTCCATTTCTGTTACTGTTATGTCTGCATTCTGCTCTTTGTCCCAGTTACTCAATTGGATTTCAGCCCACGATGGAGAAGAATGATGCAACCGTTTGTCTGTCTCCCCCCAAAACTGGGATGATATTCATTTAGGAACTTTTATTTTTCTTCTGTCTCTCAGAGATGCCTTAACGAAAATGAAAGATGTGTATATCAAGAACCCACAGATGGGAGATGCAGCGAGTGTGGACCACAGATTATCAGAACTTGAACAGAACATTGAAAAGCTACGATTAGAAGTGCAGAAATTTGAGGTATGGGGAGGGTTATAAATGTGATGTTGGTCTCAATGAGTGCACACATCTTTGATGAAAAGTAGCACAGTGTATGCACGCTTGTCAGTAGGTGCTTCTGTGCTTTTCCAGATAGAAAAAAAAAATGCTTCAATCCATTTTTGTGTGTGGAGAAGTGGTACTTAATCACTTACATTAATTGAGATCTTTGAGCCTATTTCTGTAACATAAATAAGCACCATCGCTTGTGATTGTCAGCCAACAGCAGTGCTCTTTAAATTGCCCAGAAATCCATGCCAAGTGGAGGAGGAGATAAAAATGCAGGATTCTCTAGACTGCCTAGAGAGGTTCAGATGCTTGCTTAAATAATGACCATCATCAGACTACAGATGACTGTGGGAAATTGGAGGAATGTAAGTGGGAAACACCATTTGAAGTCTAATAGCAAGACAGAAGCCATCAGATGATTCACGTTTTATGGAACAGCCTGCCATTAACAAGAAGCTTTTAGAGGTGCAGAACCTCAGAAGCATGAGTAGTATTTGGAAGCAGGATCCATTAGAAATGTATCCCGTTACAATTAACACCAGAGGGATTATAGGACTGAGGAAAGGCTTCACTCTATAAGCTGGGCCACAAACATGAAGATATACAGCCTGTTCATGTTGTTCCTTACAGTCATTTGTTTTACTGTCGATTGCTTGCTTACCCATTTGAAAACCTCCCCAGCTTTTCTCCTGATATTTCTGAGACCACCATAAGCTGCTGCGCGTCTTACTTCATTGTGACCGGAGTAGCAGTCTGTCCTGTTGTGAATGTAAGCCCCAGTGATGTGACACTGCTGCTTTTCAATGGCAGGGCTGGCTGGCCGAGGTGGAGGGCAGGTTGCCCTCACGAACTGAGCAGGCCCGGCGGCAGAGCGGGCTGTACGAAGCCCAGAACACTTCAGCAGTGAACAGCTGTGCACAGGACCGGGAGAGGTACAGTATCTGTACAGAGCTGCCTTGTTTGGGCTGGTAACTGAACTTGCTTTCTTTAGCTGCAACACCAGGAAAACTTGCTCTGCGGTATTCAGGACTGTGTGACCAAGCTGAAGGCAGGTGCTCCGTGATGAGTTTTGCACACTAGTTTTAGCTTTATAGAATATTCCACCTTTAAGAGCTGGTTTTCTAAATATAATGGCCTCTGCAGTCACTGCTGTGAAGGCAAGTGTGATAGGTTCTTCTTATTATGGAGAGGAAAATGACCATTGCATTACAACAGCTGCTAATGGTAACAGCCTGTCCTGACCATTCTGTGGAACTGCTGAGCTGCTCCAGCTGGAGTTGCTCACCTTGCCTGAAGTGCTGGGTAAACAAACCACCCTCCCTGCTCCTGAGGCTGGTCGCTATAGTTGCTCTGTATTTTTCTCTCTTGAGCAGCCCAGATGGGAGTTACACAGAAGAGCAAAGTCAGGAGACTGAGATGAAAGTACCTGCAACAGATTTTGACGATGAATTTGACGATGAAGAACCACTACCAACCATAGGAACATGTAAAGCTCTCTATACATTTGAAGGTATCATTCAGTCTTTACTCTTCTTTTACTTATTGCTTTGTTTGCTTCCTATGACAAGGGGGAAACCTTCGTTTAACCTCTGCAGTGCTTAAATAGACAATGAAGGAGTGAGTGAGGCTTTGGCATTATTTGTTTTCTGGTGGCTCTAGGGCAGTGATTCATCTTGCATTTTGCAGGGCTTCTGCAAGAAGAAGAGCCAAATCTAGAGCTGTGCATCCCTACAATGGTAGAGAGAAATAGCGAGGGAATAAAATTGTGCTCCGTGTTGTGCACTTCATTCCTTCAGTGTACTTCATCCCATTCTTACTGAAGGTTCCTATGAGAATTTTTGAGCTGGGAGGGCTAAGCTTAAGCTGTGTTATCACCTGAGCATGTGATGGTAGAAAAATACATTACGTGTTTGGGAGTTCTGCTGTGAGGACAAACTTATGTAAGGGTTACATAACTTGGGGTTATGATACTCAGCTGAAGTAAGTTCTTATAAATGTTACAATCAATGCCTTATAGTTTTAGCCTGCCTATGGTACTTAAATGTCTGGCCTGCAATCACTGCTTTCCAATAGAGGAGCTGTAACAGCTGGACATGAGCTACAAGAATATTTGTGAAGTTCAGGTTAATGATAACATGATGGTGGTGCTGGCATTTCCTATGGCAGCTCTTATGTCAAGATGATGTTCCTTCTTTGATTGCACCCTGTTGTCTCCAGAATCATATATTCTTGTTCACACTTCTAGTGATGCAACAAAGGATGGCAGCTCTTTGTTCCTACATGCCATGAGCATGTACTGCACCCGTGGTTCTTACTGTGCAAGGCAACTTAACATCCTTGTTACTTTGTCTTTCAGGTCAGAATGAAGGAACAATTTCTGTAGCAGAAGGAGAAATGCTGTATGTAATAGAAGAAGACAAAGGTGATGGGTGGACACGAATCCGAAGGAACGAAGACGAGGAGGGCTATGTCCCTACGTCTTATGTTGAAGTCTATTTGGACAAAAATGCCAAAGGTGCTATGACTTATATTTAATAATATTATTATTACTTTACTTGCTTTCACAGAGATACCCAACCCTGCAACTTTGCGTTGCATATAGAGCCTTTTAAAAGTCTGTACAGTGCCACAAAGTGCATTATTTCATACATGGACTAATATGGCTTGCTGTACTGCAAAACATGCTTTTTATTGGTCAGAGAAGGCTAGTGTGGTAGAGGGGAAATGCAGCCTTTCCTATGAAGTGCTTGTTCAACTGTCACTGCCATTGCACACCCAATCTAGGGCAGGGAACACAAAGCCATTTGGAAATATTGCTGGTTTTCCTTACATATCCTGGGGGTATTTCAGACATGTTCACAAGTTTGTCCCAAACTGATCCAGTGGATTGCTAATTAGGAAATATGTAGCCTGGTGTTTTGTGTCTCAGCGTGGTAGCTTTCAGAGCCTAATGAGGACCTTTGGAACTGAAACCTGCTCATCATTTAGTTAGAGTGTTTGGAAGGGGAAGCAGAAGTCTTGCCAAAGCCTCTCTACACAGCACTCTGTGATCCTTGATAAATCATTAAAACATCGACATTAAGGAAAATCCTTTATTCTTTCCTGTCTTGATACATTTCAGAAAATGGTCTTTTGGCTGTATTTGCTATTTCTGATGACCCATAACTAATGGGTCTTTTGCTTAAATGCAGTCAATGGAGGCACTCTGAGCTTAAACTGGACGGTCTTCTGTTTCTTAGTTGCTTTTGACTCCTCCCAGATATGTGTATTTTGTAAGCAAGCAGTGCATGCAGGAGAATACTGGGTAGGATACATGCTAGCATGTAAATACCTGGTAATATAATTCACTGAGAAGTTTTAGGTCTGTTTCAAATTGATATGTTTGAAGTCCACTGTTAAACAATTTATGCATTTCTTTTGCAGTCATTTAATCGTTCAGATTATTCTGTTTCCAGAACCTTAAAGTTCTTGTTGTGAAACAAACTGCCTCGTCCAATTTAAAAGAAAAGGGAACCATTCTCATAGAGGTTTATGGACAGTGGAGAGAGAAGAGAGCTGTCTCTGTAAACAAACACTGTAATTTGATCAGTTCACTTTTTCCTGGGTTCAGTATTAAGCAGTGTGTGCCTCATCTGCTGCAGATGGAAGTCTAGGTCTGATTTTTGCCATAGTAGTTTTATGCTTGGCAAATACAGTCAGTTGAGATGCAAGAGTAAACTCGGCCCTTCTGTCTCCTTTGGTTAACCTTTAAAAGATGGGTTTGCAGTGCATGTTTTCTCTGCTTCACGTTCAGGACAAGACAGCACAGAATGAGAGATGTCATAACTCAGTGTTCTCTCCCTTGGAGATTGTGTCCTCTGTGTGTGGCAGTGGTTGAAAGCAACATTATTGTTCTGCTGGAAGATGTGTTCAGCAACGCAGGCTGCTTGAAGCAGCTGAGCTGCTGTGGCATCTCCATCTGTCAGAAGTAGCAGGCATGGCTCTCTGCACGCTCTCTGAGTGATGCTGAAGGGCAGTCTGTGCTGGGAGTGAATGCTGACACAGCTGGGAGGAGTTCAGATCTTTTATTTTTCCCGTTAATTTTGCTGGACTTTAAGAATAAAATCAACTGTGCGTGTGACTATCTAATGGAAGTGAGCTAAGAAATTTCCATATTTTAACATGGAAAACTTGCCATAAAACATCAGAGAAGCAGCATAAAGATTTCTGGGGAATGCTTCTGCATTTAGAAGGCAAACTGTGGCAAGCTGCAGTTTTCTCACTTGATATTAATATGCTGTAGAAGGACTTCATTCAGTCCTTGACTGTTAAAACTGGAAACGACACCTTTCCTGAAAATGACAGTGCTAAAGCATTTACACGCTTCAATCCCTGTTTTCAAAAAGACCCTGGGGCAGCTGGCAGCTCTTGGTGTAGCTGTGCAAAGAGCACTTAGGTGAGGTGCCCAAGCAAAGCCGCAGTGCCTCTGGGATGGTAGGACAGGTAAGTTGTGTGCTGCAGCCACCCCTGTGCGTGTGCTGCTCACGTGAGCCAGCTCAGGGCTGTGTGAGGGCTGCTGGTACAGTTTGCAATGGTAAACTCCAGCCGGAGGGTGTTAGCAAACCCTGTCACAAAAAGAACGGTAACGTCTATCTTGTTCTGCCTCTTTTTTTTTTCCAGATGTGTACAAATCACTTCAGAAAATCTCTGAGTAGGTTTGCATAGGCCTGTTCACCTTTTGTTCTGCGGGTTTGCTGCTACTGCTGTTTTAAGAGATCTATTTCAGAAGGTTTTCTTTAGAAGAGATGAATGCACGTGGCATGTCTCCATCAATGAAGGACTCTGTTAGGTGCCACTCGCTCAGCTGATGCATGTATAAGTTCTCCTTGCAATTTAAATGTGCATCACTGCCGATGGAAGCGCTGCCCCTTGGCACGAATTTAGTTGTAAACAGCAGTCTTGTCCTTCCTGATACCAGTGGGAGCCAACACAGTTCATTCCCTTTGCGCTGCGTTCAGGAAACTGGTAGAAGTGCTGAAAACGTTCAGACTGAGAACTGGATCTGTCAGATACATGGTTGTGTTTTGGGGCTTGTGCCAAGCTCTCCCTGCTATAGGGAGGGAGGAGGAGCATTGCTCGGGGCTCTGTTGGTGTGGCTTATTGCAGGGCTTTCCTGCTCTGGCAGGTGCTGGTGCTGCTGGCTGTCGATACTGAAACCATTTGGACCTTTGTGCTCAAGGCTGACCATCCTGTGTTATTAAATGTGGTACCTCATAATCTGCTTGGGAGCAGAGCCCTCTTTTAAATGTGATACACGGAAGAACTTTGAAATAATCGTTAGATAAACTTTGGTGGCACCCAGCAGAAAAGCCATGCTTGCTGCCCTCAGAGGAGCTGGCTGCTGGGGGACCTGAGTGGTAGGGACTGTTGTGTGGAGTTATGCTTCTGGGGGAGGGAAGAACAAAGATCGAGTCTGGAGCCATGTGAGCATGGCAGCTCCTCTGCCCATGTCTGCTCCATTTTCCCTCTGCATCCCCCAGCTCCACAAACAGCCCTGGTTGGTGGGCAGCTCAGTGCTCTGCTGTTTGCTGGAACCACCGCAGCGAGCCTTGGCTTGCACAAAGCAATAGGTGGAAGTTAACCATGCTGATGCACTTTTGATCTAGGATGTATCTGATTATTTAATGCTTGCCAAATCCTTTAGGAACTGGTGATTAATTAGCAACTGGACTGTGGCTTTTAAAAACAATCTTTGTGTTAAATACTTGTCTTTAGTTCTCCTGGTATTAAAAATATGTATATAACATAACTTAAAAACTAAAGTTACTTGAATTTAAATTGTTTTTATCATTTTATATATATAAATATAAATGGTTTTATAGGTTGTTGTTCTGCTTAACTTAGCTGTTGTTTTGATAACTATTCGGTCCTTATGCTGATAAGCCCTTTTGGTTCCTCAGCTGTCTGCATCTGGTTGGAATTGCATAGGAACTTTTGGTGTCACAGTTTGTTAAATCTGGCCAGTGTGGTTGTTCCATTTCCATTCTTATTTTTTAAAGAATCGTCATCTGTCAGAACTCTCTTTATAGCTTCATGTACCACGGTGTCTTCTTCTAATAAACATTATATTTTCTCATTCCTGTGAGTTTCTTTTCATGGCTATTCTTTTGAGTTTGACTTTGTTAATGGAAAGGATGTGGCCCAGAGCTGCTTTTCACCTGCTTCCCACACAGAGGTACCTTAAGGAGAAATGCAATTGTTTTTCGGGAAGAATATTTTGCTGTGGCTCTGTGGAAACTCTTTTTGTGCTACCATATGGAGCTTTGTTCTTTCGTTGTTGCTGTGGAAGTGGGCAGAAAGGACACCTGAAAGCCGTCCCCCCATCACAAGTGTGAGGGAAGTTTGGACTCATCCTTTATTCCTCCCCATAAAGCAGTGTCTTCAGCCAAAGCAAACTTCTGGATCAGAGCTTTGACCACAGAGCAAGCTCACCCTCAGCCAGAATCCTGTGGCTGCAGGAATGTGACGAAGCATGAGTTCAGAGGCTAAGATGACTTTCACTTACCTGTTTATTTCTTCACTTCCCCTAAGAGTGAAGGGTCTTCGTGGCCTGCTGTGTAGGGGATGCCTGGTCTGGGCTCATCTGCAAAATTCTTTGTGTTTTGGCTTCCTGTTATTCTTCAGTATCATTCACTTGAGCAGATATAGTACCTCTGAGCAGATTGAAACGGAAAAAGCTGTTTGTTTGCTCTGCTGTTGTGCTGAGAAAGTGCTGGCAGGGTTCTGCTCCTGGGTTTGACATCCTTCTCCCAGGGGAAAGCAGCGATCCAGCGATGCTTCCTGGAAGGAAGGGCTGAGGGTGAGTGGTGACTGAGTGTTGGGAAGTACGCCTGAGTTCAGGAGCTTTGCTTAACCCTCTGTAACCCTGTAGGTGCTCGGTTTCCTTTAACCTCCTGCAGGTAGTGCTACTCTTAAGGGAACCCTTTTTCTCCAGTCTCTTTCTAATCCAGTCTCTTTCTTTTTGTCTTTCTTATGTTTTAGATTCCTAAAGGTGTTTGTGCTGGTGCAAGAACCTCGGGGCGAGCTTGTCACAGAAGGAGAAACAAAATGGTCTGTTTACCCTGCAGGCAGTTTAAACATACCCATGGAAAGCCAGACACCCACTCTTGTCTGGAGTTCCCACTTGAAAAATTCAGACCTAAATTCCATCCCAGTATCATTCAGACGCTTGCTCTTTTCCATGGCATGCTACTTGTGGCTCAGATTAACTTACCAGCCTTCCCTGCTCTTCTACCAGCTTGGCACAGCCCTTCTATAAAAAAAAATAACCAGCACTTCCCCTCCCAGCTCCTCCCAGCGCTGGTCAGAGAACCGCTGGCTGCCCATTGATGCAAAGGGCACCTGGAGAGGCCCAAGCATGTGCAGGTCTGTCTTCTGTCCTCCCTCGTCCCTCAGTCCATCTGAATGTATGCACTGGTCCATCAGCATTTCACATGGTGCCTTTAGCACTAATCCTGCAGGTAGTTTCACCAACTTGGAAAGGAGGTGCATACACATGGTAAGCTGCTCCTGGGGACAGTGTTACAGCAGCTGGACTGGACTCTGAATTGGCAGATATTAAACTTGATCCACATGCATCATTCAGTATTCTTCTTTCCACAAAAAAGTCACTAATACTTTTCAGCCTTTATTTTTTTTAAATCTAGGCTGATGCTCATGCCAAGTATTAAATCCCTATGACCTTGCTGTTGCCTGAAAGCCTTCAAGCTCACGTATGTACACTTTCTTTCCTGCTTGTTCTCTTGCCCCTTCCTCTTTATTGCCTCCTCCTTTCTTCCACCTCTCCCTCACACACACACAGACACACACAGACACCGGCGTTTTGGTTTGAAGCCCCGTTCTGCTCATCACAAAGACCTCCATTTTGCTCTTGTTTCATTCTGCATGCTCGCCCTGTTGCCTTGCCTGCGCCCACCTTCCCAAGGGCCACATTATTTTGTGGCTCGTTGTTAATCTCTTTGCAGTTTTCTTTTGTTGGTTTGTTTTTCAGCATTTCAGACCTACCTTCTTCTTTTGCATGACCTCTTGTGCGTTCTCATCAGTTAATGTTTGAATAACAGAATTTTTTTAGAAAAAAAAAAAAATAAAAGAGAAAAGAAAAAAAAAAGAAAACTGCACTGTATTTCGTTCTGCCACGTTGTCATGGACTGGACCTTGGCCCAGAAGTCAACCCTCAGCCATCCTGTTCTCACATGGTTTTACCTGAAGCAGAAGTGATGCTGCACTGTGTCACCTCATGCTTCTGTCTCCAAATACGTTGCACGACCCAGCTGCCTAACAAAGGGGTCAATTGCTTTCCAGATCTGTACTACAAATGTGTTGGTTTCCCTGAATCTTTACTGTTGCTAAGTTGTCACAGTAATCCTGTACCTGGTTAAGCCCTGTAAGAGAGTTCATTGCTCCTCGTAGCTCCTGAGGGCCTTACTTATCCTTAACCCAACCTTACTTATCCTTAAACCAACCCATATTTTGGGGGAGTCCGCTTGCTCTTAGGGAACTTCAGCATCTCTTGTAAAATCCCCAGAACTTGAGGAAAATTTGGGAGCTGCTCTGATGACCCTGAGGTGAACCCTCTCAGGTGTAGTTTGCAGACGTGAGCGTGGTGTTCTGCTGCCAGCGTGTAGAAATGTGTCCCAGAATCATCTGCTCTCCATGCTGGGGTTTGCCTCGGTCTTCCTCGCTCGGGATGAAGTCATTTTTTGAATTAGCATTGTCTTCAGAGCTTTGTCCCTTTCCATTTGAGATACCCATTTTTAATTTCCATAGCAAAAACCCCTCAGTCCTTCAGTGGGTCCTGAGCTGCTGTACTGCACTGCTTACAGCCTGCAAGCATCAACCAGCACCAGGTTATGTTTTAATCTGACCGAAGTGGAGCCTGCGCTGCAGGCAGGGCTGACACCTCAGCACAGTGCTGCTGGAGTCAGAAACTGCCATCTTCATCCCTGCAGCTGGGATCACACAACCCTGCATCTGTGAGCCTCTGAGAGCAGCAGTGCTCGTGGCTCTGTGCACGTGTGTGACAGAGCTGTGTGAGCAGCCACCTCTGGGGGTCCGAATTGTAAAGCAGCCAGCAGCTGTGCAAGAATGGCCATAGAATATTTTAGCTGTAGTGTTTTATTCTTGCGTCTGAAGCACTGTTGAATCAGCAGCGAGGGGAGTTCATTTTCACCTGTTATTGTGCCATCTATGTCAAACTTTAAGTTTGCTTTTATATATTGAATCTGGGTGGACAGTATATTATTGTCAGCCTCTGTGGAGCATTGGGGCAGTTGCAGCATCTGTGTTGTTCAGTAGCACCGTAGAAGGAGCATTAGCTTTAGCTGCCTGATTGTCTTTGGAAGAGTTTTATAAAAAGGCCACAGATGGAGTTTTTATAAACTGGGTGAGCAGCTCCCTGATGCCTGGATCTGCAAACTGACCACAAGAAAAATGGACAGTCACGTATCCTACAATCTCTATTCTGCTGCCTTCATTCAGGGTAAAGAACGGGTAACTTTGGTCGAGTTTACCTTATACAAAAGCAGAAGGACTGAATATGTGCACTGGTTTATAAAAACTCTGCTTGAACTTCTCCTGCCCAGAAGTGGGGATGCGCAGCCTGCAAAACCCTGCTGTCCCCAGCAAGTCTCTAATGCCCTTTCTTAACATCTGTAAATAGAGAAGAAACATATTTACTGATACTGAAAGTTGTGTTTAATGCTGAGTATTTTTCAGAAGTTCATTTAGTTTGATGCATATTGTTTGTTATTTTTTCCTGCCTGAAGTGTCAAAAAACCTAAAAGAAGCCAAATTCTATTTTAACATGATGATGTTGAGCACTTTTTTATTTGTATATGTGTGTATGTGTGTTTGAGCACCGATCTCTAGATTTTGGTGGCATCTCAGTGTTGTGATTTCATTGCCAATGTAAAAGGTTCTGGTGTTGCCCATTTGTTTCTGGAGACAGAATTCAACCAAATAAAGTGCTTCCATTTGAAAGCAAATATTGACCTTGTAACAATGAAAGGAAAGTCATCCACATATTTAAATAAACCTTTAATTCCAGAAGCACGGTTTCACTGCACCCCTTTCATCTTGCAGGGACAAAGAAAAATGGTTTTGTTCCTTTTCTTCCCAATAAAAAAAGCAAAGTCTCTGCTGGGGGTTCTCTGATAGAGTGAGGCTTTGGGCCCATGGCTCCCCAGTGACCTTTCTGCCTTTCCACAGCCATTTCCAGCTGAGAAGGGCCCTGCGACCCACTGCTTCAGCCAGATACCAGTGTGATAGCCTGCTGCATTCAGAATGATGGCATTCTCATGGTACTCCTTTCTTGGTTTTGTTTTTCATACTGGAATATGCAGGTGTCTGAGTTGCTAATGGGGCTCTGAGACACACTGTCTCTCTTTGAGATGCTGTTTTATCAAACTTCCCAGCTAGCAAAAAGGTGGTGTGGTTTTATGGGTTGTTTTTTTTGGATTTGTTTGTTTTTTTCTTCTGTTGTTGTTTTAAACTTTCTGACTTCACCTGTTAGCTCAGTTCACTGGAAGCAGCATCAGCCAGGAGCCATGAGGATGTGCAGCTGTGCAGCTCACGGTCAGTGATGCTTTCATTTGAAGCAGCTCTGTAGAGGTCTACGGTCAGACTGTTGTTTTAACAATTTCATTTGTTCTTTGCCAGCACTAATTAACACCTCAGTCAGTTAAGGGCAAATCAGTTCTGTTTATCAAACAGTCTGCTAGAAAGAATGCTCAAAAGCGGAGAGAAAACTGAGCTGAGAGATGTGCTCCATGTCTTGGTGCTTTTTGGAAAACAATGAGTAGGAGGGAGAGTCAGTCTGGCTCTACCTCTGATTTATCTTAACCAGTTGTAGCATTGCTAACTTCACATAGAAACAGCACAGAATGACTGAAGAGAGGAACCTGAAGCCAAGGTGAGCAGCATCTAGACCAGACGTGAAACACCAGAGGTGTTACTGAACGTGTGAGAGTACAGGATGCTATTTACTTTGGTCATTCAGGAGGGTGGAGATGCACCACTGACAACAGGCTCCCGGATCAGGCTGAGGCAAAGGATGGCCAAGGGAAGCTGTGGGGTCAAGTTCCAGTATGCTGGCTGTGCACCATGGAAGGAAGAGCTATTCCCCTTTCTAGGGATCAGGTTAGTGCAGAGTATTTGTTATCTGTGTATCACAGTCTTAGCTGCATCAGAACTGTCTGTCTATGAGACCACAGTCTAAGCCTGGGAGTAGCAAGCAGGAGAACAGCATGTAAATCAACCCCCCGTCCCCTGCTGCTTCCATAGGACTGGGGGAGGGAGCAGAGAATCTAAAATCATGAAGCTAGCTACATCATTCCAATGCATGAACAGTTCTCTCCCCTTTTTTTGCAGTCAGCAAGAGATCTGAGCTGATACAGCTCAGCCATAATATCTGGCTTACATTAACAGCAAGTCACAAAGCTAGCTGTGCTGAGATGTGCTCAGAAATACCAGACACTTACAGTGGGGGTCTGAGAAAAGCATCAATGATGTCACGTTTCAAATGAAATATAGATGCAGAACTAAGCTTTGAGTATTTTAATGGACAGAGGATAACAAAAAGTTAGGTTTGGCCAGTGCAGCGTTTGTCTAGACGCTGTATAATCCCATCCCTGGGGAAGGGAGTTTGTTAATGTCTCCTGGAATGTTACAAACTGTTCTGCAGTTGCTGAGGTTACGGCGTTTGTTTGCTAGATGCGAGTTTTGACGGTTGATTTCAAGTTGCTAGAGAACGAGCTGCATGTCCTTACTGCCCCAGCTCTGTGGGCAGCCCAGGCTCCAGCTAATGCCATGTTATTCACCCAGCTGGCAGCGACTGCTGGTCTCCTGCAGCCCCTCACCCCAGGGTGCATTTCTATCACCCCCATCTTTCAGCAGCGCTGCTGTTCGCCATGGCAGAGCGTGCCAGCCTGTTACCAAGAGCACTGCATTTCTGGGCCTGCAGTCACAGTGCTGCTGGCTGCATCGTGCCCACGAGCAAAGCAACGCATGCACGTGTTAGCAGGGAGCGTGTGAAACCTTCCAGCCACTGACAACACTGACAAAAACTGCACAGGCTGTGCTGTAGAAAGCTTGAACTTCTCAAGAAACTCCAGCCTCCTCCCCTCACACGTGGCTTCCCTCACGCTGCTGCTCTCAAATAGCACGTGCTTCCCAGCCAGCCCACCTTTCTGAGATGAACTTGGCTGAACCATCATGAGCAGGAAGGCTTTGTGCACAGAGGCTGCCTGAGGAGCAGGCGCCCTCCTCTGCCACTGTGCAGTATCAGCTGATGGACTGCTCAGGAGTTGCTGCAAGGCCTCGTGGCAGCAGGAAGCTTGGGTGTTTTTTTGTGTTTTTTTCATTAGCACCATGAACACGGAGGAAGCTGTCAGATGCTTGGGCCCTGCAGGCAGGCAGGCAGCAGTCGTGCAGTGTGTTGGATGCACATATATTTATTGTAACACGTTTTCAGCACAAAGTATAACACTTAAGCACAGGAGTATTATTACAATCTGTACAATCCTCTGAACGGCACAGACAACACAGACATGCAGCCCTACAGGCTCTGCAGCAGCTTCCAAGAAGGCTGCAGTGGTGAACAAAGCTGAGAACAATGAGAAATCCCAACAGCAGCTCATTCTTTGACCTCCCCTTGGGCATATACAGGCATCCAATAAACAAGATAGTGAAATTAACATGCTGAACCATTTACAGGATTTATTTAAAGAAGGATTTGCTGTTTACAGCAATCTTTTGGTCTAAAAAACAAAATCTGAAGGCCACATTTTTTCCTTTTCAAACTCTTCTGCACTCTTCTCTTCGCTCTATCTGTGAGTGAAAGTGCAGCCCTCCCTTCCTTTCTCTTTTCCATGGGCCCCTGAGCCCAGGTGTGATGCTGTGGAACCAGGCAGGTTCCAGCACTGTGAACGCACAGTTTTGGTCCTCAGCCCAAGAGAGGTCCCTTCTGCCTTGCCAGCTTTGCTTCCATTGAAGCTCACTGAAACACACAGGTGCATGCTGTTTTGCTATGGCCTTGTCTTAGGTGAAGGAAGAACTTTTGAAGAACAGACCTGCTGGGATAGCTAGTGTTCAGACTTTCTTGTCTTCCTGCCTCTCTCTGCTGGCTGTTATTATAGTCCACAGCTACAGCAGCAGAGGGAACACATTATTTCTATTCATTAAATGAGCAACTGCCTACACAAAGGACATCTGTACTGAGAAGCTAAATGACCTCAGCACACAGGTGGAGGCTTGTCTACAGAAAGCAGCTCATTCCTGAAGCCACTCCAGCTGATCAGCCAGGCACCTTCTCCAGTGCTCCAAGAGGGCCCTGCCCACCTGAGCAGACTCTGTGCAAACATACAGTCACCCTCTTCAGACCCGACTCATCCTTTGTTTCTCATGACAGATGCGGGGACAGATCTGTGCTGACAGCAGGATCATTCTGAAAAGGAGTTCTGGGCTTACAAACAAAGTCCCATGCCCTGTTTCAAAGAAGTCTGCCCATTGAACAGCTTTGAGTCTAACCTGTAAGGCTGCATCCCACATCTAGCAAGCTGCCAGGAGCTTAAGGGGAAATAGTACTGAGGGAAGGAGAACTCATTTTGCAGCTTTGTTCTCTGAAAACATGCTGAACACATGAAATCAGATACGAGGAGCAGAAAATCCTGCCAGGATGGTGAAGGTGTAACTTTAGGGCTTAGGGGAGAATGAAACAGACTATTTCAAAATTAGTCAGTTGCAACTGAAGTTGCAAGAATTAGATAAGGAGCAAAACTAGGAAGTTGTGACAACTGTGCACCATCAGCACAAAACTACCAGAAGACCCCGTGGCTTTAGTTAGCTTCAAATAAACAGGTTTCTCTAGTTGCAACACTGCTTACTGGAAACATAAATAGCATCTCATTATCTTTACACAGGGTTAAAAAAGGAAAGTGCCAAAAGCAAAACCTGCAGAGGAGCAGAGAATCAGTTTACTGAGGACAAGCTGAGAGTGCTGATTTCTTGTAAGCACAGAAAAGGGAGAGGCTCAGGTCAAAACACAGGCTAGTAAAGTCCATCTGCAATCTCACCACCAGTTTTTTTCCCACTGAGGCTACAAAAATGAATTACAGAGAAACTGATTTCTCCCAGTCTTTCATAGTACCACCCCTACATCCAGAACCTCATGAAAGGATGGCCAAGGATACCTTCCTTCCCCAAAGTGGTGGTGGGAGCTGCACACGCCTTTGAGTACCACACAAAGGAATAGGTTTGACTCCTCAGGATTCCCCATCCATCTGCACACATACTTGTGCCGTACCTTCCCTGCCCCATCCTTCACAGATCACACAGCCCAGGTCTCTGCTTCAATCTTCTGCTCCCCATGCAGGTTATCCAGTTCTTGGACCTGGGCCACATTTGGTCTGACAGCAATCTCTGGGCCCCCTCCATACAGGGTGCTTAAATAAATCCACGTCTCCTCGGAAATCTGCCCGTAATCAGCACCTGAAAAGGACAACAGCAATAAGCAGACACGCAGCCATCAGCTGGAGGGGCTGCTGCATTACATCACGGAGGACATCGTCCCCCTCCACCTCCCTCTGTACCAGAAGAGCAGAGCACAGCTGGTGCCCATATCTGCACTGTCCAAACGAAGCCCTGTGCCATGCAGCCTTAGCAGCAGCGCTCCCACCAGCCCTCAGCAGTGCCACCTGCTGCTGGAAGCCACTGAGGCTCCATGGCACTTCAGCCCACAGTATATCTTTTATCTTGAGAGATAACCAAGATACAAATGCAATCTTCATCTGCACAGCAGTGCAGTGAGTACAGCCCAGGCAGTGTTATTTCATGAGCTGGATCGCAGCAGATGTTGAGTAAAGACAAGTCAACTGCAACACTACAATAGTGGGCAAGGGGAAATGATGGAAAGATGTGGGAATAGCAACAACAGGAGATGAAGGACTGCAGGGTTTACTACACTAAGTCATGTCAGCAAGTCAGACATATGGGAGCTGCCAATAGAGAACAGAGATGGCACTCAGGGCAATCAGCACAGGGATGTGCAGAGAGCTGTCTTCCTCTGCAACACCATCTTGTTCTGTTACTGCTTTGTGGACAGACAGACGCAGTGGAATATTCTCCCTCACCTTTTAGGACACTACAAGACAGCAGCACATGCCTTACCTTGTTTAACATGCATGTGGCCACCCGCTTTTGTGAGTGCAATCTTGCTGTTGTCAATTGGTCCAGGAGGCTCTGTGAGAGAAAAAACAAACATGTCTGGAACCACTGTGCTTTCCATGCTGCCACCCAATTCAGATCATTTCCCATGCTAATCCTCATTATTTCTGCCCCACCCCAGGGACCTGCAGGCACTTTGACTGGTTGCTGTCCAGATTCCATGCAGCATCAAGCTGTACCCATCAGGTGCAGTGCTTACTGAGGACACCTAAAAATGAACTTATTTTCATTCTACCTCTCAGCACTGACAGTCTCCAGCGAATCTCTGGCTTCTTACCATTATCCTTCCCTCTGACAAAGGCTTCCCACTCACGGAACCACTGCATGCTGATACAATAGATGACACTTGGAGACTCCTCTGCCAGGAAAGCCTTGTTCAGCTGGGAAAGCAGAGAACAGAAGTGCAGGAAAGACTGAGTCACTGCTGAGGCAGGTGGGAGCCCCTTCCTTCAGCTGTAAGGCAGCCTTGCCACTCTTCAGAACAGCCCCTTATTCTGAACAATCCAACCACCCTCTCCACCACCTGTTTCCACTAATTAGTACAGGCAAGAGACTAGGATAGTTTCAAATGCTGTTTGTCCATGCATCCACAGGCAGTGTTCCAGCTACCCCTCCCCATGCTGACAGCACTGGGGAACCCCACAATCCATCTCATGTAAATCATATTCTGGAAAACAAGAGCAAGAGTTTTCCACTACTTATCCACAACAGGCTTCCATTTCCCACCTCCACACTCTTCCATTGCCTCCAGATCCCTCCCATACAAACCTTGATGAAGGTGT
Organism: Phasianus colchicus; assembly: GCF_987193195.1. Taxonomy (NCBI): domain Eukaryota; kingdom Metazoa; phylum Chordata; class Aves; order Galliformes; family Phasianidae; genus Phasianus; species Phasianus colchicus. The sequence goes on along the minus strand of NC_143454.1, from coordinate 7,931,516 downwards.
CAATTTCAGTTCTCCTGCGTTTGGCAAGTGCTTCAATCTCCACTTGGCAAATAGAGCACACATACAGATGATTCACTGCAGGGCCACCCCCAAACCTGAGCACAAGAGAGGGAGGGGAATGCAGAACTGCAGGAAAATAGAGTGTTTCCCAGCCCTGAATCCTACACAGATGGATTTTTACACTACTCCAGATACTCCAGATAGTGAGGAAGGAGGTGCACCTGCAGCTCTTTTCTGAACGAAGAGCACAGACTTTATGCAACACAGTGAGGGTCACAGTATTGTTATGATACAGCTCATTTTGGTTTAGATTAGTAGGGTCTCCCTAACACAAGTCTTGTCAGCCCACACCAAGTGCTGCATGCCCTTGAGGTGTCATGGTAAGGCATTATGCCTTGGATGGTGCCTAATATGGGAAGACCCCAGGATGTCTAGGAAAACAAAATGGGACAAAGAATGAAATGGCCATGTTCACCTGTTGTAGAGATATTCCCACACGTTCTGGGGCAGAATCACAACCAGGTCATCAATGTAATGGTATTTATTAGGAGGGATCCCTGGAGGAAAGGCAAGAGGGAGAGTGAACAACAGAATTCTATTGCTGGTTAAAGACAGAAATAGGAGAAAGATCTTCCTTACTGAAAACTCCCTGATTCCAGCATTTGCTTCCTATACTAATGGAAATCACTCAAGATTCACTGACTGTGGAAGTTTCTCAGTTCAAGGTACTAGTTTCTAATCAAGTGCTTCCTTCCTTATTGTGAATACACAAACACAAAAGCTCCCAGGCAGGAGAGATGAAAGAGAACACTAAAAATGTGGTATCAGGTCTCTTCAGGAGCGTGTGCTCCATTCTGCAGACAAACACTGAAGGACAGCCTTGCTGATAGGGTAACACAGATAAATGTTGCTTTATCTGCTTTCTACAGGTTCGTTTTTAAAAACAAGCAGAGAATTGAATACTGTTGTTTCCCAGCACTAGGCATTCCTCTGTGCCTCTGATCAGGACAATGGAGCAACTGTCTCATTTCTTCTCGAGTGGGCTGAAGCTTTTGCCAGCGAGGCAGATTCTACAACAGCATGTGCTGTGACAGAACTACAGCTGAAGCTTTATTTCTGTGTTTGTTAAAGCACCAGAAAACAAGAAGGCAGGCATAGCTGAAAGATGCTTTTCTGGGTTCAGCAGCACCATCTTACCTCCATGAGAGCACAGAAAGGTGTGATTGGTGATGGGACCAGGCTCAGCAAACGTGTTAAATTTGTTGAGCCACTCCCGAGAGATGTAGAACTGGAGTAAACTGTGCTCCTTCATGCTGGCAAGGGACACAACTTTCTGACGCTCTCGCACAGCCTCTTCACTGCTTTTCCTTCAGTAGGGAAAGGAAGAGAAAATGAAGCAATTCTTCTACTCTTAGTTTTCCATACACATTTCTGAGTACTCTGCAAGCAGGACAGATCTGCTGCATGCAGAGCACTGCTCACCTGTAGAACAAGACATAGGCTTCTGCATTCTGTACCACAGTCTCATGGACCTCAGTGACATACTGGTCATCAAACTCGTACCACTGGCCATTGATCACGTTCTGACAGTAGGCTATGTAATGCCCACCTGTAACAGGAAACACGGTGCAGCTGAAATTCAGAGTGCAGATGAAACTCAGGCTCCCTCAGAAGAGCTGCTGCCCAGCTCTTGAACACGTTTCTGCTTTGCTCATACTCCTCTTGTTCTTGCTCACTTCTGCCATACACCCACAAGAAGGACTTACTGCCTGCTGTGCCGTGATGGCAGATGACTGACAGTAGATCATAGGTGGTGATCTGAGAGACACACTCCTTGGCCAGGAAAGGCCGCAGATCCAGCCCTTCCAAGGGGAAGGAGACATGACTGTTGATCTTGAAGGAATACATCACCTCATGCCGGAACCGTTTCAAGTGGATGCAGAGAATCTAAAAGACCAAAGACAGAATAAATACCAAAGCACAGTTTTGCTGTGGGTGTCCTGATCCGAAAGCCCCTCTGTGCACCTTATCTTTGCAAGGATTTTTTGCCTGTTATGAATCCTGCTGGCTCATCAAAAATCTCTTCTGGTCTAGATACAGAGCTTTGCCACCAAAACAAACTGCTGTTTCAGTTTTACCTCTAACTTCTTTACCTCCTCAGAGTCTGCCAAAAGAAAAGTAAGAGTCAAGGCACTCTTACTCACCTCTGGTAGCCGGAGGACTTTGCAGTACTTTACTCCATTCCTCAATCTGAGGGAGAAAGAGAAATCAGCTGTGAGAACATGCTCAAATAAACAGACACCAAAAGGCAAGGCAATAGTCTGGCTGCATCTTGCTCACTTTGAAATTCAAGACAGATCCTGATTTCAGCAGCAACAAATTCAGGCTTCTTGCAACACCCTTATCAAATGAGGCATGGCATGAGCAGTTTGTCACACTTCTTCCTTGTAGTGCAATAGCTACCAAGCCACATCCTTATTCACACCCTTCTTGTTTCTTTTCCCCCCCTTGAAGCCCACGTCAGTGAACTCTCAAGAGTTCACTGGAGCAAGGCAAGGCAGACTTTACGTGGCACACAGAAGAGATGTCCAGGGGGAGGATGCAGCAAAATGTTTAACAGTAGTATGAAGTAATAAAGTTCCAGAAATACCATACAGATAACACAGACTTACTTTTTACACCTTTCACAACTGTACATGTTGTCCCCTATAGATGAAGAGAAGAAAGCTGTTATGCACTTACTCAGACCTCACAACTCTAGAATTGATACATTTCCACCCCCTGCAGAAAAATTACACTGAGTGGCTTCTAAGGGAAACCAGGGTGAGAAGAGATCAAAACAAGCATTTCCCTCAGTAAGGGTGGGAAGGACAATGTAGTCAACCAGCAGAAAAATCTATACTGCTCATCGTTGTGATTGCAGCAAAATGTTTAATCCTCTAGGGAGTAGAATTGGACAGAGAAAGTGAAGAAGCGAGGAAGGCTAAAGAGCCACTGTAACTCAAAAAAACCACCCAAGAGCCACGTCTGCTTCTAGCTAAGAACACTCATTCAGATTCAAAATGAAAAAGCACCACCACTGAGCAGATGGGAAAACTCATTTCTGAGTTTCTAAGAGGAGCTGAACTGCCAAGTTTTAGTAGTGCCAGTCCCTAAGTGAAATAAATATTAAAGCAGGGTTTCTAGATGTAACGTGCCCCCAGAATGCTTGTGAAATATTCCTACATGCAGTTTTTCTTGGTTTTGGCTGTCTGACCCTACTGAAGCAAACTCACCTTTCAACTCATCCGCTGCAAAAAAGGCAGCAAGACAATCCTCCAGTGTCACAACAGGACCCCAAAACCAGCTAGGGATACAAGACACCACAAATCTACAGAAGAGAATCGGGAGAAAGAGTTGCAGAGAAACAGTTGGACACTTTGGCTTACAAAACTCCCAGCAGATGGGCTTTCTTCTAGCTGCTGGTTATAAGCTCATCACCCAAAGGCACAGGGAAGGCTGATGTTCCCACTGTAACTGCTCAATCTAAAAGTAATTTGCACAGCTACTCTGGTAATTTGCTCCAGAGGGCAAGACAGAGCTAAAGGCAGAAATGGAGGACCATCATTTGCACAAGAGATGTCAAGGGCAATTACAGAAGTAGAGGAACAGCAGCAACCAGCTCATGTGAAAAAGAAAAGACCAGAACAGAATTGGGGTACCACACACTGTCCCACTGCAGGGAACAGCTAACATTTCTGCTGGAAGCACACTGGTTAGGGACAGCTGTCTTTCAGAAACTGCAGGGCAAACCCCAGAAGAAAAAGCCCCTACATGGGGAACACACCTCCGGATATACTCCATGATGAAAGCAATCCAGCCTTGTGAGGCATAGTTGTCCCCACACGCCCCTGTCTTAGCTGGCACACTTTGGTAGATGGCAGAGTGCAGCTTGGCCAGGTCCTCCTTTCCTGGGATCGGGAGTGACAGGTCTTGGAATGTCTCCACTGTTGTAGAAACCTGGAAATACCCAAGAGGAAAAGGCCTGGGTTTCCTGTGCATGGAATGAAGCCAGGACCTGACTTCTATAACTTTTTATCACTGCAGAAACCTGACCTGGCAGTAACAGCAACTTGCTCAGGCTAGTTCTTCTTATCTACTGTCAGTAGGAGGACTATCACCATCTTTATGTAGAGTTGGAATTTGTTTTCTGATGTGAATGTGACAGTGCTGGACAAACTCAGTAGCACAGATAAGCAAACATCACTCTGGAGGCTAAAAATTCCTTGGCATGGCAGGTCTCAAAAACCTCCCACCTAACAAGATTTTAGCAGGCCTGCTGCATCCCACAGTATGGAAATAGAAAGCTTCATTGTCAAAAAAAAAAAAAAAAGAAAAAAAAAGAAGAAAAAAGTGGTCTATAAGGTCTATAGGAGACTGCTCTTTGACCAACAGCTATCAGGACACTCACTCTGTCACAGGTGAGGCACTGCACCAGGCTGAGAATGGAGCCATCAAAGATATCAGAGATCACACTGCGATAACGAAGTTCTTTCTTCTTTTTCCCAGAAGCCTGCATCTGGGCTGAAAGAGGCACAGAGACATCATGTAGCAACAATTTCTCAGTCTCCTGTCTAAAGCAGAGTCACACAGACACACAATCACAAGAGAAGCACTGATCCTGCATGTTCAGGACTATGCTTTGCTTTAAGCTTTACACTTTACTTCCTTTCTCCTTAGTCTGTCTGTGTACTTTGTCTTTTTATTCCTCCCCTCTAGCATTTACCATGTTTGTCAGGTGTCTCGTGCTCCTGCAGTGCTCCTGCAGTGCAGGCTCCTGCAGACTCCACAGCAGTGAGTGGCCAAGCACACAGTTTTGCTTAACAACAAACCCTCTCCCCATGCACACGTGCAGGGAGACAGAGTGCTTTTCATCAGGCCAGAACATCTGTGGCTGTGCTGACCTCAGCCAAGAGGCCAGGGCACAGTTCTAGAAAGAATGTTATTACTGAACAGCTGTAGAGACAATGGTGTAAGTACATGCCATTGTGTTTGGTGGCTTTGCAATGCTGAGAGATTTTGTTCTGCAATTTGCTTGTGATTAAGAGGCCAGTTTGACGAGAACAGAAGCCAGGCTCCAGCCTGAAGCCTAACAATGCTTCCAGCAGCAGACTGATGCTTGCAGTTTAATTCTATTACTACAGCTCATGATGTCAGAGAGCCCAGGAGCTCTCCCTCAGTAACATCATCTTAAGGTTCCTTGACTCACACACAGTAAATGCAAGTCTGGCAGACAAACGTTCACACATCTCCACACTCCCCTGAAGAGACAGAGCTGTGTTTGGGACTTCATAGCTCTTCCATCAATAACAAACACAGCATGCAAATGTATACTTGGAAATCATTTCATGCTCCAATGGAAAAGCATACTAGAACAGCTGCTGTATCCAAACCCTGACTTTACCTGCGAGCTTACTGTAGTCTTTACCTGGTATGACTTTAAAAAGCACTGATGTTCCAGGGGAATCAGCACTGCTTAGAACTGCTAATTAAAGATCATCGAGCATTCTTTCTCTCTTCTGCAAACAAACCCCTCCTCCTCCACTCCACATGCTCCCCTCTGCCTCGCAGCATGCACCTGACTGCCCTGCACTACCTTTCTTGAGTACATAGGAAGGTCCAAGCCTGGCAGGACTGGAGCGAGGAGGACTGCTGGAGAGCTTGGAGTGCATTTCATGATGGACCGGACTGCAGGGGCGCGAGGAGCAGCGCACGTAGGCATCGTTGTCAGGTTCTGTTGGGAAAAAGAGAAGGCAGAAGAGCACAGATGAAAATCCATTCTGAAAGGCAACTGTGTTACAGCCGGTGTCAGTCCAGCTCTGTGTTCCAGCACAGAACCTTTCCCAGAACTCACAGTTCAGTCATTACTAACTGTCCTACTTGCACAGGTTGGTAGATACAGCATTCTCAGTGCATGGATAAGAGTGCATAGAGAACTAATAATTATAAAAAAAACCACCAACCAATCCACCACTTTTTCACACTTGTGACTAATTAGGTTTTACAGCTTGCTCCTGTACTCCTTATCCACATAAACAGCATTGCTGCCTTCAGTGCCAGCTGGCAGAGTAAGGCTCTTATATAACGATAAGTGTTGAAGGATGGGATATGTTCAGTTTGAGGTGCCTCCACACCTACGTCTTAACAGCTGCTCTTTTCTTTTCCCTGAGATACAGAAATGCACCAACTGTGCATCAGCCTTTTCTCCCCACAGAGTCCATAATCCAAGATTAACCAACAGCCACTTCCACATCTTTCTCACAGCCAACATTTCCCAAGGCCAGTCTGTTAGATAAAGCCACATACATACATAAAACCTTTTTCTCAGCTAGGACAAGTACAGAAATATCACTTTTGCAGGTTTGGCAGAGAGCTACCACTGCCTTTAGGATGCAGGCTGCGCTCAGCTCTGTGAGCACTCTAGCCTGGCTAAGTTTCCCAGCTTGCTCTGTTGTCTTACAGAAATTGTGCACAAAGGCAGAACTACTGCCAGTGACAATGCAGAAAACCTTGGATGCAAAATCTTTGAAACCCACCGAAGGAACACACCATTATGTGTTGTTGTTGCACCCAATGCAGGAATACAACATGTCTTCTCACAAATAACATAACTGGAAGAGTGTTGTACCTGGTGTCCTGCATGGGCTGGCAGGACGGGGAGCTGGGAGCATCTCAGGTGAGGCTCTGCCATCTATTGGCATCATCGTGGTATCAACATCTGCATCCTCATCCACCTGCTCCGAGTTGCTGCGCCGATGGCCGCAGGAGAACTTTCTGTCCTTCATCCTCTCTTTTTCAGAGATCCCTCTCCCTCCTTCATCCTGGATCAACAACTCTGTCTCTCCCATGCTCCCTGTGGTCCGGCTTTGACCATCTCCTTCACCCCTGTCACTGCTTGAATCACAGGAGAGGAACTCATCCTCCGAAGGACTTCGGTCACCCTCGCGCTTGTCATCCTGGTCACCCATATCCAAATCTCGTGTCTCTGCAACAATTGGTTCCTTCAGTTCTTCATGAAGCTGGTCCATCAGGCAGCGCAGGAACTCCTGAGTGTCCTGAAAACAGGATTCATCCTGTGTTAGTACACATCCATCCAGAATTCAGGCAAGTAAGAAGGCCAAAAGAAGAGATGGCTCCATTCACAGCCTCAGTTCTGCCCACAGAAGTTATCAGCCTCTGCAACATCAGGAGACTCTCCTAAAGCAGAGAGTACCACAGAGATTTATCAACAAGCATGTCTGCTCAGCAAATGTCTTTAATTCCTACTGATAAAAGAACCAATTTTTATCCAAATGTATTTATCTGAAAGACATGATGAAAGCTAGACAGCCATTGCAACATGCAAACCATAGAATGGCTTAGGTTGGAAAGGACCTTAAAGATAATCTAGTTCCAAAACCCAAACTATGACCTTGTTTACCAGGGTACTACCACTGCTAAGAGGCAAGGGACCTAAGAAACCAAAGGCAGCAGGAAGAGAACACTGAACAACACAACTGTTTTCAGGATCGCTGGCTTCTGCTTATGGGAATCCCTCTTCTGTAGAGGGCAGATTAAAATCTTTAATAAATAGGCAGTGGAACCAGAAGCCAAAGACTGAACAGTCAAGGAGCAAGCTCCTAAATTTACAATGCATGATAAAAATGCATGGCTTCAAAGCACCCGCTGGAAAGCAATCTGCTATTTTGACAACTTCAGAAAGATAATTATGATGTTTCTGTTACTTCAACGAAGCTTGACTTTCAGCCTGCTCTGCCTTGCTTTCAACTTTCTCTTTAGAGCTGACTTTTCCAATCCAACATACTTCACATCAAAGATAAATACAGAAATCCTTTCATTAATCATTACTTTTATCTTCTGCTTTGACTTGCTGTCAGCACCACAGTTTAGATAGACTGTCTACTGTCACTTCTTTTGTAAATTTTCTAATCAAACACAGTTTGATGTTTACATTTTATTCTTGAGAATAAACACTGGAAGCCACGATAAAAACCTCAAAGAAAAAGATATTATCTTTAAAGATTTTGTTAGCTGCAATTCCCCCGAAGAAGAATACAGAACATGGGCATCTTTAACTTCTGAGTACAAATGTATCCAGATTTCCCAGCTCTAACACGAATAATACCTAACTTATGTGGCATGTCCCAATAGATCTCAAAGCCCTTCACAAAGGAGGTCACCATCACAACTTTAGAGGTGAGAAAGCTGACGCAAGAAGGTGAACTGATGCAGTAACAGCAACGTCTCCTGAATCCCACCCGAGGGCTCTATCAGATCATTAGGACAGACACAGAACAAGTGTGACACCCCAGTACTAGCTCCTCTCTCTGAACACAAGCAGAACTGCTGCAGTTTTTGCTGAGGCCCCACCTGTTGAGCATAGCCTCGGAACATGGGGTTGACGAGTTTAATTCCATGAGACAGACTGCTTGGAACAACATAACTTGGCCTGTTTAGATATGGAGAAAAAAAACAACAAAAGTTAGCTTGCTTATCAGGCCTGGAGCCAGTTTGTGTAATAAGCAACAGAACAGGGTGTGGTAGCTAGTTAAGGAGGACAGAAGATAATTATGCACCCACAAAGCCTGGACTTAATTTATACATCACCCAGCTGATAGAGAAATCAAGCGAGGGAAAACATCTCCCAGTCATTTCACTCTCTCCTTCCAGAGAACCTTCCCTAGAGCACACTTTAGCTTGAAGTTCTGTCCACACCTGGCATTGTCTCAAGTGATTCTCCCCAGAGCAGGGTTTGGCAGTGAGTTACCTGGTTTGATTTTGCAGCAGCATGTTTGACAGGTGGGTTGGTGGAGGACCAGTAAGTGAGGTAAGTCAAAACCAATAAGAAATTGACATGATAGTGCTTCATAGGCTACAGCCCACTGCATAAATGCACAGTATTGCTTTGCATCTTGCTTATCCCTTGTTAATAACTAACACAAAGCAAACACACAATGTCATTCAGATTCCTAGCTTGATTTTTTCCCCAATTTACTAGTTTCACAGAACGGACATCTTCAAATTTCAACAGAGCTGCATTATTTTACGCTGTGTTACACTAATCTAGAATTTGAACCAGTAGAAAACATTTCTCAAAAAATCACTTGTATTTTTCATTTTTTGGTAATACCTCAGTGTCAGATCTCTATCACTTCTTCCATCCAAATCATCAGTCTCTCTGATGATCAAGAGCAGTTCCTTCAAGTGCTCATTAGTCCATGCAACGTACTCAGAAATAGCAAAAGTTCCCTCATCACACCATTTTTTTACTTCATTACCAACAGAAAAGCTATAAAGAAATCTCTTCCTTTTTAAAGTTACAAAATTAAGAATGTCTTCTTTCTATCACTAACATCACTGCCCATTTTTTAATCACCAGCAGCATGACACAGGATCTCCTAGATAAGAGGGAATCCAAGCATACCTGCCTGTATAGGACTTGAACTGTCTGCCTTAGAAGATGCACTTATCACTGAAGATGCCATTTCTTTTTGCTGATGACACAGTTCAGAACTAAGATAAATACGAAATCTGTACAGATGAGAACAGAGTGACCACTCACCGTTTCTTATGCCAAACCTCAGACACCAGCTTCTGGTAACTTTTGCATAGTGCTGGTTTCTTATCTGTACGGACCAGACCACCACATTCCAGAAAAAACTGCGTGAGAGGTGGGCTACAAGAGAACAAGAAGAATTCAGAGCATAGAAATTTCTCCTCTGCCTCTATTTAAGGATTTATCAAAACTTAAATGCCTCCCTTTTTGAAAACACACTTAAGATAGTGTTTTTTAAATCAAGGGAAGAAGTGATTCTAGATGCAAACTTGATTTCTGCCTGTAAATGAAAACAGAAGGCTGATCTGAATCTGTTCCCAGCACAGAGATCCTGAAACTGTTTTTCAGCAGAATGGCTAATGAATATCTTACAGTGTGGGTTGCTGGAATGATACCACTGTAAAGAAGAGAAATATCACATGTTTTCTCACATAGCAAATATGTTTCTGTCGTGGTGTAAAGGAGTTTTACTTCCAGCATTCGTCTAAAGACAAATCTTACACACAGCCACAAGTTGGCCATTCACTCATTTTCCTACTGCAGAACTTCTGTTTTCCTAAACACTAAATTTTTCATATTCCTTATTCCTTTTTCAGTCCCTAGCCTGGCTGGCTTATCCTTGCACAACTAAGGAAGGTGTTAGATCAGAGGTGCCACTGCTGATATGTAGTGATGTCTAGTAAAAGACTCAACTAAAGGCCCTAGTGCCTACCAGTTAGAGAGAGCCTGAAGTGCTGCATTCATGTAGCAGGAGTTCCCAAGATTTTTCATTCCAGTAAGGCCTAAAGCACAAACAAGAGAAGCATGAAACACTTTCCAGAAGTGCTGCTTTCTACATTCTTTCCCAAAGGAGAGATGATGTGACCCTTTCTGGGCTCTGCACTCTGCTGCTAGGATCCTCTCAGTGCAGGTCCTACAGATTGCAGAGTTACCCTCACAGCTCTTTCATCAACTTGATGCAGAGTTACCTCTTGGTTTCAAGTCATCATCCTCTGATTCGGATTCGCCTTCATCAGCCACTGCAATTGGAACAGCTTTCAAAGGGTGAGCAGGCAATGGAGAATCCTAAATTAAAGACAGAAAATAACCCCATCAGCAAGAGTCCTGCTTCAAAAGTTGAGCTGTGAGAAATATCTTAGATGTAAACTTAGCCAGCCTTTAAAAGGGCACACTCAGAAGAGAAGAACCAGTTGTACTGCCTATCCTTCTCAGTAATGCATGCAGGGAATGGAAATGGCACCACTGTTGCTTCCAGTATTAATGATGAAAGAGGCACTGGAAACATGTAACAGTGTTACAAGTACACAGTTTGAAGACTGAGAGCTGATTTTTTATTTTAAAGGAAGATGTCACAGCTGTTGTGGCTCCTCCCAGAAACAGATGTCCCACAGAAGAAGCCAGGAGAGGTTAAAGAAAAAATCAAAATGGATATTGAAGTCAATGGAAGCCTTCCTGCAGGGAGATTCTGCAAGGCAAAGCCGCTGGTCCTCTGACCACAGGCAGCCACTTTCAGTGAAAGAGTTCCTAACGTGATAGCAGCCTGGACAACAGTGGAAATTTCTTGGCTAATTTTGCAATGAGGAAACAAAAAGCTTGCCAAGCATTCAGCCCTGCCAGGCTGCCACACACCCACTGGTTCACTGAACTTTACCGAGGGTGACTGCGTGTGCGCTGCCAGCCGCTGGTCCAGGAACACCTCCTTCTCACAGGCGTAACACCAGACCCGAAAAGTGGTCAGATTCACTGTCAGGTTGTGCTTTTTGGCCTAGAAATTAAAAGGTGAGAAAATGATTTGACAGTTGGGTCAACTTGAAGCACAGAAGAACCAAATTTGGGCAGAAGAGGATTAGGCAATGGAAATAATTCAGCCCCCCTCTGTCTTACGATGGACGATAGTGAAAAGCTTACCTGTGCATGAAGAGTGCTGTGATCAGCAAAGGACTCCCCACAGCCAACGTAAGGACACCCGATCTAGTGAGAGAAAGAGCAAAACTACAATGGCACACCAAATGAAACACTTCACAAAACGGTCTGCAGCCCCAACCCCACCAACAGCTGCAGCTTCAGAACTGATCTTGCCATTCTTCTTGACTGCTTTTCTTTCCAGGGCTTAGAATAAGACAGATGACTGGGATTGATTAATTTAAGAAAACCAGAAATCAGGTTTGCACCCATGTAAGTCCCCACTCCAAGATAACTGCTCCAACAGGTTCATCTGACCAGACTCCAAAGTCTGGGCACTCCAAACAAACTGCCTCTGCCCACCCACATGCCCTTTGTTGATCCTTTCTGCCCCACTGCCCCAGACACCGTCCTCACAGATCTCACACTTGCAGCTTCCCTTTGCAGTTGCCAGCAGAGGCAGCCAATGCAGGGCATTCCTACCGTGGCTATCAGGGGAAAATCACCTGTGAGGAGAGCACTGTTACACCATGATATATTCTGACAGCATGAGCTTTTAATTTAGGGAGACTTTTTCTTGGAATCCATCAAAAAGCACTGGATATTTCTATTGTGTACAGCCATCCTCTTTTCTGGTCCAATACATTTTTTAATATGTTGAATAGAAGTCCCACCATATTCCACACAAACAGCAAGCAGTTCTTACCTGAAGACAAGCCCAGAGATTTGGTCCCACAGCTCCACATGACTGGCAAGTTCCCTGAATATTCATGATAAAAAAAAAGGTTTGTCTGCATGTCTGTCTTTTAAGTAACCCTATCCTTCAAGAGTGAGAAACCTCTATGTGGCAGGCCTCCCCTGCCTGCAGCTCAAAGCATTTCTTAAATCCATGCTTCCAATTACACACTTTGCAGTGTGTTAGATAAGTGACATGTTTGAGCAGGATAAAATGTCAGTGAGAAATGCACCAGATGGGACTGACAAAGGCTTACTTGATGGGCCGTGTGCAAGGTACAACAACAGTGGAAAAAGAGTTTCTACCTCTTCTGTACAGTGATAGGCAGCATTTTCTATGAAGAGCAAGCATGCAGAAGCATGTACAACAGCAAAAAGGGAAGGGGCTGATAACCAGAACACCCTGTACCTTGGATTTGAGCAGCAGATCATCCCTGGTCACCTCTCCTATGGAATCCAGGTGAGGGCAGATGTCTCTTGTATCCTCCATTCTCACTGCAGGAAGGTGTTGTCCTGGGACAAGAAAGGGCAGTTTTGTTTGGTTACAGTCAGAACTGCTCTCACAGACAGCAAGAAGATAAATTAGCCTAATTTTTATATTATATGATTTAAATCAGAAATTAAGATGTAAGGTTCAAAGAGATCAAATCACATCTAAGTGCGACACAGAGCTCTCAGCTCATAGTTCCATCCTGTTATTGACTGGCAGCGTTTGGTACCTCAGCTAAGTGAGCAAGACAACGCTCAGCCAGACCCAAAAACCACACCTGACCTCCTAGAAACTGGGTTGTAATCCCAGGGTGGGGAAACAAATGTGGTGATCTGAACTTCATTCCTCTTGCCAAACATAAACGCGCAGCACAAGGAGATACAGATCTAATTAACTTGGTTGCATGAAACTTAGATTAAAAGCAAAAGGGCGCAGCAGCCCAGGACAAGTACCTGGCATCTGGTGGCTGGGGGCATTAAAAACATGACTGCTGCTTAAATGAAGCTGCACAAGAGGGAATTAGATTTAGGAGATCTCTAACTGATAACCCATCTTCAGTCTCTGGGGAATTTGCCATTCAATAGGTGGATTTTGAATGACTCTCAAAGACTGATGGAGCTGTTCTGCACAGCGCTGCAAGCACAGAGGATTTCACAGCTGCATGCTTACGAGCACCATAAACACTTTCATGGTGCTCCATGGCCACGTTAAAGACTTCAGACATGTCTCAGTAATGTGCAGATGTAAAAAGAAGATGAAAAAAGCATTCTCCTAAGCGTAGCTCAAGTAACCTCGCTTGGGGCTGTTAAAATGAAAAGGGGGAAAATAAAGGAGAAGTGATATTAACAGCACAGACTGGGATCCAAACTATTGCTATTGGCTGGAAGGGAGGCAGTGTGAAAAGCTCAAATCACTACATAAACTAAACCCAAAATTTGGATGAACTTAGGAAGTTGATAACTTCAGGAGCACAGCCTCTGCTCTCTGCTGTTTCCCTGTTTCATTAGAAAGAATTTCCCGTGTTATCTGGTCCAAATTACTGACAGCAAGAAAATAATAACAACAACAAAGAGGATAAACACATCAGCCATTGCAGCAATGCTTATCCTGGGAGCTGAAAAGCTTGCCTAGCACAAGACAAACCCCACGGATACTTTTATAACAGCATCTCTGCAGTGCTCCTGAACTGAAGGAGCAAAGAAAAACTGGAAGAAATCACATTTCTGTACTGCAAACACAGCAGTGACTGCAGGCAGCACCCTGGCAGCCTGGGATGAGCTGCTTAACAGCAACTGAGAGCTCAGGAGCTTCACAGGGAAGCAAAACACTGCCACGTAACACACGGGGATTTGGACGCCAGGTGCCAGGAGTGCAGTGCGTGTGACTGACACGCAGAACTGGGGCACTTTTCAGGCTCAGTTCCTTCACCAGAACGGACTCCTTTTCGCAAACACATCAGCAGACCCAACTCTAAACCAAACCACCTCTCCGTGCCGTTTTTGCTCTTCCGGCTTCTCTGATTTCCTCACTTTTTTTTTTTTTTTTTTTTTTTTTCTCCCCCAGAAAATCGAATGAATAAAAACCTTGTTTTAAAACGAACTCCGGACCGCTTCAGCTCCCCCCAGCTGAGCCAAACGGGGGTTTTGCATTCAGAGCACACAGCGCGGCCTGACGGACGGTTACAGCCCCCTCTCCGGGACCAGCGCTGCGCCTCTCCGCCCGCCCGCGCCGGGATGCTGACGCTCCCACCCGAAGTTTGCTTTTCTAAATAAGACGAGAAGCGTCACTTTCACCTCCCAGCCACAACGGAGCGCATCGGAAGCGTTCAGCGCAGGCCTCAGGGCCGCGATGCTCCCAAGCGCGGCTCGGGAAACTCGGAGTTACACAATAAATAAATCCGCTCTCAAAAAACCCCCGGCGTGCGATGGGAGCGCAGCGCCGTCCGTCCGTCCGTCCGTCTGTCCGTCCGTCCGCCCAGCCGTACGGGACAGCGGGCAGCCCGCCCCGCCCCGCCCCGCATCGCGGCGGCCCCTCAGCCCCGCCAGCTCCCACCTTCGCTCCGTACCCGCGCCGCAGCCCTCGGCCGCCGCCGTTACGCGGAGGGCCGCGGAGCGCAGCGCAGCCCCGGGGCCTACGGGCAGCACGGAGCGCGGGGCGGACCGCCGTGACACGCGTCTGTCGCGGGGGACGCCGACCGCCGGGCCCCGCTGCGAGGCGCGAAGGCCGCAGTAAGCCGGACCTCCCCCCGCCGCCCCTCTCACCTGCGGGGCCGAACGCCGGGGAGGCCGCGCCCGGCGCTGCGGGAGGCGGCGGTGGGGCCGAGCGGAGCCGCGGGCGCCGGGCGGGCCGGGGGCGGGGCGGGGGCGGGGCGGAGCCGGGCGGCCCTCGGCTCCTGGCCGCGCCGCCGGAAGTGCCGGCTGCCAGGCCGCGGGAACGGCGTCGGCGCGGAGTGATGACGTCATCATCTCGCGACGCGAGCGAGAGGAGCGGGGCCCGAGCGATGGCGGCCTCCAGGGCCTTCCGGCGGCGCAGGGAGGAGCCCGAGGAGGATGAGGAGGACGAGCAGCTGGCCGAGGAGGTCAGGTGAGCGCGGGGGACGGAGCCTGCGGGGCTGCCGGGCGCTACCGGGCACTACCGAGCGCTACCAGGCACTACCGGGCACTACCGGGCACTGCCCCGCGCCCGCCCCGCGCCCGCCCCGCTCCGTGCCCTGCGTTCTTTCCTCAGCTGAGGAAGCTGTGCAGGAGCGATGCAGCCCAGCAGGTGCCGTGTGCACTTCTTCTGCTTCAATAGGTGGATTCCTTAAGTGTGGTAAAAGAGAAAACGCTTATTAAATCTCCGACCAGACAAGGAGGCACTGATATGCAGAAACGTAGGGTAAAAACAGTGTAGAAGGCTTGGTGTTAACTGCAGGAAATGAAACAGGGTGAATTAAAGGAAACCGAGGCACTGAGTACTAAGGCCACTGGTTTGGGTTTTTTTTCTTCAGGTTAAAACTCGAGGAAGCCAAAGAAGTGCAGAGCCTCAGGAAACGACCCAATGGGGTGAGGTAAGTGTGTGAAGCTGTGTTCTATCTGGCACTGTCATGCAACAGCAAATTTCTCTGTCGATACCCATCTGCTTTGTGTAGAAGTAGCTCCATGTCCCAGAGTGCCAAAGGTGTGTTTGTGGCAGAGGAGTTTGTGTCAAAGCCTGAAGGTGGAGTGGGTCAGGTGCAGGAACATGGGAACGTGGTGCCAGCCTGCAAAGTCTGTGCTATGTCCTAACTATGGAAAAAAAAGACTAAGATTGGAATTTATCATGAGATGTATTTAGTCAGATTGTTTTCTATACATATAGCAGAACAGTAGATTTACTTTTGTCCCTTTCATATTTTCTCCCTTCTCTCTCATATAGCAGCTGATGCAGTAGTTGAAATGTGCACCAGCAGCCAGCTTTGTCCCTTACTTTGGTGATTCATTACAAGGCACTAAAATCTCTCTGCCTGAACTCATCATCCCAAAACGTTGATAGTTCCTCTACCTGCAGGGAGGGGTTAGGAAGATTGTCAGTTTAGTGTTAATACAA